>NW_017617874.1:0-1300 GCF_001879475.1 Ipomoea nil | reverse complement strand
AGATAGGAACCAAGGTCCCAGATCCTTAGTCGTTTCCGTGAAAAAGCCAAAAGGAGCCGCCTCAACTGAGGGACTCTGCGAGAAATTAAAGAAACAACGGGGCACTGACCCTAAACCGTTTCTAAGAAAAGAAAAAGCCAAAGGAGTCGCCTTGACTGAGGGACTCGGCGAGAAGAGATAGGAACAAGGGCCCAGACCCTTAGTCGTTTCCGTGAAAAAAAGCCAAAAGGAGTCGCCTCGACTGAGGAACTCGGCGTGAAATTAAAGAAACAACGGGGCACTGACCCTAAACAATTTCTAAGAAAAGAAAAAGCCTAAGGAGTCGCCTCGACTGAGGGACTCGGCGAGAAGAGATAGGAAACAAGGGCCCAGACCCTTAGTCGTTTCCGTGAAAAAGCCAAAAGGAGTCGCCTCGACTGAGGGACTCGGCGAGAAATTAAAAGAAACAACGGGGCACTGACCCTAAACCGTTTCTATGAAAAGAAAAAGTCTAAGGAGTCGCCTCGACTAAGGGACTCGGCGAGAAGAGATAGGAAACAAGGGCCCAGACCCTTAGTCGTTTCCGTGAAAAAGCCAAAAGGAGTCGCCTCGACTGAGGGACTCGGTGAGAAATTAAAGAACAACGGGGCACTGACCCAAAACCGTTTCTAAGAAAAGAAAAAGCCTAAGGAGTCGCCTTGACTGGGGACTCGGCAAGAAGAGATAGGAAACAAGGGCCCAGACCCTTAGTCGTTTCCGTGAAAAAAGCCAAAAGGAGTCGCCTCGACTGAGGGACTCGGCGAGAAATTAAAGAAACGACAGGGCACTGACCCTAAACGTTTCTAAGAAAAGAAAAAGCCTAAGGAGTCGCCTTACTGGGGACTCGGCAAGAAGATATAGGAAACAAGGGCCCAGACCCTTAGTCGTTTCGTGAAAAAGCCAAGAGGAGTCGCCTCGACTGAGGGACTTGGCGAGAAATTAAAGAAACAATGGGACACTGACCCTAACCGTATCTAATAAAAGAAAAAGCCTAAGGAGTCGCCTCGACTGAGGGACTCGGCGAGAAGAGATAGGAAACAAAGGCCCAGACCTTAGTCGTTTCCGTGAAAAAGCCAAAGGAGTCGCCTCGACTGAGGGACTCGGCGAGAAATTAAAGAAACAACGGGGCACTGACCCTAAACCATTTCTAAGAAAAGAAAAAGCCTAAGGAGTCGCCTCGACTGAGGGACTCGGCGAGAAGAGATAGGAAAAAGGGCCCAGACCCTTAGTCTTTTCCGTGAAAAAGCCAAAAGGAGTCGCCTCGACTGAGGGACTCGGCGAG
>NW_017617873.1:0-23856 GCF_001879475.1 Ipomoea nil | reverse complement strand
CGTGGGGACTCAGCGATAGAATCGTCCTCAATGTGTGTTGGAGAAGAGTTCCTGTGTTCATCATGATGTGGTGCTTCCGGATTTTCACCATGCATCGAGTGGTCATGTTCAGGTGAGGCTTCCTTTCTGTCCTCATGAGCTGGAAGATTATGTTGTTGTTGTACAGATTCGTTCAGATGCGGAATGATAGCACGAGACGAGTGAACTGGATTTTTACTGGATGCTTCATCCAAGTCTTCGTCTTCAGATGGAATTTTCAAGAGAGGTGGTCTTTGTGGACAGTTAGCATAGTCCGTTTCGACCAAGATAGTGTGGCTATCTTCTGGTTCTTCTTCTTCAGCACCTTCTCCTCCTTGTTGATTATTGTTATCATCATTATCATCATCATCAGTATCATCAGTACCACTGTTGTTGTCTTCTGTTTCATCATCATTGTTCTCGTCTTCATTTTCTTCTTCATCCTCTTCTTCGATTTCGTTGCCATGAGCATCTTTCGTTCCACTAGCACTGCCTTTGGGATCTCGAGGATGATCTTTGCCATTTTGGCTTTAAATTTTGGATAGCAGCATGATGTAGCGAAGTTGTTTCAATTCGGTTCAGTCATTGGATCCATGGGAGGTTTATGAAGAGGAATTACCAAGGGAGCTTTGTCCTTCCCGAGAGATCGATGAGTTATTCTATAAGAGTACACTCGGTGGATCTCCTCAATTCGCACAACCTTTTCGACGTCCTGAGTTTCAAGCCATTGAAGTGCGAATTCTTCTTCGTCGATCATGCTTCAAAAGTTTCGAGAAAGGTTCTGAGAGGTGCCGTGCGCACTTGTGCCATTGTAGAACTCGATTGTAATCTCTTTCAATCGATTCTCTGAGAGATTTATCGAGGGTGTACTGGTCTGGAGAAGATTGACGAGCAGATGGTGTCGGACAAAAGATGTTTGAGCAGCTGTCATCTCGTCTACTAGTGCAGGTTCTTGTGTCAGAATTACCTACTCAGCAATAGTAGGTTCTTGTGGAAGAGATTGAGCATCATTTGGAGCATCAGAGGCTGCTTTCGGGATGTCTTCTGGAGAGCCCGACTCTTGTGGAAGATTTTGACATCTTTCCTCCATTTCTACAGTAACAGGTTCTTGTGTCAACTCTCGGAGGAGTTGCTCTGCTAAGGTAGGTTCTTGTGGATGAGGAACAAGAGATGCATTCGGATTGGTGGATTTGTGAGCAACGGGACTTCTTTCGGGCAGAGAAGTTTTCAGTTCCCCCTCAGAGGTAGCTACTTTCGGGATGTCTTCCCCTGTGATGTTGCTCCTAAGGGTTCCCGGTTTTGAGCAGGTCTCATTCGACTTCGTTTGCTTAGACGAATGAGAGGTTGATCATCATCATCTTCAGAGGAGTTCTGCACAATCAAAGTTTTGAGAGGAGGATCACCTTTCGTCTTTGGTTGGGAGATGACCGTCTTTTGAGTCTTAACCCGAGAAGAGGGTTTTTCTTGTTTCTGCCGTTTTGGTTTTGGTTGAGCTTCTTCGTCTGCTTTGGGGGTTTTTAACTTTCGTTTGGACTTCCCTTTGGGCAGATTGGATTCAAGAGGAATGCCAATTCCAACGCCTTTTGTCTGTCATATCCAGATGGTTTTTGCTTCATGTGACAGACCTTTTGACCAGGTGGAGCACCAGCACGTAGAATCACTCCTTTTGTGGCAAGAAGATGGCTTATAATGAAACCGAAGCCCATCTTCTTTGTAATGTCACCAGGACTCCTGCGATTGAATGTGATGGTGTGGGCAATGTTGTTGAATACTATTTTGGACCAATCAACCTTATGCAAATGAAGGAAGGCGTGCAGCATTTTCAGCTTTTCCCTTGTGACATCATCTGTGCAGAAGTCTTGTGGTCCACAATCTTGTTGAAGATGTCTACTGCAAACTCATAATCCAACCGGAACCATTTTTTCTTGAGGGGCCAGAAAATTTTATCTTTGGAAGGGGCCTCCTTGTGTCGTATGGATTCATAGAAATCCTCCGGATCTAGATGATAATAAATCAGGTTGGATTTGTAGGACTCATCTCGTCTGGGAAACCCAAAATTGATCGAATATCCTCAGCAGTAAACACAATGTGATGTTTATTGACTCTTGAGGTTATGCTCGAGAAATCAGAAGCCACATACGCATTTAAATAAAACTGAGTAATGTCGAGAGGGTACCATTCATCATAGTGATGAGTTATCAAACCATATAAACCTGTTTCTAACAAAAGAGCGATTATCCGTTCTCCAAAGGCTTTATCCAAGACATACTTGCGAAACCCTTCTTCGTCCCACATACTTCCTCCTACTATAAATGGAATTCTGGACTTGATAAACTCTATGTCTTCCGTGGGAAAACTTGGTATTACTGGAGTGGATGAGGGTTCAGGGTTCTCTGGATTCTTTTCGGAAGGAGCCGCCATTGATTATAGAGAGCTTGACTATAGAGAGCTTTGAGAGGAAGGGATGTATTTTTGAGAGATGTAGAACAGACGGAATGAAGGTTTGAGCAGGGTTTATAAAGCTCCGAGTTGGTGTCCTCAAATCAGCCCGTTAAGAAAACTTATTCGAATTTCGAAAAGGAACTCAGCGGTTCACTTCCTCAAGAGGTAACTGATCATCATGGATATGTGATAAGAACGTGTGCAGATCTGAAACGATCATTCCCTCATTTAATGAGGAGAGAGAAAAGCACTCAAGTGCTGAGAGGTGCATTAAATACACGTCGTTGTCCTGTCAGACTAGTGGGATAGTGGCGATTTTCTCGGCCGTATGATCCCAATAACACTTTATGAACGGTTTTAGATTCAAAAAGGAATAGCGTATTAAGTACGATTAAAAAAAAACCGAAAGTTGTTCTGAATTTCATAAGATGCACATAATGTTGCCCGAGAGATTCATGATAAACAACATTGTCACCCGAAAGATTGGTAACTGATCAGTCTTCAAGATTTGTTTAGATGAATCATGAGATCATTTCATGATATCTCCTTTAGGAAATATTTTTCTCACTATTTTGTTCAAGGTGGTCAAATCCTTGAACAAAATTATTTCTTGGGATTTTTGAAAAAAGAAAAAAAGTAAGTTTCGGTCAGAACAAACTTTTAAGGCTTTCAACAAGATTACACAGATACAACATGACATCTTATTAGCACATAGATAGGCAAGCTTTTATTCAACAAACGAGAAGAGAAGATACAGAAACATAGATGATGATTTTCAGAGAATCACTTTTTCTTCCTCTCAACCTTCTTGGATGAAGAGCATTCAGGCTTATCTTTCTTCATCCTTCCAAATACTTCCCTATACCATCTTTTATAGCGCGGAAAGTTGGAACCAGTAGAGGACTCAGCTTCATCATCTTTGTCATACATCTCTTCCAGATTTTCTTGTGCCAGAAAGGCCATGTAGTCCTTGTCAATCCATTTTTTTGGGATTGTCTCACTTGGATCTTTTGAGATCTTTTCTTCATTCTCTGATTCAACGATGAATCCAGCCATATCATCGTATTGAAACGATGAGTCTGAATCAGAGACGAGATTGATAGGAACATTAGGACTATTGCCTGGGTATAAGTCACCTTGCTCCTCCCTGAGGCGCCTAGCGGCCTCTTGGAGCTTGCGAGAGTCACCTCTTGTGAACCTTTTCTTAGGTGACATTGAGAGAGAGAGGAGATGGTGAGAGTTGTGAGAAATTCTCTCCCTTTTTATAGCCAAGGATTGAAGGGCTTATCAGAAAGTTTATCAACATTGCAATCAATGCTCATAAATGTGGTCAAGAGAATGCTGATTTCAGTTGAGACTAAAATTTTGATTCTCTGTAAGGCTCGAGTTCCAATGTGCTTAGCATTCAATAAATTCATAATGAATTTTTGTACTCTTTTTGACCAGATATAACTTGTAATAAATGCATTCAACAGTAATCCTTCCTGTAAACCGAAATCATAAGAAAACGTATGCAATGCATTTATTTGGTTAACACAACCATCATGACATACAGGATAGAAAGAGAGAGAGGCTTAAACATAAAAAGCTCAACCTACTACGGTTCAAAGGAAACGATAGGGCACGTGAAGTTCCAATCGGGTCATCTCATCAGTCACATCAGCCAGATTTGTTGTTTTGGCGTATTCATCCAACTCTTCCAGAGAGAGAGTGGGTTCGGGTGGCTGATCTGTGAACCGAGAGTGGACCCTTGAGAAATCCTCATAGGATTGAACATTGGGTGGAGGAACTTCAGGAGTGGGATACCATCGAAAGGTTGGTGTCGACGAAGAGTCTTTGTTGGATCTCTTCAGCACCATGATTCTCTCATGGGCAAGCCGTCTGGCTTGTTCCAGATGGTACTCCTTTTTGGCCCTAGATTCATCCACAGGACTGTCAAGAACCTCTTTTTCCTTTTCAGAGAAGGTGTTAGGCATTGAGTAGGTTACGTTGATCATCTCTCCTTCTTCTTTCAAGCTTATGATGGTGGCATTAGGGAGCTTGCTTGCTTCCTGTAAGTGATGCTTCAGACGAGTAGCCCTTTTTTTCTGCTTCGTCCATTTTTCCTTTCCCTTTGTTCATACCTGCAATCCTTTTTCTTAGAAAGAAGTGAGTGTGTCTTATGCATGGCGAAACTATTTTATAGGCAAATGAGAGACACGAAAACAAAGAGACACGAAAGGATAAGGTGATTCATTATAAAGCATGGTGGAATAACATCACATATTAAGAAAAGGACAAAGTTATTTAGATCTTCCTTTTCTTGCTGCTGGCGGTGGATTTGAGTGGTGAGGGCATCTTAGGAGGGGTGCTGGACGGTGAATAGTCGAAACTGTCGCTTTTGTCCAGCACACTGTTTTCTTTGGCATATCCAATAGAATTGCCTGCAGAGGGAAACAGCTCTTTTGACTCTTTGTCTGTTGGAGCCCGAAGAAGACTCTGAATATGTTGAGAGCGTTCCATGAACTTGTTCACTTCCTCCTGGGTGATGAGTTTGTCATTAAGGATCTCACTTTTTCCACCTTGATTCTCAGTGTTGGTTCTTTCACTACCTGTACTCATACCTGCAAGAACAAACACTAGAACTTTTGTTAGTGATGTATGCTCAAACAATTAGTATACCTTATTTATAATGATACTTGCGTGTAAGGATGGATCAAATCTTGCGAGAATCAAGGATACGAATCTTTACAGATTTGATTCTCTGAATTTTAGGTCATTTCAATCATTCCGATCTCATGCCTTAATAAAGAGAATCTTGTCTCACTCAGAGGTTTAGTGAGTATATCTGCCAGTTGATCATCGGTATTGACATATTCGAGAGAAATATCTTTCTTCTCAACATGATCACGAATAAAATGATACTTGATATCAATGTGCTTGGTCCGAGAGTGTAGAACCGGATTTTGTGTGATTGCTATAGCACTTGTATTATCGCACTTAATGCTCACTTCTTGGGCATTTATCCCATAGTCTCTTAATTGATGTCTCATCCATAAGATTTGAGCACAACAACTTCCAGCTGCTATGTATTCGGCCTCAGCCGTACTAGTAGCAATGGAATGTTGTTTCTTGCTAAACCAAGACACAATCCTTCCTCCTAGGAACTAACATGTTCCTGAGGTACTTTTTCGATCAATTCGACAACCTGCGAAGTCTGCATCTGAGTATCCGATTAGATCAAATGATCCTTCTTTCGGATACCAGAGACCGACACTTTGTGTGCCCTTAAGATATCGTAATATCTTTTTAGTTGCACTTAGGTGGCTTTCTTTCGGTTTAGCCTGAAAGCGAGCGCATACACCAACAGCAAACGAGATGTCAGGTCTGCTTGCTGTTAGGTATAGAAGAGAGCCAATGATACCACGAAAATTTTTCTGATCAACTTCCTTCCCTTCATTGTCAATGTCCATCCTAAGTGATGTACTCATAGGTATTTTGACGGAACTTTTTCCATCAATGCCAAATTTTCGGATCAGATCTTTTGTGTATTTGGCTTGGTTTATAAATATCCCATCAGGACATTGTTTAACTTGTAAGCCTAGAAAATAATTCAGTTCTCCCATCATACTCATTTCAAATTTTCCTTTCATGAGATTAGAGAATTTTTCGCATAGATCTGGATTCGTGCTTCCGAAGATAATGTCGTCGACATATATTTGTACCAAAAGGATATGATCATTATCCTTTATACGAAAGAGTGTTTTGTCAACCACTCCTTTTGTGAAGCCACGATTGATTAGGAAACATGACAGTGTATCATACCAAGCTCGTGGAGCTTGTTTCAAACCGTATAAGGCTTTCTTAAGGTGATACACCTTTTCGAGGTCATTGTTGATAGTAAAACAAGGAGGTTGTTCAACATATACTTCTTCTTCAAGAAGTCCATTCAGGAAGGCGCTTTTGACATCCATTTGATAGACTTTGAAATTTTTGTAAGCTGCAAAAGCTAAAAATATTCGTATGGCTTCCAATCTGGCCACGGGGGCGAAGGTCTCATCAAAATCAATACCTTCCTCCTGACAATATCCTTTAGCCACAAGACGAGCTTTGTTCCTAACAATGAGTCCATCTTCACTCATTTTGTTTCTAAAAACCCATTTAGTTCCAATGACGTTTTGATGTGATGGTCTAGGTACTAGTTCCCATACTTCATTTCGTTCAAACTGATGAAGTTCTTCTTGCATGGCTATTACCCAGTCAGGATCACATAAAGCTTCATCTACAGATTTTGGCTCTATTTGGGATAGGAAGCATGCCATCATACTTTCGTGTAATGACGCTCTTGTTCTCACACCTTCTTGAATATCTCCAATAACTTGATCTGGTGGATGATCTTTTAACCATCTAAGATCTGGCTCAAAGACATCTTGAAAATGCTGAGTATCCATCTCTGGGATATAAGGCAGGTCTATGTAGATCATTGGTTCAGATGGAGCGTTGTTAGAAGGATTGACCGGCTGATTTCCATTTGCTTGTTGAGATGACATCTCGGGTTCTGGTACTTTCGGCTGATACTTCATGTAAGACGAAAGTAAGTCTTCTTCGTCTGAGATGTCTTCATCTACGGATTTCTGAGCATTTTGAGCTGGGATATCAGGTATCTTGTATCCAGAAGGATTTTTCTCAGATTGTTCATCAAATTTGACGTGGATGGATTCTTCGATAACCATTGTTCACTTGTTCAGAACTCTGAATGCTTTGCTTGTGGATGAATATCCCATGAATAATCCTTCGTCAGCTCTTTCGTCAAATGCTTTAAGATAGCTTTTGCCATTGTTGTGAATAAAACACCTGCAACCAAAAACATGAAAATATCCAATATTTGGAGTCTTACCTTTCCATAGCTCATATGGTGTTTTGTTGTGAGACTTGTTGATTAAGGATCTGTTCTGTGTATAGCATGCGGTGTTTATGGCTTCAGCCCAAAATCTCTTTGGTAGACCTGAGTGAGAAATCATTGTTCGTGCTGCTTCCTTTAGAGTTCTATTTCTCCTTTCGGCTACTCCATTTTGCTGAGGAGTTCGTGCTGCCGAGAGTTGATGAAATATTCCATTTTGAGCACAGAAATCCTTTATCACTTTGTTCACAAATTCGGTTCCTTGATCCGATCTGATTCTTATTATTTTGACTTCCTTCTCTGTTTGAAGTTGCTTCAAAAGATTTGGCAGAGCCGTTTCTGTTTCATTCTTCTTTTTCAAGAAAAGAACCCATGTATATCTTGAAAAGTCATCTACTACCACAAGGGTGTACTTTCTTCCGCTTATACTTGCTGGATCTATTGGTCCAAAAAGATCCATGTGCAGAAGGCTTAGAGATCGGGAACTTGTGTCTACATCTTTTGACTTAAAGGACGACTTTAGCTGTTTTCCCTTTTGACAGGCATCGCATATCCTATCTTTCGTGTATGATGTTTCGGGTAAGCCTCTTACAAGATTCCTTTTTGCAAGCTTGTTTATTGTCTTCATGTTCAAGTGGCTTAGCTTGTTGTGCCATACTTGGTTGAGATCTGCATTACTCTTTGCTACAAGACAAATATTAGTATTAGAAGAATTTAATGAAATTACATACATGTTCTTCTTTCGTTGGCCTGTAAGTGCTGTCCTGCTATCCTTCGTGTTTATGATTTTGCACTCTTCTTTAAAGAATTCTACTTTGTATCCTTTGTCGCAGAACTGACTTGTGCTTAGAAGATTGAATTTAAGTCCTTCTACATAAGAGACATCTTGTATGATTATTCATTTCTTGATGATATCTCCTTTTCCTCGAGTTTGGCCACTTGTTTCTCCTCCAAAGATAACTTTGGGTCCATTTATTTCTATGAAATTGCTCAAAATTGTTTTGTCACCAGTCATATGTCTTGAGCATCCACTGTCGACATACCATATGACCTGTTTCTCCTGCATCAAAGATTATGCATTTTTAGGTACCCACTTAGTTTCGGGTCCTTGGGGGTTAGCAGTCAATTTTGGAACCCACATTAACCTAGAGTGCACATGACTCATCCTTGGTCCTCTGTATCCGTTGGAGGTGCGATAATCGTAATAAATACTGGCAAAGACTTTGTTCTTATACTTCCTTTGTTGCTCTCTTGGTGGAAGATTTTCATAATACCAACGATAATTGGTTTGTTTACGTCGATGTGTTACCTCAAGAGCTTTCCTCGAGAGAAGTTCCGAGTAATCAAACCAATCTTCTTCTGAAGGCCCAGTCCTTCCATTGCCATACCCAGATCTTCTGAGGATCCTTTCGGGTTGTTCGTTCTTTGAGATTCCCTGAGCAGAACTCTTTGGACGATATTGCCTCTGGTTAACGTTTGTCTTTTTATAAGATCGAGAATTCCAGTTAGGCTGACTCAATTTTTGGTGTGGACTTTTTCCACTGCCATTTGGTCCATTCCTTTTGACATATGTTTGTCTAGGATTGCCTTTACTAGGTTTTCTCTTTCCTGTTTCCACAATTTGTTGTACAGCCTTTCCTTTCGGTTGGCTTGTTGATTGTGGTGCTGTGACATTGTTATGTACCATCATAGGCTCGGGCAGCTGGGTTGGTCCTTGAACAAATATGGTTGCAAGATTCTCGTGTGAGTATGCATTCGTGGATTTGTTCGTTTCGACTTGTGAAGAGGAGCTGGAGTTAAAACCAATTCCGGTTTTCTCTCCGGGCAGTCTGGATTCGTTTAACATTCTGTCCATTAAGTTGGATGAATTGTTAAACTTGTCCAACACTTCAAGCAATTCTTGCTCTCTCTTTTCTTTTGCTGTGCACTGCTCCTTAATAGCGAGAACATCTTTCTCGAGCTGCTCCTTAGCAATGATCAGCATATTGTTCTCAATGCGAACTTGCTCTAATTCATTATAGCTAGTCATGAGCCGAGAGTTCTCCTCTTTTAGCTTGGAGTAAGTGCTATTTATCAACTTGAACCTCCTCATCATTTCAGTGACAGATTCACTGGAGGTTTGACTCGCTAAAGAACTTGATTCGGCTGAATAACAAGAAGAAGAGTGAGAGTTTACCTCTTCTTCATCTGCCATGAGGCATAGTTCCTCTGATTCTTGGCTGTAGAGGCATAGTAGTCCTTTCTCCTCATCACTGCTTTCGTCTTCTGAGCTTGAGCTTGAAGTACTACTTTCGGGTATAGCTTTTTCAGTGTTTTCGGCAACCACCATTGCTTTTCTTCTTCCCTCACTCCTGGAGTTTGATGATTCTGGTTTATCACTTCTCTTGTGCTTTTCTCCAGATTCCCTTGAGGGGTTTGTGATATCGTTGCCATCTTGATATTTGCTAACCATTGGATAAGGACAGTTCGCTTTGAAGTGCCCTGGCTTTCGGCAGTTGTAGCACAACAGTTGTGAATCAGTGGTTTCGGTCTTTGAAGTCTGAGGGAAGCTTTCATGCCTCTTGTTCTTCCGAGTTATACTGCTCTTTTAGCTTAGGTATGATTTGTGGAGGATCTGGTCCTTGAGCAGCAGCCTGTGCATTTGCCATCATCACTGTGATAGGTCCAGTAGTTATGACGTCCCACATTTCATCATGAATAGAGCACAGAAGAGCCTGCATTCTCAATTTCCAGTCATCAAACTTGGCAAGACTAAAAGCAAGCTGTTTAGAGCGATGTTGTGCATGTTCCTTTTCCATTTTTTAAAAAAAAAACGTGCAACGAAGAAGATCCAAAAAAAAATAAAATTCAAGGGTAGATCTACCAGGCAGTAAATGCAAGAAGCCTTTACCGTTCAAGGTATTCGGCTCTGATACCACTTGTTGGTCCCGATAGATTGTGTGGTGAGTCTAGAGGGGGGGGGGGGGGGTCAAAAGAAAAACCCTGACAACACTTTTGAGTGATATAAGCACAGCGGAAAGATTATAAGGTGAGGGCTGCACGAGTTTGATAAAAAGTTAAGCGGAGTAATGAAAAAGATGATATGCAAGCAGTAAAATAAAGCAGTAAGTAAAGAGAAGAGTGAGACGAGATTTTATAGTGGTTCGGCCAAATGTTGCCTACTTCCACTCTTCTTCCACAACTGCTGGAAGGATTGCACTATCACTCTTTAGTACAATTACACAAAGACTTCCTTGATCACTAAGCCGGACAGCCTTTGAAGGTTTTTCAACTCCGAGAGTTTACTCCGCCTCTATCAACTTCTTCTTCTAAGTTGAGGTTGGTAAGAAAGTATTTCTTGATTCCTCCAACTGTGAAGTCTTGATGGTGTGGGATGATTGCTTCAAGAGTGCAAGACTTCTTTCAAGATGTAGGGCAGTGATGGATGATCTACTTCAAATGCCTTAACACCTTAAGTAACTGGTTCGCAAAAAGCTTTGAGATTGTTAACTTTTCAAGGGCTTTTTGCAAGAGAGTGAGTAGAGTGATAATGAACCAGCACCTTCTTAGTTGATGAAGGTTGGTTTATATAGGTGATGAAAATTCATCCGTTGGAGGGAGATGAATTTTTCGAACCTTTTATCCGTTGGACAAGGACCATGGAGCCTCGTGCATTTAATGCTCCATTAATGGGTTTGTACTGTGTAGCCGTTGAAGGTATGGAAGACTTGATGGCTTTTGTCTTTTAGCTCCAAGATAGTACAGCTTCATTAAATGCTCTTTGGAGAGCGTGTCCCATGAGTTGAGGTCCTTATTGTCCTAGGATGTTGTCAAATCAGACAGATAGAACATTCTTCTTGTTGATGAGAAGAAGAATACTTGTTGGGATGGTCTTGAAAAGAACTGTCTTCTTAATGACAACTCCTTCTTTCGTTGCTGTGGAGTCTTCTTTCGTCTTGATCAGCCTATCTTCTATTCATAACTCTTTTCGTGTGTTTGTTCTAGCTTAACACGAATTACATATGAGTTATGGCAACTTTCGTCTAGAACGAAAGTAGCGATACAAGAAAAACGAAAGAGTTAGGGGTCTACTTTCTTCATTACATTGGTATCATCAAAATCCTAATACAAGGTTCCTAACACAACCTTTAATTATTTATCATAACCACTTGAAACATTAAATCACTAATTAAAGTGGTATATTTATTGGAAGAGTAATTTGAGATGTTTATATTGCATATAGTTGAGCGTTAACTAGAGCTGAAACAAGAGCTTGACATTGTTAGGCGCAACATAAGTGGTTCCTTCCCATAGTTCTGTAGCGGAAATCCAATTGGTCTTCTCAGAGGCGTGAGCGTAGTCGAAAAACAGATAGTCTTCAACGTTGGAGCATAATTCGTACTCTTTTATTTGCCCTTTTCCTCCACAGCTCGGGAATCCCCTAAATGGACCACTCCCACAGCATGCTGTTTTCGTATCTTTGAAACCTTATAACATACCCAAAAACAATAATATTGGTGTGGGAATATCAATACTCGGTGATATATCATTATGATATATAATTATTTACTGAAATATTTTTTTTTCTACTTATTTACTGCAATATAATTGTTAGAATTAATACCAAATTTGGTTCCTTGACTATTAGAATTTTTATCACTTTGGTACTCGACTTTCAAACGTGTTCATTTCATTCCTAACTATGCAATTTTTACCTAAAATAGTCCTTTGTCCAAACCAAAATAGTTCTTTTTAGGACCATTTTAGCTAACAATTGCATAGTTGGGGATGAAATTGAGAAAGTTTGAAAGTTGAGGACCAAAGTGGCCGGTGAAATCATAATAGTCGAGGGACCAAATCGTAGGGATGGCAATGTGCCCCGTACCCGTCGGGGATCCCCGTCCCCGTTCCACGGGTAAAAAATTCGGGGATCGGGGACGGGGACGGGGAACTTTACAAATTCCCCGGCGGGGATGGGGACGGGGACGGGGATACCCCTCCCCGCTCCGCCCCGTCCCCAAATATATATATATATATATATATATATATATATATATATATATATATATATATATATATATATATATATTAGTAATTAGAAATTAGATTATTGGAATTTCTGCTTCTGCATGTGGCATAGATAAGTCATATACTCATACTTATATTTAAATTTTTAATTTAAACAGTAAACATAAATCATATATTGTGTACTGTGTATTCAATATTATTGAATATTAAATGTTGAATTAAGCATAAAACATATACTTACATGTATATATTCGAATATATTATATACGGAGTATTATTTAAATTTTCTTTTTTTTTTTTGTACTAATTTGACACTTTAACTATGGGTTGATCGGGGATGGGGATTCCCCGTCCCCGCCAAATTCCTCGCGGGGACGGGAATGGGAAATTTTTCCAAATCCCCGCCGGGGACGGGGGCGGGGACGGGGACAGGGTCGGGGTAGCGGGGACGGGGACGGGGAGTATACTCCCCGCCCCCGCCCCGCCCCGTTGCCATCCCTACGAAATCGGGTATTAACTCTAATTGTTAAAACCATGGACCAGGGGTGCACATTATATTGTGAAACCTAGATAAAAAATTATATGTGTTTGCAATTAACATATTATGTATCTTCAGTTAATAAATTATGTTAACTACAGACACATAATAATATGTTAATTATATGCACGTAAAATGTTAACGGCATATTATGTGCCTACAGTTAGCATATTATGTGCCTGTAATTAACATATTATGTGTTTTTAATTTGTTACAAACACATAATTTATTAACTGTAAACACATACTCCGAATGTCATTTTGGAGTAAAGTCCACAATACAATGTGGACCTAGTCCATATATAATTTGCCAAATAAAACATACCATATTTTGATGGGTTATTAGATACGTATGTGGCAAATGCGAAGAAATCGAAGTAGGAATACTTGAATCCTTGTAAATTCTTGTTTAGATTGGTGATCATATTTTGTAGAGCCTCGTTGTGCATGTTGGCCAAGGTTTGGAGATTCCCCAGGCAACCACTGCTGTTTGTTTGTAGAATATTGAGAGCCCTAGTAGATGGTTTGCATCCTATAGGCCCCACTGAAAAAAACACAAATTTTCTTCCACCTTCCTTGTATATTTCCTGTTAAAATATATGGCCATAAATTAAAATAATTAACACACTGATGTAGGGATGACATCGGGGCGATGCAAGTGCGGGGTGTATAGTCCCCGTCCTTGTCCCTGAAACCTTGATTTCGTTTTCATCCCCAGCGGAGAATTGAAAATAGTCTCCATCTCTGTTTCTGCGGAGAATTAAGCAGGGACGGAAATTCTCCGTCCCCGGTCAACTCTTAGTCAAAATTTTAAATTAGTGTAATTTTTAATTTTAAAAATTAAAGTTTTAATTTAAAACATTAATATATAAATAAATAAATAAATAAAACAAAATTATATATATATATATATATATATATATATATATATATATATATATAAATATATATATATATATATATATATATATATGGAAGGGTTCAGGTGCGAGTGATGCTTCCCGTGCAGTAGACGCACCTTAAGTACACATGCAACCCACACACCTTAAGCACACAAACAAAGCACATTAAGAACACAAACCACTCACCTTAAGTACACAAACCGTGCGCCTTAAGCACACAACAAAGCACCTTAAAAATACAAACCACGCAACTAAAGTTTTAAAATGGCTCACCTTAAGTTTTACACAACTGACGCACCTTAATTATACAAATCACGCACCTTAAAAAGAAAACAACGCACCTTAAGAGGAAAAATTACGCACCTTAAGTTTCAACAACTACTCACATTAAGCACATAACCCACGCACCTTAAGCACATAACTCACGCACCTTAAGTTTCAACAACTACACACATTAAGCACACAACCCACACACCTTAAGTACAAACTCACACACCTTAAGCACAAAACCCACGCACCTTAAATTTGATTTAGATACAAAAATTATCAAATTGCCACCGCGTTTTTTTTTTTCCTTAAAATTTTGGTAATCCTGGACCTTGATTTAAGCAAGATCATTGGCTCAGATTTAACTGCACAACGGCACCAGAACCTAATTATATATATATATATATATATATATATATATATATATATATATATATATATATATATATATATATATATTAATTATAATAATTATTTGGGGACGGGACGGGGAGGGGTATCCCTGTCCCCGATGAGGAATTACATACATTCCCCGTCTCTGTTCCCGTTCTTTGAAACTTTTCCCCATCCCTATTACCATCGGAGCATGGATCGGGGATCTCTGTCGGAGACGAGACAAATTGTCATCCCTACGAATAATCTAGATTATTTAATTTGAGAAATTGATTGAAATTCTTGTGCATGTAATTAAAAAATTGTTGAGATTATAACACCTCAATAACAGTTGTGAAGTTGCCAATCACCATATCCACGTATTCCTTCTTGGTATGTGAATTGAAAAGGCTGGAGTTTGATGCTAAAGTGCTAGTGTAGTCATTACTGCCAATGCTAAACATGTAAACAGCATTAGAGAGCAATTCTTTTCTTCTCTCAGTCCCCAACTCTTGCTTCAAGTGTCCTGAAACTTTCTTGAAATATCCCAACTGCGCTTTAAGATCAATTACCTGATCGCATCAAATAAGTAATTATTAGTTCATGAATATTTTTACATTCAAAACTACGGTCGCTACTTGAGAGTGTGCACTGAATATATCGTGTATTGTGTCCCTAGCCAGCAAAGGACTGCAGTGTGCAGAGAGCCAAAAATGTTGACCGACTCAAACCAATAAAGTCAATAAGTCACTCCAATTAAGAGTTAAACTTGTAACTTTCTGATTACGAGATCAATAGTTTGACTAACTTAGCTGGGGTTGCTCCATACAAAAAATACTATGCTAATAGGCTGTTATAATTAGGAGTCAAACTTATAACCTTCTGATTACCAGGTCAATGGCCTGACCAATGAAGTTATCCCATACAAAAGAAACTTTATTACATACAATTGATGAGTAAACCACTACAATGAAGTATAAGAATCAGAAAAACACTTTCAAACAAACTATGACTAACTGCCTCTTACAAAGTGATAGAAAACTCAATCCTAACGAGTTTTGGCCCTATAGCTAAAGAATTTTGACTTAATATTATTAAATTATAAAGTTTGAAGCCTTGATATGTTGTGATTTAAAAAGAAATTAAATAATATAGGGATTAGCATTCAAAAAAAAAAAATAATATAGGGATTACATTCTTATAATAGTTATTAATAAGAAACTAAATAATATAGGGATTAAATTCTTATAATAGTTATTAGTAAATAGTAATTAACTATATTATGATCTTTAGCAAAAAAAAAAAAAAAAAAAAAAAAAAAAAAAAAAAACTATATATATTACATTATTATGATCGGTCATCACCTCTCTACTATTTTAATTATATTCTTTTCATATCCTCATGGGGGTCCATTGTTTGCTTTTATCAACATTGACTTTAATTCTGCAATTTTTTAAATTTTGATTTTTTACTCTCTGTTTTCAAATTGTATAAACAATTACACATACAATTAGTTTTTTTTTTTTTTTCCTCAGGACAGATTTAATAAATCTTATTTGTTATTTTACTTTATCTTATTAAATAATAAAAAAAAAACAATGTATTATTAGTAAGAATTGAACTCATACTATTTATATAATATTTTAATTTAGACCTATAACTACTTTAATTTACTACAATAATAAAATATATATTGTATTGTCATATTGGATGGTGAAAGGAACTGTTGGAAGGAAATTCTTTCCAACACATAGTGTTGGTCAGAAATTTCAATAATAATGTTTTAACATGATGCCTTATCTGTTCAAATTTTCTGTGAAACTTTGATCTGTTGGCCGCTATTTTCGACCAAATATTGGTGTTGGACGGATAATCCGAAGAATGTTTTTCCGAATCTCCAATTTAGTTGGTAAATTGGTAGTAAGCCTCATTTCTGACCAAAAAAGTCCATTTTCAAATAGAAATTGAAAGATTTTTAGCAGTCTTTTTTATGTAAGATTTTTGTCCCTATAATTTTATCTTATGGAATTATGTATAACTTATCATAACAAATATATACTTACGGATTACAAACTAACACACATATTATATATACATCACTTTGCTTAAGGTATGAATTCCTCTAAGAATTGAAAGAAAGATCATATCACCTACCTTGCCGGAAAAGGTTTCAGCAAGATTACCGGCGCCAGCTGATGCAAAGTTGACTCCATTAATAAATGGTCCATACTTCACCCGGAAATACGCCGGAACTAATGGTAGCTTTGCAAATTTGGCTTTAACCCAAAAAAAAAAAAAAAAAAAAAAAAAAAAAAAAAAACCCATAAAATCGGAACACTCAAAATAATACAATATATGATCTATTTTTTACAATATAAGTGTAGACTTACCAATAAAATCAGGAATGAGGAAACCATCTGAAAACCTACCAGTAGGGTAGGGGAAAGATGTTTCACCATATGGTCGAAAATTAGCCCTGAAATCATTAGTAGTATTAATGTAGTTATTGTTGCCAGAATCAAATAACGAGTCTCCAAACACAAATAGTGCTACGTGGCGTTCATTGAGGGCTGAAGAATGCACCGAGTTACAAAAGCTGGCAAGCAAGGCCAAGGCAAACACATGAACACAAAAATTATTAGCCATATTTTAACTTCTCTATTGGGTTTATGCTTTGCCATGAATTTATAGGGAGATGGATTGCGTACTGTCCAAGTAATAATTTGTATTGTGATTTAATTTCATAATTTTATATTTTAATAATAATGGGGTTTCAGTTAGCAGATCCATAGTCAATTCATTACTTGTTCAAATTGTTTTGTGGGTGTACTATTCAATGATGTTTGCAAAAATATTATTCAAGGTTTAAAGTCAAAATAATGAAAATCTATACGTCAAGATTATTATATATATTTTTTTAATATAGGAATAAAGTCCAAATTGATCATTTAACGTAATCTGAAAATACAATTAGACCACCAAACAGAAAAAAAAATGTAATTAGACCACTGAACACTTTAAGTGTATGCAATTTCACCGGATAGCATATTAGTATCTATTTCACCAAGTTGTCTGCTAACGTGGATGGAGGGTTGACATTTTAAATAATAATAATAATAATAAAACGCCGACGCCGGCCACCCCTTCCCCCCTCTACGACGGAGTCTATTTCATCAAGTTATCTACATACGTGGATACGCCGGCGCCGGCCACCCCTTCCCCCCTCTACGATGGAGAAGGAGGGGGGAAGGGGGTGGCGTCACCGCGTGAGATGAAGGGCCTGTTTCAGGTTACCCCCCACTGGAGACGAAGACAAAGGAGGACACCCCTCCCCTTCCCCCCTCTACAATGGAGAAGGAGGGGGAAGGGGGTGGCGTCACCGCGTGAGATGAAGGGCCTGTTTTAGGTTAACCCCCCCCCCCCCCCCCCAGGAAGGGGTGGCCCATCATTTTTTAATTTTTTAATCAAGTTATGTATAGAAGTTGTGAAGCATTTAGTAGTTTCAGATTGATTTTTTCATACAAGAGGAGGTTCGAACGCTCGACCTCTCATAAGAGATGAGAGTGCACGTCCACTCACGCTAACCAAGTTGGTTCAGTAGTTTCGTTTATTTAATAAAACTATAAATAGTTTGAAAGTGCGTTTTCAACAAAGAGCGCTTTTTTTGGTGCATTTCAACAAAGAGCGTTAATTATAATAATAAATAAATAAATAAATAAAAAGGGTCAAATAGACCCTTAAATTTTACTCAAAAGTGCAATTAGGTCATTGAACTTTAAAAAAGTGCAATTAAACACTTGAACTTGTCATTTTGGGGGCGTCTAAACCCAGTAGCCAGTTATTCACCTGGAATAACCGGTCATTTAAAAATTCCGACGATATTTTGACGAATAAAAAATTCCAGCGACGATAAAAATTAAAAAAAAAATAAATCAAGGCATTCTCAATCGGAGAAGACGACCATCAGTCGCCTTCTCCATTGGAGAAGGAGAAGGCGACCAGATCTGGTCGTCTTCTCCAGTAGAGAGGATGACCGAACGTCGCCTCGATCTCCGGGAGAAGACGACCGGAAATTGTCTTTCCGGAGGAAATTGTTTTTTTTTTTTTTTGGCAGAAGTGTCAAATAGCCCATCTACTACTGCGAGGTGCTCAATTCTCACCACGAACTAAATTAAGTGTCAAATAGGCCCATCTATCACCTAAATTTGTTCGATTGACTTTTTTTGCAGGTTGCCTATTCAATTATTAAAAAAATATTAATAAAAATTAAAATAAATAAACGAATTTCAGCCACCGGCTGTTTGGCGCGGACAGCCGTGGCTGGAATTCTTTTTTTTTTTTTTTTTTTTTTTTTTTTTTTTTTTAATAATTGAATAGGCAACCTGCAAAAAAAAAAAAAAAAAAAAAAAAAAGAAGCTATTTGAACAAATTTAGCTGGTAGATAGGCCTATTTGACACTTAATTTAGTTTGTGGGTGGGAATTGAGAACTTCGCAGTAGTAGATGAGCCTATTTGACATTCTGTCATTTTTTTTTTAGCGTTGGTGAACAGTGATTAGTGGCGGCCAACAGTGGTCTACGTCAATAATTTACCTGTTGTTTACCGGTAAATTTGACTTATTTGACTCATTTTGACATGTTTGAATGTTTAATTGCACTTTTTTTAAAGTTCAAAGGTCTAATTGTACTTTTAAGTAAAATTCAAGGGTCTATTTAACCATTTCCTAAAAAAAAACATATATGATTGAAGTTTATTTCCAAATAGAAATCTTGAGCAATTATTAAGAGAATTGATTAAGAAATCAACTTTGCTTTTGCATTGGAAAGGGAAGATGATAAACTATTGTTGGGCGGAGACTACTATAGTGATGAACAATATTTTATTAGTATTTTAGTTAATCTTATTATTCTTTGCAGAATTGGCAGGTATTTTTGTTATTTTTAATTTGTTAATGTATCTTTAGTTAATCTTTTTAATTTGTTATTAGTCCTTCTTTAAATGATTGAGAGTTGGGCTTTAATTTTTTGTTATTCAGTGAATGTTTTAATTAAAAGTTGTTACTACTTGAGCCCAATGTCTGTTCAGCGGCAAATTATGCTGTACAACCGTGTGCACTATGCATGGTACAGACATGTCTAGATTCATAATTTCTATATTATAGATTCATAATTTCTATACTGTAGATTCATAAAATCTATACTGTAGATTCATAATTTTATAAATATATGTTCATAATTATAGAGCTATATCTTCATAATTTTCGATGTTCAGAGTCTCAATTGTGGAACTCTGTATTCACAAATCACATAACTATATGTTCATAATTTGATAACTATACAGTTTAGAAATTATGAATCTAAGTACATAATTATGAATCTACAGTACAGATATTATGAATCTACAGTATAGAAATTATGAATCTACTGTATAGAAATTATGAATCTACGATTTAGAAATCATGAATCTACAATATAGATTTTATGAATTTGTAGTATAGAAATTATGAATCTACAGTATAAAAATTATGAATTTAAACACGTGCGCACCATGCATGGTGCACACGGTTGCACACCATAACAATCTATGTTCAACTCATTGAATAAAAATACTTCTCTTCCCTCTCCATGAGTAGGGGTGACCAAGGTTCCGGTTCCAATTTCTTTGATGGTGAAATCGGAACCAAAACCTTATATTAAGATTCCGGTTCCGATTTTGAACAAGCAGTTTCAACCGAAACCATCGGTTCTAAGTTCTAACCGTGAATATTACGAAGTATTATTATTATTATTATTATTATTATTATTATTATTATTATTATAGGGCTCTTGGTGCAAAGGCCAAAAGGCCAAACTTCGGGCCTTTGCGCCACAGGCCACATTTTTTTTGGGCTTTTGGCGCAAAGGCCTAAAGCCAAACTTTGGCCTTTGCACTACAGCCCACAGCTACAGTTGTGAGCTGTCCCACTGCCCAATGTGACAGTGCGGCAATATGCTACTCCCCTCCGTCCCGAATTGGTTGTCTCATTTTCTTTTTGCACGCTTTTTAAGGAATTAAAGTAAATGCTATGTATTTTCCAATTATGCCCTTCACTTTTTCACTTTTGGAAATAAAAGCAAAAGTGATAAGGGTAATTTGGGAAAAAGTAAAATGATGGTGATGTTCAATTTTAGAAAGAGGACAACATTTTGGGACAAACAAAAAAGGAAAGTAAGACATGCAAAATGGGACAGAGGGAGTATAAATTTTTTTTGGAATCAGAACTGTATGGATGGTTCAGTTTCAATTCTGGTTTAATAGTACACAGTTCAGTTCGAATCGAACCGTGATCATGCCTATCCATAAGTCTACAACGTCGACGCTGAAGAGAGGGGCGCAAGAATTCGACGGCAACATACAGAGTCTCCAAACGACGAGGACTGTAGAGGCTTCGGTCCTATAGACATCTGATTGTTTGGCTGAGTTTTCGAACTGGCGAGAAGCTTCGATAACGTTCCTTAGTTCAAGGTCTTCTGCGGAAACTAGTGCCACAAGTTGAAGCAAAGTCTCGGTGAAGAAATCGGAGGTACGATTGGACCGAAACAAAATAAAAGGAGGCTAAATCGAGAAAGGGGGCATCAATCTTCATCACCAATCACACACCATCTCGACACCAAAATTTGTTTCGGAGAGTTTCGTCCGGTCGGGATTCGACTTCGGAAGCTTCAGACAGCGCTAATTCCGGCAGTCAGCTCTCTCTAGTGACCTGACCAATTTTAGCATAGGTTAATATGTTGAGAGAGTTAATTGAGTAAATATCATGCCTTTTAATTCGAAGCTCTAAAAGAATAGATAATTTGATTGTCTTTTCAGATTGTTTATTTGATTCTAGATAGGGTATTATGTAACTTCATTTAGGCATAATGTGTTTTAATGGTTTGAATAAATGTTTTAGGCATATGAACTGTTAAAACACGGAACTAGTTCTGGACGCCATACATAGTAGTTTTATTAATGAAAGAACGAACCTTTAATTGGTTGGCAATATTAGGCTTAAAATGCAGAATTAGTAATGGTTTCTATTCATGTCCCTAGGCTTTTCCAATTTGATTGTTATTTGATTTTCTAGTTCCTAGTGTTTCATTTATTTAGCTTCCTGAATAAGTTAATTAGTCTTGCATATGAGTTTCCTTATATTTGAACACTTTAAAATTATTAAGTTAATTGTTTTAGTTTCTAGTTGATAAATTGCATTGTATTAACACGAACCGGGCGTACGCCCCTCGAGCGCAAAGAATGCTCAGATGCCTGGGAAACATTATGCACTTCCTGCTCTAAAGGTACTTACTGGCAGGTCTTGGTTGAGAAGCGTTGTCTGTCAAGCCTCTCTCTCGCTCGCACGCGTCCATCATGCGAGCCAATACCTCTGCGATGGTCAGAATGACTTGCGTGGCCGGTGGGGGAGGAATTGCCATTGGTATCTCATTAGTCGGCGCGACAGTATCTTCTGTATGTGATGCCGACCTCTCGTCGGAGTTACGATAACTTAGTTGTTCTCGGAGATCTCTGACAGAAGCACGTTTGGCAGCTGCAGGCCCCCGCATTGACGGCGGCAGCGATGTTATCGACGGTGATTGCGGCGGCGACATTGCCGACGTTTACAGAGCGCTACGTCTAGTGCGTACAATTAGCAAAGTTTAGAGACAAAACATTTTGTTCGATCCCCAGACGGTGCCAATGTTGCTTTTATGGCTTAGGGCATCAGGACGGCGGCCAACACTAACTTAAAAGTACTAAGTAAAAGAGAGAACATATGAGAGAAAAAAAAATAGAGTAACATTGCTTGTATTGAATTCAGAACCATTTACAATGTGACCTCGGAGGGTATTTATACAAGAGATTTGGGCCTTGAAAAAAACTAATTTGAACTTAGGAAAGCTTCTAAAACTGCTATATTAACTTCCTAATAAGAAAAATGAAAATTCCCCACCACCAATGGATGAATCCCTGTAGAATCTTTATCCACCGCTTCTAGACTGGTACTTGATCGAGACACATCTGACTGCCTAGTCTGAACGCTCGACTGGGCTGATTGGTGGGTTAAACAAGTGGCAGACGAGAACTAAGCTACTGAGGTCCTCTCTCTCCAATCTCTTAAGTGATTAAGCAGCACCCTCCTGACCGCTTAGAAGCACACCCGATTGGATACCCAGACATTAAACCTTAAAATCATTTTAAAACCCCTTTAGACTTTTTAATCATTCGGGACCATCAATATGAATGTTAACAAATTAAGAAGTCTAAACCATAGGCATGCCGCATGGATCCATAGCTTGTATAGTTATATATTTACAGTTTTTTTTTTTTTTTTTTTCAAATTAAGAAGTGCAAATTAAAGGCCGGATAGGCTCTTATTTAGACATTGGTGTAGACTTTTTGAGTTTCTGAAATTCATTGCAAATTAATTCGGCATTTGTTATGTATTGTGGCGTTCGGGAACTTTAGAAGAGTAGTATTTCTTCTCTTAAAAGGTTAAATCTCCGACTCGGTAACTCCAGCCTGACTGAACATGTGAGATGAGGTAAATTATGGTAACTCAGTGGTTCAACAGGCAGTGTCAAATGTCAGTGTGCACAAGTGATCTGTCCACTTTAGACATAATCTCCATATTTTCATTGTCGAGTTTCGAATCTTAGTGTTCGGAAGAGTAGCATTTCTTTGTTTAGGAAATGGTTTAATTTGTATTTTTTTGAAAGGATTTAATTTGTATTTAAAACTTGTTAAGTTTAAAAACATTTTCCTATCTTCTCCTAAAACATCAAAAGTTAATGGAAACGTTTAAGGTTGTTTCTTAATTTAAAAAAGAAAAAAAAAAACTAGAAATGCATTTTCAATTTATAACACTCGTTTTGGGTTTGATGTTTTTAAAATGGTCAATAATTAAAATATGAAAACTAAAGTAAAACATATTTTGTCCTATCAATTGCCTCCCAGTTTCTTCCCTGTTTTTTGGTCTTTGTCCTCTCTTATGGTCCGTTTGAAAAGCAGGAAAATGACTTTTAGAAAATGACTTCTGAAAAATGAGTCATTTTCCAAAAGTCATTTTCATTTCCTGTGTTTGGTTACACAATGAAAAACTGTCTTTTGGTGTTTGGTTCATTTTCCAGAAAATAATGGAAAAATGTCTTTTGGTGTTTGGTTCATTTTCCAGAAAATGAACATAATGGTATACTTAAACATTTTAATTATTATATACTGAAAAATATATTTTTATTGTTGTTTGTAGAATATAACAATTTTTATTACAAATTCTTTGCGACATAAATTTTGATTGTATTTAATTTTAATTATTCCCATTCACATTTAGCACTAAAAAGTTGTTCTTTATTGACCTGAATTTTAATAAGTGTAACAATCTATATAAAGTAATTAATTAATTTGATTACAAATCAATAA
>NW_017617872.1:0-11203 GCF_001879475.1 Ipomoea nil | reverse complement strand
CCCATCAGGGCGATGGCGAGACACCGTAACCCTCCCGCGCAATCGCGATTCTGCCTACCATCGCCAATTACACAATTGACGTCTCGCCCATCCAGCGACCGTTCCCTACCTGATCCCCGTGAGATTGCGCCATGTCTGCCCGTAGAAGGTCCCAAAGGTCCTCTGGCTCAATCAATTTCTTCGCACTTTCCAAATCGCCACTCACGGATGCAAGCAGCTCTGCCGCCTTGGTCGGTTGCGCAACTGCCTTCCCCAGCCTAAACTCCGCAGAGGAGACGACTGACTTGTGCCCATCCTTCGCAATTGGCCTGTCTACGGCCTTAACAACAGCCGAGGCGGTCGCGTATGAGGTCGAAGGACCACCACTGGCCGGAGCCTTCCCCAACCTCCGATCACCCCCCTGAACCCCACGATCACCTCCGTGAGGCCCTAGAGAGATTCGGACTGGTCCAGAAGGACCATCGCAAGCGTTCACCGTCGGAGTCGTCGCAGCCGAAGTCGAGGGACCAAAATTCGCCGGAGTTGCAACCGGCAGTCGATCACCCATCTGAGCATGGCGATCACCTCCCGGATCCTTCCCCATGTCTCCAAGGTGCATAAAAGGGCCTTCGAAGGCCGCAGAGCCACCGGAGCCGGCATGGCAGAAGTCGAGGGACCTAAATTCGCCGGCATAGCAACCGGTTCCCGATCACCTTTCTGGCCTCGGCGATCATCTCAACAGAACCCAGGGTGTCTCCGACGTTAGTAGCATGGCCATCCATGGCCTGGATCGCCGGGAATTGAGAGACGGCCGAAACCCTAGGTCCGCAATCGCCATTCTCCGCCAAGCTTCGATCTTCACAAATTGGATGCCGATCAGTAGCCCTTGGCTTGACGAATGCTTTGGAGGCCTTTGGGAGTGGATCGCCATTGTTGAGGCATCTAATCGCCTCCTCAGACAGCACGTAGCCGCGCGACGGAGATCGTGCGCACGCTCCCGGAGCTCTTTGACGGTCTGATCGATGGAGATGGGGCGTCGATCACCATCCCCTTATTCGCCTCAATGAGACGCACTGTCTCCGATTCAGATTGGCCGCGCCGAGGCTCACCGGCGCCGGAAAATCGGCCGGAAAATTTTTGCGAGAAAAATCGCTTTTTTCTCTCCTTTCGCCAGAGCAAAATTTCGGGAGAGGCGTGAGTGAGTTGTGTCTAGGTTTTGGATTTTAGGTCTAGGGGTTTAGGGTTTAGGTTTAGGGTTTAGGGTTTTAGGTTTTTGGGTTTTGGGTTAGGGTTTAGGGGTTTAGGGTTTAGGTTTAGGGGTTAGGGGTTTGGGGTTTAGGGTTTATGGTTTAGGTTTTTTTTTTAGGGTTTAGGGTTTAGGGTTTAGGGTTTAGGGTTTAGGGTTTAGGGTTTAGGGTTTAGGGTTTGGGTTTGGGGTTTGGGGGGGTTTGGGGTTTTGGGGTTTGGGGTTTTTTTTTTTAATAACAAAACCATGGACCAAAATGGTCAATTATACACATGGGCCCATAAAGCCTAACAAATACCAAAATATAAAACACAAAATAAAATAGGCCATTAGGCCTTCAAATCTGCTCAAACACGCCAAAAAGCCCATTTAGAGCATTCAGCCATTTCAATTTTACCAAGTAACTAATTGTAGCGAATTGCAACCATTGTCACGTCCACTTAATAATTGCCCATCATTCGACCATCTAATTCAGTTTTCAATCCAAAATTGTCACGCTAACCTTATGCAACTTCCAATATTAGAATTTTCAGTCTAGAAGTGTTACACTTAGGCCCAATTTAATTCCAATTCAATTAAATTCACTCCGGCTTGCCGTGGCCCTTTTAAATATAAGCCCAGTAGCTCATTATTTTTCTCTCCAAATTTTAAGAATTCATTGGGTCCAGCGAAGCTGCTCAACTCAATTTATTCATGTGGATATATTGTTCAATCATTGTGGATATTTAGTTCATTTATTATAGATATTTAGTTCATTCATTATGGATTTTTACTTCACTCATTCACTGTGAATATATAATTATGAATTTGTTGATATATAAAAATGCTATTGCCGGGAATCAAATTTGATTTCTTTTTAAGTGGGATGCACGTTTTTTAACCAAAACGACGTCGTTTTGCATCGTATGCACCATGCGCATGTGCATTCGGTTGCACAGCATAATTTGAGGCTAAAGTTAATTCCCTTTTCTTTTCACTTCCCATTTCAGCCTTCAAGACAGCCTACACCACTGCCTCCATGCAAATTATGCCTTGGAAACGTCTTCACCATGAATGGTGAACACGGGTCCAAATGACATCGTTATTACGATTTTTTTTTTAGTTAATGTGCTGTTAATGGTGTGCGTTTGTTCGAATTATGAATTTTTTGTTATGAGATTATGAATGTATTGTTAAACTTATAATCTTATAACAGAAAATTCATAATCGCATAAAAAAGTATTTATTAAATTATGAATTTTCTGTTATGAGATTATGAATTTACAGTTATGTAATTATGAATTTACAGTTATGTAATTATGAATTTTCTATAAATTCATAATTTCATAATAGAAAATTCATAATCGCATACCAAAAAATTCATAATCTCATAAATAAAAATTCATAATCTCATAAATAAAAATTCATAATTTCACAAATGCACATTCATAAACCCATGCCTGCACATTCATATTTTATGAATGTTTAAGAAACTTACGCGAAGAGAAAGTGAAATCACGGAATGTGAAAATTAAGAAGAAAAATTACGTGATTAATTAAAAAAAAATAACGATGCATCGTTACCGTTGAAACTGTGTTCACTATTCATGGCATAACGCTTGACTGCTCCAATTAACCATGCCACTAATTAAGTCCTTCAAGTGCTTAGACAACTTTCCGTGCATGCACAATTTCCAAAATATACATCAACAAGCCTAACAAATACATAATATAAAAACACAATTAAAGAGGCCATTAGGCCTTCTAATGGCAAATTATTGTGTGGACCATGATTCACACAGTGCTGTATGGATCATAACAAAAAATATATTTTTAATATATTAAATGTATATTATTTTTATATTGAATATTGAATTTATATTATATTATATAATGTACATTCAGTATACAAATAATATACATCCTTTGAATATAATATTATACAAAATATGGTCTATATAGTTTGTGTGAACTATGGTCTACACAATAATGGTTGCCTTTGGCCAAGTAACTAATTGTAGCCAATTGCAACGTTTGTAGAAGTCCGATTGCAATCGTTATACCGTGCACTAGGCCGCACATAGCAATATGCGCCCCGCGCTTCCCAAAACGACGTCGTTTTGTTAAGTTGAAAAAAAAATCATCTGTTTTGAATGCACATAAACTCATAATAGAATACACATAACCTAACATAATACATAATACATAATACTCAAACTCTTAACATAATACACGTAAACTATAACATAATTCACATAAATTCATAACATAATATACACAAACTTTTAATTGAATACACATAAAATTTTAACTGAATTCACATAATCTTGTAACACAATACATATAAACTTTTAACTAAATACATATAATGGGATTTAGTTAACATAATACATATAAACTCTTAACTGAATACACATAAATTTATAATACAATACACATAAAATTTTAATTGAATACACATAATAAGGTTTGGTCTGTTCAGATGGACGGAGTGAGGTTAACATGAAATGCCGCGCGTTTTGTGCCTGCGCGCACATTGCGATGTGCGGCGTGGTGCACGATATAATTTGCCGTCCGATTGTGCGTGTTTAGGGTTTAGGGTTTAGGATTTTGGGGTTTTTGGGTTTTTGGGTTAGGGTTAGGGTTTAGAGCTTTTAGGGTTTAGGGTTTTGGTTTAGGGTTTTGGTTTTTAGGTTTTGGTTTAGGGTTTAGAGTTTAGGATTTAGGGTTTTGGTGTTTTCGATTTAGGGTTTTGGGTTTAGGTTTTTAGGGCTTTAGGGTTTTTTTAGGGTTAGGGTTTAGGGTTTACGGTTTTGGTTTTTTTTTTTTTTTTTTTTTTTTTTTTTTTTTTAATTTATTATTATTATTTTTTGATAAAGATACCTTTATTAATAATAAATGAAAGGCCGAAGCCAATACAAAGTTCAAGGGATTAGGCCACACACGGCCAAAATTCCACTAAGTAAAAACTAAGCTAGAAAATAAACTAAAATGAGATAACATAAAGTAAGCCCCCCGGGGCTATAACAGACATGCCCCAAGTCCTATGCTAGATGACTAACACTAGACCAAAGACTATAACTAAGTAAAAAGCGCAGCTGCTCGAAAATAAAATGCAAGTACAATCCAACTGCCTTCACGGCCATCATAGTCGAGGAGACAGCATCGTGCCGCACCCATGACCGCACCATTTCCTGGGGTGCTATTGGCTGCCCTGTAAAAAGCAACAACTCACACCAACCTGACGAAATGATAAAGGTGTCGGCACACAGGCCTCAGTCAAAACATTACATAAAAGTACATGCAATCACAGGCCAACAGATAAAGCAATCATAGAAACAAGGCAGCCAATAGCATCGAACCCCGATCAGCACCAGCACGAACCAGAACCAACCCTAACGGGATTAGCTACTATGGGCCAGCAGCAAGCCTGGACTATGCCAACGAATTTGAGAAACACCTACCCGGCCACCGTTCAGCCCGGGCCAGGATGCAACTTCTTACCGCTTGCACCAACGTTGAGGCCTGGTCTATCTCAAAGAACGCCTGCAAAGGCGGAACCAAAAAAGCCTGTAGACCAGTATACGCCTCGGAGGCCAAAGAAACAAACCTGCAAAAAATCCTGTTTCCTCGACCCCAACTATTTCCATCTTTCACATCAGGTGAGTGTATAGGTATTAACAGGCTGACACGAACAAACAGCAACCCCCAAATGAGACCCGCCCCCCCGGAGTCCAGAAGGGACTCGGCTGCTATTGGCCAGCAGCAAGCCTGACCAGGTCAACGGATTTGATTAGTCCTGCCTGGTGCACCGTTCAGCCCAAACTAGGGTGCCATGTTGTACCGCCAACACCTTACGTTGAGACTCAGTCCCGACCAGCAGGACTTCATAGCCTCCAAGAACACCTCACACACTCTCTATTTTTAGCTCAACTCTGCTCTTTCTTTTCTTACCAATCCCTCATTTTACCACTCATAATCTTTTGAACACTCAAATTCTTTTCCACTCATATTTTTATCATTTCCACTTCTTTTCATTCTTTTCTTTCTCTTTTTTTCTTTTTTCTTTTTTTTTTTTCTTTTCCTTTTTTCTTTTTCTTTTTCTTTTTTTTTTTCTTTTTTCTTTTTTTTTTTCAAATTTTTCAAACCATAAGTACAAGGTACAAGCAGACCAGAATCACGGGGGGTCATCTATCTCAAAAATACATAGGGTATGTCATCATGTACCAACAGCGAACGCACCCTAGGCGGCAGATGGGTTTTGGGTTTTGGGGTTTAGTGTTTAGGGTTTTGGGTTTAGGGTTTGGGTTAGGGTCTAGGGTCTAGGGTTTAGGGTTTAGAATTTATGGGTTTAGGGGTTAGGGTTTAGGGTTTAGGATTTATAGTTGATTTAAGGTGAGTTTAGGGTTTAAGATTTAGGGTTTAAGGTTTTGGATTTTAGGTCTAGGGGTTTAGGGTTTTAGGATTTAAGGTTTAGGGTTTTAGGTTTTTGGGTTTTGGGTGTAGGGGTTTTGGGGTTTAGGGGTTTAGGGTTTAAGGTTTAGGGTTAGGGGTTAGGGGTTTGGGGTTTAGGGTTTATGGTTTAGGTTTTTCTTTTAGGGTTTAGGGTTTAGGGTTAGGGGTTTAGGGTTGGGTTTAGGGTTTAGGGTTAGGGTTTTAGGGTTTAGGGTTTAGGGTTTAGGGTTTGGGGTTTAGGGTTTGGGGTTTAGGGTTTGGGGTTTTGGGTTTAGAGTTTAGGGTTTAGGGTTTAGGGTTTAGGGTTCGGGTTCGGGTTCGGGGTTCGGGTTTGGGGTTTAGGGTCTGGGGTCTAGGGTCTGGGGTCTAGGGTCTAGGGTCTAGGGTCTAGGGTGTAGGGTGTAGGGTGTAGGGTGTAGGTGTGGGGTTTAGGGTTTCGGGTTTGGGGTTTGGGGTTTGGGGTTTAGGGGTTAGGGTTTAGGGTTTAGAATTTATGGTTGATTTAGGGTGAGTTTAGGGTTTAAGATTTAGGGTTTAGGGTTTGGGGTTTGGGGTTTGGGGTTTGGGGTTTGGGGTTTGGGGTTTGGGGGTTGGGGTTGGGGGTTGGGGTTTGGGGTTTGGGGTTTGGGGTTTGGGGTTTGGGGTTTGGGGTTGGGGATTGGGGTTTGGGGGTTGGGGTTTGGGGTTTGGGGTTTGGGGTTTGGGGTTTGGGGTTTGGGGTTTGGGGTTTGGGGTTTGGGGTTTGGGGTTTGGGGTTTGTGTGAACTATGGTCTACACAATAATGGTTGCCTTTGGCCAAGTAACTAATTGTAGCCAATTGCAACGTTTGTAGAAGTCCGATTGCAATCGTTATACCGTGCACTAGGCCGCACATAGCAATATGCGCCCCGCGCTTCCCAAAACGACGTCGTTTTGTTAAGTTGAAAAAAAAATCATCTGTTTTGAATGCACATAAACTCATAATAGAATACACATAACCTAACATAATACATAATACATAATACTCAAACTCTTAACATAATACACGTAAACTATAACATAATTCACATAAATTCATAACATAATATACACAAACTTTTAATTGAATACACATAAAATTTTAACTGAATTCACATAATCTTGTAACACAATACATATAAACTTTTAACTAAATACATATAATGGGATTTAGTTAACATAATACATATAAACTCTTAACTGAATACACATAAATTTATAATACAATACACATAAAATTTTAATTGAATACACATAATAAGGTTTGGTCTGTTCAGATGGACGGAGTGAGGTTAACATGAAATGCGCGCGTTTTGTGCCTGCGCGCACATTGCGATGTGCGGCGTGGTGCACGATATAATTTGCCGTCCGATTGTGCGTGTTTAGGGTTTAGGGTTTAGGATTTTGGGGTTTTTGGGTTTTTGGGTTTAGGGTTTAGGGTTTAGAGCTTTTAGGGTTTAGGGTTTTGGTTTAGGGTTTTGGTTTTTAGGTTTTGGTTTAGGGTTTAGAGTTTAGGATTTAGGGTTTTGGGTTTTCGATTTAGGGTTTTGGGTTTAGGTTTTTAGGGCTTTAGGGTTTTTTTTAGGGTTAGGGTTTAGGGTTTACGGTTTTGGTTTTTTTTTTTTTTTTTTTTTTTTTTTTTTTTTTAATTTATTATTATTATTTTTTGATAAAGATACCTTTATTAATAATAAATGAAAGGCCGAAGCCAATACAAAGTTCAAGGGATTAGGCCACACACGGCCAAAATTCCACTAAGTAAAAACTAAGCTAGAAAATAAACTAAAATGAGATAACATAAAGTAAGCCCCCGGGGCTATAACAGACATGCCCCAAGTCCTATGCTAGATGACTAACACTAGACCAAAGACTATAACTAAGTAAAAAGCGCAGCTGCTCGAAAATAAAATGCAAGTACAATCCAACTGCCTTCACGGCCATCATAGTCGAGGAGACAGCATCGTGCCGCACCCATGACCGCACCATTTCCTGGGGTGCTATTGGCTGCCCTGTAAAAAGCAACAACTCACACCAACCTGACGAAATGATAAAGGTGTCGGCACACAGGCCTCAGTCAAAACATTACATAAAAGTACATGCAATCACAGGCCAACAGATAAAGCAATCATAGAACAAGGCAGCCAATAGCATCGAACCCCGATCAGCACCAGCACGAACCAGAACCAACCCTAACGGGATTAGCTACTATGGGCCAGCAGCAAGCCTGGACTATGCCAACGAATTTGAGAAACACCTACCCGGCCACCGTTCAGCCCGGGCCAGGATGCAACTTCTTACCGCTTGCACCAACGTTGAGGCCTGGTCTATCTCAAAGAACGCCTGCAAAGGCGGAACCAAAAAAGCCTGTAGACCAGTATACGCCTCGGAGGCCAAAGAAACAAACCTGCAAAAAATCCTGTTTCCTCGACCCCAACTATTTCCATCTTTCACATCAGGTGAGTGTATAGGTATTAACAGGCTGACACGAACAAACAGCAACCCCCAAATGAGACCCGCCCCCCGGAGTCCAGAAGGGACTCGGCTGCTATTGGCCAGCAGCAAGCCTGACCAGGTCAACGGATTTGATTAGTCCTGCCTGGTGCACCGTTCAGCCCAAACTAGGGTGCCATGTTGTACCGCCAACACCTTACGTTGAGACTCAGTCCCGACCAGCAGGACTTCATAGCCTCCAAGAACACCTCACACACTCTCTATTTTTAGCTCAACTCTGCTCTTTCTTTTCTTACCAATCCCTCATTTTACCACTCATAATCTTTTGAACACTCAAATTCTTTTCCACTCATATTTTATCATTTCCACTTCTTTTCATTCTTTTCTTTCTCTTTTTCTTTTTCTTTTTTTTTTTTCTTTTCCTTTTTTCTTTTTTCTTTTCTTTTTTTTTCTTTTTTCTTTTTTTTTTTCAAATTTTTCAAACCATAAGTACAAGGTACAAGCAGACCAGAATCACGGGGGGTCATCTATCTCAAAAATACATAGGGTATGTCATCATGTACCAACAGCGAACGCACCCTAGGCGGCAGATGGTTTTGGGTTTTGGGGTTTAGTGTTTAGGGTTTTGGGTTTAGGGTTTGGGTTAGGGTCTAGGGTCTAGGGTTTAGGGTTTAGAATTTATGGGTTTAGGGGTTAGGGTTTAGGGTTTAGGATTTATAGTTGATTTAAGGTGAGTTTAGGGTTTAAGATTTAGGGTTTAAGGTTTTGGATTTTAGGTCTAGGGGTTTAGGGTTTTAGGATTTAAGGTTAGGGTTTTAGGTTTTTGGGTTTTGGGTGTAGGGGTTTTGGGGTTTAGGGGTTTAGGGTTTAAGGTTTAGGGTTAGGGGTTAGGGGTTTGGGGTTTAGGGTTTATGGTTTAGGTTTTTCTTTTAGGGTTTAGGGTTTAGGGTTAGGGGTTTAGGGTTGGGTTTAGGGTTTAGGGTTAGGGTTTTAGGGTTTAGGGTTTAGGGTTTAGGGTTTGGGGTTTAGGGTTTGGGGTTTAGGGTTTGGGGTTTTGGGTTTAGAGTTTAGGGTTTAGGGTTTAGGGTTTAGGGTTCGGGTTCGGGTTCGGGGTTCGGGTTTGGGGTTTAGGGTCTGGGGTCTAGGGTCTGGGGTCTAGGGTCTAGGGTCTAGGGTCTAGGGTGTAGGGTGTAGGGTGTAGGGTGTAGGTGTGGGGTTTAGGGTTTCGGGTTTGGGGTTTGGGGTTTGGGGTTTAGGGGTTAGGGTTTAGGGTTTAGAATTTATGGTTGATTTAGGGTGAGTTTAGGGTTTAAGATTTAGGGTTTAGGGTTTGGGGTTTGGGGTTTGGGGTTTGGGGTTTGGGGTTTGGGGGTTGGGGTTGGGGGTTGGGGGTTGGGGTTGGGTTGGGGTTTGGGGTTTGGGGTTTGGGGGTTGGGGTTTGGGGTTTGGGGGTTTGGGGTTTGGGGTTTGGGGTTTGGGGTTTGGGGGGTTTGGGGTTTGGGGTTTGGGGTTTGGGGTTTGGGGTTTGGGGGTTGGGTTGGGGTTTGGGGTTTGGGGGTTTGGGGGTTTGGGGTTTGGGGTTTGGGGGGTTTGGGGTTTGGGGTTTGGGTTTTTTTTTTTTGGTTTTGGGGTTTGGGGGGGGTTTGTGTGAACTATGGTCTACACAATAATGGTTGCCTTTGGCCAAGTAACTAATTGTAGCCAATTGCAACGTTTGTAGAAGTCCGATTGCAATCGTTATACCGTGCACTAGGCCGCACATAGCAATATGCGCCCCGCGCTTCCCAAAACGACGTCGTTTTGTTAAGTTGAAAAAAAAATCATCTGTTTTGAATGCACATAAACTCATAATAGAATACACATAACTAACATAATACATAATACATAATACTCAAACTCTTAACATAATACACGTAAACTATAACATAATTCACATAAATTCATAACATAATATACACAAACTTTAATTGAATACACATAAAATTTTAACTGAATTCACATAATCTTGTAACACAATACATATAAACTTTTAACTAAATACATATAATGGGATTTAGTTAACATAATACATATAAACTCTTAACTGAATACACATAAATTTATAAATACAATACACATAAAATTTTAATTGAATACACATAATAAGGTTTGGTCTGTTCAGATGGACGGAGTGAGGTTAACATGAAATGCGCGCGTTTTGTGCCTGCGCGCACATTGCGATGTGCGGCGTGGTGCACGATATAATTTGCCGTCCGATTGTGCGTGTTTAGGGTTTAGGGTTTAGGATTTTGGGGTTTTTGGGTTTTTGGGTTTAGGGTTTTAGGGTTTAGAGCTTTAGGGTTTAGGGTTTGGTTTAGGGTTTTGGTTTTTAGGTTTTGGTTTAGGGTTTAGAGTTTAGGATTTAGGGTTTTGGGTTTTCGATTTAGGGTTTTGGGTTTAGGTTTTTAGGGCTTTAGGGTTTTTTTAGGGTTAGGGTTTAGGGTTTACGGTTTTGTTTTTTTTTTTTTTTTTTTTTTTTTTTTTTTTTTAATTTATTATTATTATTTTTTGATAAAGATACCTTTATTAATAATAAATGAAAGGCCGAAGCCAATACAAAAGTTCAAGGGATTAGGCCACACACGGCCAAAATTCCACTAAGTAAAAACTAAGCTAGAAAATAAACTAAAATGAGATAACATAAAGTAAGCCCCGGGGCTATAACAGACATGCCCAAGTCCTATGCTAGATGACTAACACTAGACCAAAGACTATAACTAAGTAAAAAGCGCAGCTGCTCGAAAATAAAATGCAAGTACAATCCAACTGCCTTCACGGCCATCATAGTCGAGGAGACAGCATCGTGCCGCACCCATGACCGCACCATTTCCTGGGGTGCTATTGGCTGCCCTGTAAAAAGCAACAACTCACACCAACCTGACGAAATGATAAAGGTGTCGGCACACAGGCCTCAGTCAAAACATTACATAAAGTACATGCAATCACAGGCCAACAGATAAAGCAATCATAGAACAAGGCAGCCAATAGCATCGAACCCCGATCAGCACCAGCACGAACCAGAACCAACCCTAACGGGATTAGCTACTATGGCAGCA
>NW_017617870.1:0-12860 GCF_001879475.1 Ipomoea nil | reverse complement strand
TGACTGAATGCTTCAAGTTGAAAAACAAGCAAGAGAGAGAAAAGAAGTCTGCTGAAGCTAGTGTTGTTGAAAGTGATTCAGAAGGCGATGTTATGTTATCTGTTAGCTCCGGTGACAAACGGAGTAAGACTGAGTGGATTTTGGACTCTGGTTGTACGTTCACATGTGTCCTCACAAAGACTGGTTCGTCTCTCTGGAACCAGTTGATGGTGGAGTTGTCTTAATGGGTAATGATACCCAATGCAAGGTTAGTGGAATTGGAAGTGTTCAGATTAAAACTCTTGATAATGTTGTCAGGACTCTTACCAATGTTCGGTATATTCCTGATTTGAAACGCAATCTGATATCCTTAGGCACCTTGGAATCTCTGGGGTGCAAGTACATAGCTGAAGGTGGAGTTCTGAAAGTCATAAAAGGCTCTCTTGTTCTCATGAAAGCTTCTCGATCTGGAAGCTTGTACGTGTTGCATGGCAGTACTGTGATAGGTTCAGTAGCGGTATCCTCATCAATGTCTGATGCAGATCTCACTCAACTATGGCATATGCGTCTGGGCATATGAGTGAGAAAGGCATGCATCTCCTGAGCAAGAAAGGTCTCCTTGGCGATTCAGGTACGGGTAAATTACAATTTTGTGAGCATTGTTTTGGGAAACAAAAGAGGGTTAGTTTCTCTACTGCTACACACCGTACCAAAGATGTATTGGAATATATACATTCCGATTTATGGGGACCGACTAAATTCCAGTCTATGGGAGGCTGTAGATATTTCATGTCTATTATTGATGACTTTTCCCGTAAGGTTTGGGTCTATTTCTTGAAACACAAAAATCAGGCTTTTCCTATTTTCAAAAAGTGGAAAATACTTGTTGAGACTCAGACAGGGAAAAAGGTCAAGAAGCTCAGGACAGACAATGGCTTGGAATTCTGTGAGTCAGATTTCAATGACTTCTGTGCGGCAAATGGAATCGCCAGGCACAAGACCTTGCCTGGTAAACCCAGCAAAATGGTGTTGCCGAACGTCTAAACAGGACACTATTGGAAAGAGCTCGTTGTATGCTCTCTAATGCTGGGTTATGGAAACGGCGTGATTTTTGGGCCGAGGCCGTTTCTACTGCTTGCTATTTGGTGAATAGATCTCCACATTCATCCCTTGATTTCAAAATTCCAGAGGAAGTTTGGTCAGGTAATCCTATTGACTACTCTATCTTAAGAGTTTTTGGATGTCCTGCTTATGCTCATTCCAGTACGGGTAAATTAAACCCGAGAGCTGTCAAATGCATTTTCCTTGGTTATGCCTCTGAGTCAAAAGGGTATCGTCTATGGTCTCCTGATTCTCAGAAAATCATTCTGAGTCGAGATATCACTTTTGACGAAAATGCACTACTTTCTTCTGGAAAAGTTCCCAGTACAGGTGAGACCAGAGTACTGGTGAGAAGGTGGAGTTTGAGTTCAGGCCTAATGATACTATTACTACCACTAATGGTAATACTAAAGATGATGCATCTACAAGTACGCACCTCTCGTCGAGCCACAGCGAGAGTACTCTATTGCCCAAGATCGGCCTAGGAGGACAATTAAAAAACCTGCTAGGTACGCTAGTGACGATGAAACCCACTTGGTTGCCTATGCTCTTTCAGTTGCACAGGAGGTTGATGGTGATCCATCCTGCTATTCTGAAGCTATTTCGTGTGCCAACTCGTCCAAGTGGTTGGTTGCTATGCAAGAAGAGATGGAAAGTCTCCATAAGAATGAGACTTGGGAGCTGGTAGAGTTGCCGAAAGGTAAACGCCCATTGAGCTGTAAATGGATTTACAAAAAGAAAGAAGGCATTCCTGGGGTTGAGAAAGCACGGTGGAAGGCACGGTTAGTTGTTCGAGGTTTTGATCAACGTGAAGGTATTGACTTTAACGAGATTTTTTCTCCAGTTGTTCGTCATACTTCTATACGTGTTCTACTTGCTTTTGTTGCTCTTTTTAATTTGGAGTTGGAGCAACTTGATGTAAAAACTGCTTTCCTACATGGAGAGCTTGATGAAGAACTTTACATGTACCAACCTGAGGGATTTGAAGTTCCTGGGAAGGAACATTGTGTCTGCCGTCTACAAAAATCACTTTATGGGCTAAAGCAAGCTCCAAGGCAGTGGTATAAGCGGTTTGATGCATGTATGTTGGGGCAAGGATTCTCAAGAAGTCAGTATGATAGCTGTGTCTATTTCAAAGAATTTTCTAATGGGTCTTTTGTCTATTTGCTGCTTTATGTTGATGATATGCTCATTGCTTCCCCTGATATGTCTCTGGTTGATGACTTGAAGTCTCAACTAAGCAATGAGTTTGAGATGAAAGACCTTGGTGCAGCAAAGAAGATTCTTGGCATGGAGATTCACAGGGATCGTCAAGCGGGTAAACTTTATCTATCCCAGAAAAACTATGTTGAGAAGGTGCTTGATCGATTCAATATGTCCAATTGTAAACCTGTGTCTACTCCACTTGGTGCACATTTTAAGGTATCCTCTGGTTCATGCCCTAAGTCTGATGTTGATGTGGCTTATATGTCAAAAGTTCCTTACTCTAGTGCTGTTGGAAGTCTTATGTATGCTATGGTATGCACTAGACCTGATTTGGCTCATGCTGTAAGTGTTGTGAGTCGTTACATGCATAACCCTGGTAAGGAACATTGGAACGCCGTTAAATGGATTCTACGGTACCTAAAGGGTACTTCGTCGTTGGGCTTGGTTTTTGATCGGAATTCTTCTACATCTACTGATATTGTGGGCTTTGTAGATTCTGATTATGGTGGTGATCTTGACAGACGTCGGTCGCTTTCCAGTTATATTTTCACTCTTTGTAATTGTGCTATCAGTTGGAAAGCTACCCTTCAGTCTATTGCTGCGTTATCTACGACTGAGGCGGAATATATTGCAGCCACAGAGGGTGTCAAAGAAGCTACTTGGCTACGAGGTTTGGTTATGGAACTTGGTGTTCCACAAGGTCAGACCGTTTGTGTTCTCAGATAGTCAAAGTGCTATCCATCTCACCAAAAATGATACATATCATGCCAAAACCAAACACATTGATGTCAGATACCATTTTATTCGAGATGTTATAACTGCAGGAGATATAACCGTTCAGAAGATTCATACATTGGAGAATCCAGCAGATATGCTCACCAAGCCTCTACCTATCACTAAGTTCAAACAGTGCTTGAATTTAGTCGGCTGTTCTGGTTGTTAATTTCCACCGTGAATTTGATCCAAGGTGGAGATTGTTAAACCATAATAATTTTTGTGGTCCAAATTCAATAAGACAATGTCTCTTACACATTCTCTCCAAGTTTGCGGTGCTCCATTTGTTTGCCGCATGATATGCTTGTTCTTAGTGTATAAATAGTTTGTCCATTTTGATTTGTAAAACACTCCTATTAAATTGCTCATTCTTACATCAAATTCTTTCTCTTTCTTTTGTCCCTACGTTGACATACATATATATATATTTACTCTAGTGATAATATATATATTTCCCTTTATTCCTAATTATTTTGTCTTTTAATATACTTTCCCTTTTATTCAACTTCTATAATTCTCAATTTTCGATTCTTCGCTTCCGCATTATTCCGCTATATTCCTAACACTTTACACTAAACCAAAGTTTCGTGTAACCAACGAAGAGAACGAAAGTACATCTAATCGTTAAGCAATGCAATTATCAAACCCGAATCAATATGAGAACTTTCGGTTTCAATCAAACAAAAACATATTTCCCATTTTACTTTCTACCAAACTAAAATAATATTTATAACTCCACAACTCCAAATATTATTTAAGCTTTTCATGGTAGTTCATCTGAACCATTAACTCTCATTACTATATAAATCTCTAACAGATCTGCTAGATAAAAAACGGATATATACGACCATGGGTGGAGGTAGGTGTGTGCGTCTAACCCATGCAACCATATCACCTATTAGAGCATCCGCATCAGTTGGGGAGATTTGAGGGAGAATGTAAGAGTGATTAGGAAAGAGAATGTGGGAAGGGGAGGAAACAAAAAAATCAAAAATGGCGTTGAATGCGCCCCGCGTGGCGGTTGCTGTGCGCGAAACGCACGCATCAAGTGCTGTCATCACATTTGTTTCTCTTTGTTGTGTGGCAGTTGCTCTGTGCGAAACGCACACAGCAAGTGCTTTCTTCACATTTATTTCTCTTCCTTGGGAAGAGAAATAAATCATCATTTGCAAAAAATAAATAAATAAATAAATAAATAAATAAAAAAACCACTCTCTCTCTTCCCCTCACTCCTCCGACATGGCATTTGCACCTCAAAAGTACAATTATAAAATAACTCCTCATTTTTCTATAGTGGATGCTCTTAAAGACTTTGCCTTGGCAAATGAGCCAAGTTTGGTCCCACTTACTATTAGATTTGCTCAATCGCAAAATTATTTAAGGAAAATACTTGGTGTACTCCCATTTTAAACTCCCAACTTGTACTCCCTCTCACATGGTCTTGATGTAGACATTTTCCTCTGGACCCACATCATAGAAAATAACCAATCATGGTTTGCCACCTCAAGGAGTTATGAGGGAGTAGAATTTTGAGAGTCTATGTAGTAGAACTCATTATTTAATGGTTTTAAAGAATATATACAAATTTTCAATTACTCCTTCAAGAATATATACATTTGATTGGCACTATAAACTTTCTCATATATGTATGAGTTGTACTTTAAAAAATATAGTAATACACATTAATTAAATGACCATAAAAATTTTCTCGTATATGTTATTATTATTATTATTATTATTATTATTATTATTATATAGACACAGACACATTTAGAATATTTCTATATAGATTTGTGCTACAACTATGCACAAATAATAATACAACAATCTTGATTAAATATTTGTAGATTTATTTACATATAATCAACACAAAAGAACGCACATAAACAAAATCTAGAAAAAACAAAAAAACAAAAAAAAAAAAAAGAGAAAAACTTGAATTTTGGTATACAAACCAATTTATATGAGTAACTCTTGTGTAAAAAAACTAATAAAAGTTAATACTTCTCTTTGTGTCATTTTCACGTTGCAAAACCCTTTTAACGTTAACTATTTTGCGTAATAGTTTTGGACTACGTAGTAAATAAATGACACGACTTCAATTTTAGGAATCTTGTGTATTATGCCATTTAAGAAATAATGAAATGACGTGAAGTTTTTGAAAAAAAAAAACCGACATCTTTTATTTATTCATTTTTTTAACAAAAAATTGTGAAACGATATCAGTTTCTTCACATTTCACTTTTTAAAAAAATAAATAAGAAATGGCATTAATTTTTTTTTTTTAAATAATCCACGTCATGTCTCCTTATTATTTTGTTTTTTTTTTTAAGATACGATGTTGATTTTTTTAAAAAAAAAAAACAATATTGTATCTCTTTATTAAAAAATAAAAAATAAAAGTAGATACGCTTTCCGTTTTTAAGACAAAAGGACATCGTATCTGTTATTTAAATTTTTAAAAATATAAATTTAAGGGTCAAACTTGTCTGAGACCATCTCGGATCCTTATAACTTATAAGTATTGCAATTTCCCTTATATGTAATGTTCACAAGTATTTGTTTCTTATTAACACTACAAGAAAACTGCACATAGACAACGGTTAATAACTGTTGTTATAGGGGTATAATTTCTGTTATTGAAGCCGGTGTTGTTGTAAGTCCCGCGAATAGACAACGGTTTTTTAACCGTTGTCTTTTCTAGAAACAACAACGGTTTTTTAACCGTTGTCTATTAAGTGTTGTTGAAGCCGGTGTTGTTGTAAGTCACGCACATAGACAACGGTTAATAACTGTTGTCTTTTCTAGAAACAACAACGGTTTTTTAACCGTTGTCTATTAAGTGTTGTTGAAGCCGGTGTTGTTGTATGTCACGCACATAGAAAATGGTTAATAACCGTTGTCTTTTCTAGAAACGACAACGGTTTTTTAACCGTTGTCTATTAAGTGTTGTTGAAACCGGTGTTGTTAAAAGTCATGAACATAGACAACGCTTTTTAACTGTTGTCTTTTCTGGAAAAGACAACGGTTTAAGAACCATTGTCTATTGAGTGTTGTTGAAACTAGTGTTGTTAAAAGTCATGTACATAGACGACGGTTTTTAACCGTTGTCATTTCTTTCAAAGACAACGGATTTTAACCCGTTGTCTATTCAATGTTGTTGAAACCAGTGTTGTTAAATGTGATGCACATAGACAATGGTTTTTAACTGTTGTCTTTTCTTTAAAAAACAACAGTTTGTGTGTTGTTGAAACCGCTGTTGTTAAAAGTCTCCTTAAATGTTAGTTACCAGAGTAGTTTCTCCTTTTCAAAATTTGAGTCCAGTTGAAATTCATCATCAACATGCCACACAGTGCAAGCAGCTCAAACAATAACAATTGACTGTACATTAACAAAACATTTCTTGAAAGTTACTGGCTCTATTACATTGTAGTATCTGTTCATATACTTTCTCAACCTACTGAAACACAAAGAACCAATAACGCCTCCACTAAGGCTTGAACTCATAATCTTCCAAATGGAAGTCCAACCCGGGTACGATTAGACCACATAGTCTTGGTAAATCCACTAAGACCTAAGATTAGTAAGATATACAATGAAGTTGAAAGAGATTGTATATATATGCTGCTTACTTATCATCATAGACTGGAACTTCCCAGCATTCATCATGGAACTGCATATATACATTATCTGCATGCAAAATTATATTATTATATTAATCAGCACTTCATTATAAATTCTTTATTTCAACTAGATTTCAACCAACAAACCCAACTTATAATTAATTTCAATAATTTTTAAAAAAAAAGTAATTATAACATTTAATATAATTCGATTTTAACCCATCCAAAAACTCAACCTAATCAACATACTCATTTTCAACGTTTCGAGCTAGAAAAACGACAAATTAAATTTATTCAAACCTGGCCATGCAAAATCTTACATATGCATCTAGACATGTCGGTCAGCTACATGTAAATTGAACTGTGGAAAAAAATATAAAGAAAGGTACTTTTTAAGGATTTATTTATTCTTATTTTACGGAGTTTAAGTTACTTGAGATAAATATAATCATGTATGGAAAAAACAGAAAAAAAAAGATGATACCTTCAAGGTAGATTCCCCTTGCTCCATCAATATGAAGAATGAGATTATAACCTCCTTTACCTGTGCATTTGAAACATGATATTATTAAAGTAACAGTAGTTAATTTTGTCCAATACTTCAGGCCATATTTAAGATCATGGAAAAATCAGAACAAATAAATGACTCAGCATTCTACATAGATTCTATTCACCATTCAACTCCTGTAGTGCTTCTTGAACAATAGACCTTTCTTTTTTTAAATAAACCTCAACTTGGAGCTCCCTGAAAAAGATGCATTTACCTCCTTTCTACCCCTTAAAACCTTTTAATCTTTTTAGAGTTTGGGGCAGATTCTACTTTTTGGAGTAGATAAGTCCCAGATTAATCTGTGCCAAACAAGTCCACCATAAACCGCGGCGATATAGCTATAGAACAGGGTAATAAAATATTAGCTTTATTACCCGGGTCGCTAGACCCAAAATAGTACCGCGTATAAATACAGTAGATTCATAATTTCTATATTGCAGATTCATAATTTCTGTATTGTTGTTTCATAATTTCTAAATTGTATAGTTTTCAAATTATGAACACATAGTTTTGTGATTTGTGAATATAGAGTTCAACAATTGGGAATATGAACATCAAAAATTATGAACATAGAGTTCTATAATTGTGAATATAGAGTTCAATCATTATGAATATATAGTTCGATAATTATGAACATAGAACAGTGTGCACCATGCATGGTGGACACGATTGCACAGCATTATTTGCCCTTTATTACAAGATCGCGGCAAAAGAAATGGGCTATAGCTAACTGTGACGACATTAACTACTCTTTCATATCCATTCTCCACGTGTCCCATGCATGCCGAAAGGATCGATTACCAACATATAGCTAACCTTGTTAGTCAAGCGCTAGCCGGAAGGGGTCGATTACCAACCCAGACCCCTATCATACCGCACCATTCTGAACACCACACCGCACCGCACGGGCCGTTCTGTGGCATGTAATTTAATGAATTAGAAATTGTAATTTAATGAATTGAAAATAAAACTTTAATGAATTGACATTGAAATTTTGGTGAATAATTTATATTTAAATATGACAAAAATAAGAACTATTATATTAACTTTTGAATTGTATTCCTTCTTTGTTAAATTTTTATGCATTATATTGGACAAAAAAAATTTAATTACATTTTTATTTTTGTTCTAGATCTTCTAAACATCTATTTCATCTCGTAACAAAAACAATGAAGGTCCAAATTATAGGTAAAAGATAAGGTGTAACACTTTAATAAGTAAGAGTTGGTGTGGGTTGGTGGGTTTAGCTTTGTTTGTTATATTAGAGGTCTCAGGTTATATCTTTAACTTATATTTTATACAATCATTGTCTTGGTTCTCAGAGACAACACAAAACCAAACTCGTTATATCCTAGATGTTGTGCTTAAGTAACTAAGTGTTGGTGTGGCTTGTTGGGTTTAGCTTAGTTTGTTATGTAAGAAGTCTTGGGTTCTATTCTTCCTAGAGGCATCTTTAACTTGTTTAATAAAATCGTTGTCTTAGTTTACACAGAACCAATCCAGTTATATACGAGATGTTGCACTTTGATATATAAGAGTTGTGTTGCTTAGTTGGTTAAACCTTATTTGCTATGTTGGAGGTTATAGGTTTGACTCTTATTGTTAACATCTTTCTTTTCATTTTATACAACTGTTGTCGTTTATAAAATAATGATGCGCAAAGACAACGGTTTTTTATAACCGTTGTCTTTGTAGTGTCGTGTATTCAAATATGCTTAAAGACAACATACCAAAGACAACGGTTAAATAAAATCGTTGTCCTTAAATAAATAAAAGAACGCGCAACGACAACGGTTATATAAAACTGTTGTCATTGTAGTGTTGTGTATTCAAGTGCTATTAAAGACAACACATAAATGACAACGGTTAAATAAAACCGTTGTCTTTTAAAAAATAATAATGCGCAAAGACAACGGTTTTAAAAAACCGTTGTCTTTGTAGTGTTGTGTATTCTAGTGCGCTTAAAGACAACACACCAAAGACAACGGTTAAATAAAACCGTTGTCTTTTAAAAAAAAAAAAAAAAAGCGCACAAGACAATGGTTTTAAACAACTGTTGTCTTTCTAGTGTTGTGTATTCTAGTGCGCTTAAAGACAACACACCAACGACAACAGTTAAAAAAACCGTTGTCTTTTTAAAAAAAAAATGCACATAGACAACGGTTTTAAAAAAACCGTTGTCGTTCTAGTTTGCCTTTTCACAAATTTACAAAGACAACACACTTATAACAACGGTTAAGTAAAAACCGTTGTCTTTGACAAAAGTGTTGCATCAAAGACAACTGTTTTGGACCAAACTGTTGTCTTTTATACAAAAGACAACACTTTTCTTAAAAACTGTTGTCTTTCTAGTGTTGTCTATATGCATTTTTCTTGTAGTGTAATGTTTTTTTTTTTTAATTCTGTTTTCTTAATTTATTTCATTCAATTCAGTTCACTCCCCTGTAACATTAGTGTACCTTTGAGAGCACAAATTGTTCTCTCAAAATCTATAACTCCAGAAATCAATTTATACCCTAAATTGCTTAACAACTTTGATTTGACGATAAACATCCTTAGATTTAACACTAATTTAACAGAAATCTTAACGGATCGCAGGACTATATGTGGTCAGAAATGAAAGTCAAAATATGTGTTTTTGGTTGAATTGAAAGTTGAGGACTAAAAAAAATACTACCCCAATAGTCAAAGGACTATTTGTGGTATTAACTCTTAATTGAATCATCTCTTATTATTTGTATAAGACAAAAAATGGGATGAAAAAACATATTAACAACAATAACAACAATTATGATAATGATGATGTATGACACAACAAGGGATAAAAATTGAAAATTCAAGACTGAGAATAAACCATAACAGAAGTTGATATAGACTATTATTATCCGGTAGGTAATACAAGTGGATAAGGGAGAAGTATGTCGATCCGACCAAAAAAATGTCAACATGAGATCACCTCACATCCAATGAAGATTCTAAGATGAGTTCGCGTGGGGCATAGTGTAGTCCCTACTTATTTTCAATCTCTATTATATATGTATGTATTACAATTGTCAAATGGTTTAGAGATAAATATACAAAATTCAATTTTTACTTTTGAGGACAAATAATTTTTGACATCAAGTACCTTATGGCATATCATGTTGAGCAGTCAAAAAATATTATGAGTCTGACTCGGCTTTAACGTGTTAAGTTTATACATGTCGTTTTTCTTAACACTAGTATTTGCATCCGTGCGATGCACAGAATGGATTTGTTGTAATATATTAATAATATATGAATCAATTTATAATTATTTAAATTAGAACATCGAATATTATATAGTGAAATTGAAGGTATGGTTTGGACTCTTTGTGTTTTTATGTTATCATTGCTTGAATTTGTGCAAATATTTGCTCAAATTAATAGCTAATGTGTAGATGTACGCATGCAATATTGTTGCTTTGGAGATGTTATTTATCATTGTTCAGTATTTTTATAAATTAGGCAAATGTGCTCGTTCTTTAGCAACTCAGTTATAAGAATGAATTGATATCCTAATTCATTTAATTTGTATGAAAAATATATTTTTTTGTCTAGATATATAGCAATTTTACCATTAAAATGAAAACATAATATCACCGATTGTATTTACACATTATTGAAACATCTTTGTAGACAACGTTGGTAATAGCAACACAAACTTGTCCATCTTCGTCTAGAGCTAACACCTTCAGTCCATCAGGATTGGTGACTCGGGTGAAATATATAATGGTAGAATATCAGTCAATTAGTGAATATTTTATATTTTCAGTCAATTAGTAATATCAGATTTATTTTCAGCTAATTATTCTTTTTTTTTTCAGTCAATTAGACTATTAGATGCAGTGATATTTTTACCAAATTTTCGTTCCATTTTTAATGGATGATGTATAATATTTTTATTGAAATATTTCCGTTATATTTTTAATTTACCTTTGTATTGTTTAAAATTTAAAATATGCATTTCTTATTGATGATGTAGAATATTATGAAATATTTCCGTCTAATTTTTAATTTTTGTTCATTTTTTAATTAAAATGCAATGATCTCGACAATTTCTTTTTTTCATTCAAGTCAATTAGTCAATTACTCAATTAGAAATATTATTGTTACCAATTAAGCTTTATTAATTTTTGACTATTTTATTAATATTCATATTAATTTGGGCGGGAATGTTGAAAAGGAGGATTTTACTTTTATTAATAGTATAGATAGATTAATTTCATTTTGAAATCATTGGTTCACATATTTGAATTATTAATTTTTTTCATTAATTATTCGCATGGTAAACATAAATAATATTGCAATAATTAATTTATGATATTTATCAAATTGTAGCTTTTTTAAAATATAAAATTTTCACATGTTTATGGGTTGAAAAATTTTTAAATTTTTTTATTTTTAAAATATTTTTCAGCAACCCAAACACTTCATTAATCGCCCATCAAAAACTAATAAAGAAAAATCATTTTAGTAAGGAAATTAAAACTAATTAAATTAACTCTACCTATTAATTGTCTTAATAATAATTAAGATAATTTTTAGTCAATCAATTTTCAATAGTACTAAAAGTATTAATTTGAATTTTTATAAATAAGATATAATATTATTAAACCGAAATAATTAAAAATATGTGTCTATAGTACAAAATATTTTATAATAGTAATTTTTATTGCCTAATATAATTTTCAATTATTAAACATTATTTTTACGGAAGATTTTACTTTTATTAATAGTATAGATATAGAGTGGTGTAAATAATAATTAACAAATTATTATTTCTATATAAAATTACACCGAAATTATAGTATAGATATAGATTGATGTAAAAGATTTTTTCCTTATAATATCACTGGCTTGAATTACAGATTATTGAAAATCTCTTTGTAGATGACATTGGTAGTAGTAACATAAATTTGTCCATCCTCGTGTAGAGTTAAAACCTTCAGGCCATCAGGATGGGTGACTCGGGAAAAATTGATCGTGATTAAAGACTGGTTTTTTAAGTAATAACTGAATGTGACTTAGTGTTTGGCCCTGACTTTTGTTGACAGTCATGGTATATAAGAGCATCAACGGGAATTGTTTATGCTAGAACTTGAAGGGCAATCTCGTATCAAAAGGGGTAAGAGACATTTTAATGGAAGATTTTACTTTTATTAATAGTATAGATATAGATTGGTGTAAATTATTATTTACTTTTATTAAATCAATAGTATAGATTGATTAATTTCATTTTGAAATCATTGCTTCACATATTTGAATTATTTATTTTTTCTTTAATTATTATAAACAGAAATGATATTGTACAAATTAATTACTGATATTTATCAATTTGTAATTTTTAAAAAAATATAAGATTTACACATGTTATTAGGGGTTAAATTTCTTTTAAAATTATTTATTATATATTAGTAAGTATTTTTATTTTTAAAATATTTTCTGGCAACACAAACACTCCCTTAGTTTCCCCATCAAAAACTGATAAAGAAAGTCATTTCACTAATAAAATTAAAGTAAATCTAATCATGCTATATTTATTTGTAATTGTATATTAATTTCATTTTGAAATCATTGGTTCACATATTTGAATTATTTTATTTTTT
>NW_017617866.1:35480-300219 GCF_001879475.1 Ipomoea nil | reverse complement strand
TAATATGGTCCACTATGGACCATGGACCCTTATCCCTAAAACAAGCCTTAGTCCTATAAGGAATAGAATTAGTAAACCCATACCATTCAGGCCCTAATTAGGAGTCTTAAATATATAAATAGGGATATAGGAGGACCTAGAACCCCCACCACAATAATCCCTCACCACACAAGAAGTTCCAAGAATTCCCCTAGGAGAAATCAAGAAAAGAGAAAGCTTCAAGAAAGACCCTTCATAGCCAAGGAATTAATTAAGGCTAAAAGGTAACCCATGTCTCAACAAAACCTATTTTCATAGCTATGATTCCCCTCTTAGGATTTCCCCCATATTCTTGTGTGTTGATGATTCGTTATAATGATCTTGATAATTGGTGCTATGATTCCATGGTAATCTTGATGATAAGAGGTTTTCTTGATGATTATATGGTGTTCTTGATGTTCTTAAGGATTATATGATGTTCTTGATATTTATATGATATTCCTACCGAATCTTGATTTTAGAAGATGAATTGTGTTCTTGTTGATTTAAAAATAATTAGAACCCTAGGTTATATCGTGGAATTCGTATGGTATTATTCTTGGTATATTGGGTGGGAATTCGCATGATTGGGTGTTGATTATGTTTAGAAAAGCATGATAGGTTATGTGCCGTATGTTTCTTGATTTTGATCCGTTAATTGTCTACGTGTGTTATCAATTGCGTTAGAAAGTGTCTAAGCATGGTTTCGGGTTCCACAAAGGTTCCCGGGGCGTTTTTGGTGAAAAAGAGTCAGTGGGGGTAGGGACCGCCACCTACCACGGCAAAAGAGGTCTCGCCGCAGCGGGCAGCCCGGCGGGCAGTTGCCCGCCGGGCACCCGCTGCCCGGAATAGTGCCGCCGGCGGGTGACCCTCACGCACCGGCTACCCGCTGGTTTGTACCCCACCTTGGGATTTTTGGCTTCCCCGTTTGATGTTCCCTCGACCCCCGTGGCGTCCCAACGGACTCCGTCTATCGTGCCATGTCTAGTTTGATATTTCGGGTACCATTCGTAGGTTGTACGAGTCTTATATATTGCATGCTAGTTGAATTGGTATCCCGTTGACCTAGGTAAAAGAATTATGAACCCCTTAGGAGTATTCTTCGTATGTGAAGGATCACGCATAGGTTTTGTTATACGTTTCCTCCCCCTTCCCAATGTGTTAATGTGGGTTGCATGTGCTTGCTATGTGTTATGTGTGCATGATACCCCAATTTGTTGCGATCAAATTGGCTATACGGGCAGTTGGATGGGTTGAGAACCATACTGACTGTTAACCAGGCCGGTTGCGATCGTCAGGTATATAAATATTATATAGGGCTGCGGTCCACCGTTTGGTTGCGATCAAATGGATTATACGGGCAGTCGGATGGGTGAGAACCATACTGACTGTTAACCAGGCCGGTTGCGATCGGTCAGGTATATAAATATTATATAGGGATGCGGTCCACCATTCTACATGAGCTGCGGTTCATTTTCTGGCTGCGGTCAGATGACATACTCTTGGGCTGCGGTCCACTGTTTGGTTGCGATCAAACTATGATGAGCTGCGGTTCATCGGTCGGTTGCGATCAACCCCTCCGTATTGTGAGACGGGGCAGGGTGTGCTGCGGGGCCTTGTCAGAGCTATATGCGCTGACCCTCATGTATGGGCATGCGATTGGTCCTGTGGCGCCAACAAAGTGTGCTTATTTGATGAGATAGGGATGAGTTGTGATTATGAGTATCTTGGGGATGACGACCGGATTTACATTGGGGATTGTTTATGTTGGGTTATGATTTTGATTATGCTCAGCCTTATCTACCTTGCCTGTTGTGAACTATACATGCTTGCTATAACTGCTGTTTGTGCTTAGCTCTATGTGTCGAGTCTATCCCTGCCTTAAAAGCTAGAGTTCGTAGGGTATATCTTCATGTTCAAAATGGTTTTGGTATATCTATATATATCTCTATATGTATTATATTTCAACGCGTTGGAGTGGGTTACCAGCATCTCTCACTGAACAGATATGTTTGGCTTTCAGGCACGGACGAGTAGATCACTGGAGCGCGCTAGAGGTCGGGGCGTAGATTAGATAGTTTTTTCCCTTTCGGCCTGCGTGCCATGATTTCTATTGATACTGACTGAGACTGTTAGAACTTAGCGTGTGCACCTGAGTTTTCTAGCTCAGGTGTGGCATAACACCCCGTGTTCTTATAAACGTATTTGGGATTTATAACTATTTACCTTTATTGTATTGTCTTTAAAAGTTTTAAAAATCCTGGGGTGTTACAGTTGGTATCAGAGCCTAAGTTTGACCCTAGGATAAGACTATTAAGACAGACCTTAGGACATTAGGCTTGAACTCTAGGTACTTAGGAACATAGGATTCAGGAACCTTAGGACGCGCGGTGAGACTGTGAAACCTACACATAACCTCCCCTCACTTTATCCCTCTCTAACTTAAAAGAACTTCCCCTACGCTTACCACACCAAGGTAAGGGTGCAGCACACTGACTCATCATTACAATAAATATTGGCCCTGAAAACAGCAGCATAGCGCCAACAAGAAGACAGTCAAGGATCCCACACTCCTCGAAGAATGAATCCGAACCTTCAACAAAATCCTCGGGTTAGTGGAATGCCCAGAGGAACGCCGCATAGAGATAGCCTCATTCTACCTCAAGACACGAGGCTAATCTTTGATAAATCCACGAAGAACCTACTTATGGGCAACAACGGGGGTTCAACTAGGAGTGCCTAGGGGCACGGCTACGAGGACAATTCCACCCCGCACCCATAAGGGCAACCATGTACGAGGAAATTCTCCACCTAAAACAAGGGATGCCACCATCAGGGAATACCACAAACAATTCCTCCAGCTGGCTCGTTTCGCGCCTGAATTAGATCCTACAGAGACAACCAAGATAAAGAAGTCGGTGACAGACCCCAAACTACGAAACCCAGAAGACCGTAATTGTAAGCAAACCCCAAACACCCAACGAAGCCTACACCAGTAAACGCCAACTACTACGAACGGGAAATTCAGGAACAAATCCGAAAGAAGAAGTAACAGAAGTGGGAGTCCGCCCCTCCAGCATGAGCGAACCCTTTCGAACTGGTAAAGAATGGGCGCAACTATCCCAGCCCGGAGATTGGGAACGCCAATTAAATGCAAGAAAGTAAAGTAGTACGTAAACAACATCTTTCCTTGATCGTTAGCATGAATTGTCGAAAAGGGGCTCAATATGACAAGAATAGGCAACAGACACATGGAAAGTATCATACAACTAGAGCCTCCCGGCGATAAGGGTCTTACCTTGGAACAAGGACCTTGATGGTTTTAAGGAACCGTAAGAAGTACATGTAACACACAAAATCGCCAAAACACCATGCGACGTCAAGGGCAGTCAATCAAATGCATTCCAAGGAAGAGAAATGCATCGCCAATCACTTGGTCACCAAAGGATTGAACAAAGGATGAGCGACAAGCCGAACACCAAGAAAAACCAAGAAGGCTTAACATTAATCAAACAAGGAAAAGACAAAGTTGGCTTATAACCAACTACCCGATGAAGATGACGAGGTCGCTAAATTGGGAACCGGACCCGACCTACTGAAGGGAAAGAACATACGAGAGTCTTGACTCATCTAGAACTCGTACTTAAGGATCAATAACACTGTACGATGGGTCATCCTATGTATTCGAGTCCCTTTTATTGTGCACATGGGCATGGGGCTTATCGGACTGAATCTGTGCATTCTTGGGATTTTTCCCGAAGGAATTCTCCTTCATAGTCACCTTTCCGCGGGTCCCCAACGGGACCTTGATGGGACCCCAACGGGTCCTTGATGGGACCTTGACGGGGCCCCGACAGGAGCTTGGCAGGCGGACGACCGGCCACCTCGCGCCCACTGGTACAATGTGCTGATTTCTTAACTCCTCATTTTATTGATTCATAGCGCACTTGTGTGCCTCGATTGATGAACGCGAGTCTTGGGTAAGGAACCATGGGTCGCCCAAACATGGTGTCATCGGTAAAAGACCTTGACACACAAGACACCGTCGGAAAAGCACAACCGATTGCATTACACGTGGAGTTGAAGTTGGACTCTACGATGCAACCGACTAGGGATGATTGGCATAAAGGATTGTGCAAACCAAGGAGGCGAGTTGGGAACTCGTGCTAAGGACTCACAAAGGCCTTACAAGTCAAAATGCTAAGGATGGATCGGGACTCCTTCAAACCATGGATATCGTTCAAGCAAATCAGAGACTCCTTACAAGTTGTATGGAATCAAGAGCGACGTAGTCTGTGGTGCTAGGCAAAAAGTAAAGAGCACATTTGTGCCAAGATCTCAAGGGTCATTAAGGACCCACAAGGAAATGAGATGACTCGTAAACTCACCGTGTCATTCCACAACGAGATTAGGTAACTGTAACACCCCGTGTTACGGACCCTAAAACCAACTAATTAATTAATTAATTAGTTAATAACCCAGGAGAAAGAATAAATTATAATGGTTAATTAGGGAAAAAGGCCACCATAGTCCATGGGCCCAATTATATAAACCCAACCCTAAACCCAATAGGAATAAACTCTAAATAAACCCTTGGACCTATAAATAGGGAACTTAGGGAGCACCTAAAACCCCCCTCCCACACGCATACACGCCCATCACCCCAGGAGAGCTCCAAGAATCCCCTTAGAAGAAATCAAGAAAGCAAGAAAGCTTAAAGAAAGATCCTTCATAGCCAAGGAATTAATTAAGGCTAAGAGGTAACCCATGTCTCAACAAAACCTATTTTCATAGCTATGATTCCCCATTAGGGTTTCCCCCATATTATTGTGTATTGGCGAGATATGATGATTATTATTGATGTTTGATGTGATGATCCCATGAGGGATCTTGATGATCTTGATATTGGGAGATTCTTGATGATTATGGAATTCTTGATGATTATATGAAGTTCTTGATGATTATGTGTTGTTCTTGATAATTGTGTGATGCTCTTGATGCTTATGTGTTATTCTTACCAAATCTTGCAATTAGAAGACGAATCGTACTCTTGTTGATATAAAAGTGATTAGAACCCTAGGTTGCATCGTATGATATTATTCTTGGTTTATCGGGTGGGAAATCGCATGTTTGGGTGTTAATTGTATTTAGGAAAGCATGATAGATTATGTGCCGTTCGGTTCTCGTATTTGATCCGTTAATTGTCTACGTGTTGTCATTAATTGCGTTGTAAAGTGTCTAAGCATGGTTTCGGGTTCCACAACGGTTCCCGGGACGAAAAGTGGTGAAAAGAGCAGTGGGGGGTAGGTGGGGTAGGGACCCGCCACCTACCCGTGGCGTTCTCGGGCAGCCCGGCAGCGGGCAGCTGCCCGCCGGGCACCCGCTGCCCGGAACAGTTACCGCCGGCGGGCAGCCGGCGGGGTGGACCACACCCACCGGCTACCCGCTGGAATTTGTCCCCACTCGGGACCCCGGCTTCCCCGTTTGATGTTTCCCGATCCCCGTGGTGTCCCAACGGACCCCGTTTGTCGTGCCTATGTCTAGTTTGATATTTCGGGTACCGTTCGTAGGTTTATGAGTCTATTATATTGCATGCTAGTCGAATTGGTATCCCATTGACCTAGGTGGAAGAGGTATGAACCCCTTAGGACTATTCTTAGTATGTGATGGATCACGCATAGGTTTTGTTATATGCTTTCGTCCCTTCCCAACGTGTAATGTGGGTTGTATGTGCTTGTTACGTGTTATGTGTGCGTGTTGCCCCAATTCGGTTGCGATCGGATTGGTTATCCTGAGCTGCGGTTCAGAAGCCGGCTACAGTCAGATGGGAATTCCTGGCTATAGTCGGATGACGGTATCCTGGGCTGCGGTCCAGAAGCTGGTTGTAGTCAGATGGGAATTCCTGGCTGCAATCAGATGACATCTTTCCTGAGCTGCGGTTCAGAGGCTGGCTGTAGTCAGATGGGAATTCCTGGCTACAGTCAGACAATACACTCTCTTGGGCTGCGGTCCACTGTTTGGTTGCGATCAAACATTATGATGAGCTGCGGTTCATCGGTCGGTTGCGATCGACCCCTCCGTGTTGCGATACGGGGCAGGGTGCTGCGGGGGCCGTGTCAGAGCTATATGCGCTGACCCTCATGTATGGGCATGCGATTGGTCCTGTGGCGCCAACAAAGTGTGCTATGTGTTGTGATACGGGTGAGCTGTGATTATGTGTGCCTTGGGGAAATGTGACTATGGGATTTATGTTGGGGATTGTGTATGATGAGTGGTGATCATTGTTTATGCCTTGTCTTATCTGCCTTGTCTATTATGAACTGGATATGACTGTTATAACTATTGCTTGCGTCTGACCCTATCTGTCGAGTCATTCCCGGTTTTAAAAGCTAGAGTTCGTACGATATATCTTCATGCTCCAAAACGGTTTTCATATATCTATATATATCTTTATATGTATTGTATTTCAACGCGTTGGAGTGGGTTACCAGCATCTCTCGCTGAACAGATGTATTTGGCTTTCAGGCACAGAGGATTAGAGCACTGGAGCGCGCTAGATCTGGAGCGTAGGAAGTAGTATAGTTTCCCTTTCGGCCTGCGTGCCCTGTTATGCATTTATATTTCAGAGGATAGTAGTTAGACAGCCTGTGCACCTGGGTTCTCTAGCCCAGGTTGTGGCATAGCACCCCGTACATTTATGTTACGCTTTGGGATTTAATGAGATATTACCTTTATTATTAAGTTTTAAATGTCTTGAAAATCAGGGGTGTTACAGTAACCAACTGCGCTTCAAGAAGAAAAAGAGCATGCACGGACACCTTCATCATTAAAAGTAACACAAAAGGGCACAACAGCCGAACCTCGGGGGAACATGAAGTCTTACTAAGAATTTCATTCCTAAAGAGGAGATGAAATTCATAAGAAGAGCAAGTCAACCCAAAGTTTATCAACTCCCAAGAAACTTTGGGAAGAATTTGAGAAGTGCGCCCTAAGAGATTGGGCTTGGTTGACCAAGCTTGGTCAAGACCTTGGACGCATTAAAGAAGTAAGCGTTAAATCATCACGGGAGATTCCCTCAAGATAAGAGAGAAGGACGAAACTTTAGCCTGGGAAGCAAGGTCTAACAAGGATCTTAAAGTCAAGCAAGTGCCAACACCAAGGAAGAAGGATCATCAATTCGTCAAATACGTCGTGATCAAAGCATCAAACCAGAATAGTCACTTAAGATCGAGAACCCTTAACCCATCCTAGCCGAATTCCTTTCCCTCCCTCGGAAAATCGGCCCCCCTCCTTATTTCAAAACCCGTTCTACCCTTCAAACCACATTCTTGATTCCCTATTTTAACGATTCCATACAAGGTGGCAACCTCACACCCTAAGTTGCAACCTTGAAAACTTTGATCCTAATTCCTGAATCCACTTTGTCCTCAAGTTTGAAACCCACTCTCTTAATCCATTTAACCCAATCGTTCCCAAAAAAAAAAAAAAAAACCAGTACACATAGATATACTATTATATATTCTCCCCATAGAATACATTCTCTCTATATGACCACCATATTACTTTGACTCGTTATCCCTGAAATGATTTCTATGCTTCGGGGACGAAGCTTCTCGTAAGGCGGGGAGAGTGTAACACCCCGTGTTATGGCCTTCAATCCCGGATTAATTATTTAATTAAATCCCGTAAATAATAATTAAATATGATTTAATTCGGTTAGGTTTCCCTTTAATTAATTAATAAAGGCCCACCATGAACCGTGGACCCTTGCCTAAATTAGAGTCTTAAGCCTACTAGGAATAAAGAAAGTAAACCTTTTACTATTCAGATTATGATTAGGATTCTCTTTAATTAATTAATATGGTCCACTTTGGACCATGGACCCTTATCCCTAAAACAAGCCCTTAGTCCTATAAGGAATAGAATTAGTAAACCCATACCATTCAGGCCCTAATTAGGAGTCTTAAATATATAAATAGGGATATAGGAGGCACCTAGAACCCCCACCACAATAATCCCTCACCACACAAGAAGTTCCAAGAATTCCCCTAGGAGAAATCAAGAAAGAAGAAAGCTTCAAGAAAGACCCTTCATAGCCAAGGAATTAATTAAGGCTAAAAGGTAACTCATGTCTCAACAAAACCTATTTTCATAGCTATGATTCCCCTCTTAGGATTTCCCCCATATTCTTGTGTGTTGATGATTCGTTATAATGATCTTGATAATTGGTGCTATGATTCCATGGGTAATCTTGATGATAAGAGGTTCTGGATGATTAAATGGTGTTCTTGATGTTCTTAAGGATTATATGATGTTCTTGATATTTATATGATATTCCTACCAAATCTTGATTCTAGAAGATGAATTGTGTTCTTGTTGATTTAAAAATAATTAGAACCCTAGGTTATATCGTGGAATTCGTATGGTATTATTCTTGGTATATTGGGTGGGAATTCGCATGATTGGGTGTTGATTATGTTTAGAAAAGCATGATAGGTTATGTGTCGTATGTTTCTTGATTTTAATCCGTTAATTGTCTACGTGTGTTATCAATTGCGTTTGAAAGTGTCTAAGCATGGTTTCGGGTTCCACAAAGGTTCCCGGGGCGTTTTTGGTGAAAAAGAGTCAGTGGGGGTAGGGGACCCGCCACCTACCCACGGCCAAAAGAGGTCTCCGCCGGCAGCGGGCAGCTGCCCGCCGGGCACCCGCTGCCCGGAATAGTGCCGCCGGCGGGGTGACCCCTCACGCACCGGCTACCCGCTGGTTTGTACCCCACCTTGGGATTTTTGGCTTCCCCGTTTGATGTTCCCCCGACCCCCGTGGCGTCCCAACGGACTCCGTCTATCGTGCCCATGTCTAGTTTGATATTTCGGGTACCATTCGTAGGTTGTACGAGTCTTATATATTGCATGCTAGTTGAATTGGTATCCCGTTGACCTAGGTAAAAGAATTATGAACCCTTAGGAGTATTCTTCGTATGTGAAGGATCACGCATAGGTTTTGTTATACGTTTCCTCCCCCTTCCCAATGTGTTAATGTGGGTTGCATGTGCTTGCTATGTGTTATGTGTGCATGATACCCCAATGTTGTTGCGATCAAATTGGCTATACGGGCAGTTGGATGGGTTGAGAACCATACTGACTGTTAACCAGGCCGGTTGCGATCTTTCAGGTATATAAATATTATATAGGGCTACGGTCCACCGTTTGGTTGCGATCAAATGGATTATACGGGCAGTCGGATGGGTTGAGAACCATACTGACTGTTAACCAGGCCGGTTGCGATCGGTCAGGTATATAAATATTATATAGGGCTGCGGTCCACCATTCTACATGAGCTGCGATTCATTTCCTGGCTGCGGTCAGATGACATACTCTTGGGCTGCGGTCCACTGTTTGGTTGCGATCAAACTATGATGAACTGCGGTTCATCGATCGGTTGCGATCGACCCCTCCGTATTGTGAGACGGGGCAGGGTGCTGCGGGGCCTTGTCAGAGCTATATGCGCTGACCCTCATGTATGGGCATGCGATTGGTCCTGTGGCGCCAACAAAGTGTGCTTATGTGATGAGATAGGGATGAGTTGTGATTATGAGTATCTTGGGGATGGGACGACGAGATTTACATTGGGGATTGTTTATGTTGGGTTATGATTATTGATTATGCTCAGCCTTATCTACCTTGCCTGTTGTGAACTATACATGCTTGCTATAACTGCTGTTTGTGCTTAGCTCTATGTGTCGAGTCTATCCCTGTCTTAAAAGCTAGAGTTCGTAGGGTATATCTTCATGTTCAAAATGGTTTTGGTATATCTATATATATCTCTATTTGTATTATATTTCTACATGTTGGAGTGGGTTACCAGCATCTCTCGCTGAACAGATATATTTGGCTTTCAGGCACGGACGAGTAGATCACTGGAGCGCGCTAGAGGTCGGGGCGTAGATTAGATAGTTTTTCCCTTTCGGCCTGCGTGCCATGATTTCTATAGATACTGACTGAGACTGTTAGAACTTAGCCTGTGCACCTGAGTTCTCTAGCTCAGGTGTGGCATAATATCCCGTGTTCTTATAAACGTATTTTGGGATTTATAACTATTTACCTTTATTGTATTGTCTCTAAAAGTTTTAAAAATCTCGGGGTGTTACAACTATCCCAACTGTTAACCAGGCCGGTTAAGATCGGTCAGGGATATTAATATGATATAGGACTGAGGTCCACTATACGGGCAGTTGAATGGGTTGAGAACCATCCCAACTGTTAACTAGGTTGGTAGAGACCGGTCAGGTATATAAAGATTATGTATAGGACTAAAGGTCCACATGGGCCTCGGTGATATGACCCACCGACCGGGACGCACCAGACGGTATGGGGCCAACAAGCCGAGGAAGGTTGTAGTCCACCGACCTGAGTAATCAGGCGGTGTGTAGGGCTACGGTTGGCTACGATCCACCGAGTGGTGGGATATCGGTATGTAGGACCGTAGTCTCCGAGGATCTTTGCCCACCGACTGAGTTTAGCTTAGCGGTGTGTCGGGCTTGATCCGCTACGGCCCCCCGATTGTGCGCATCAAGGGTGTGTAGGGTCGTAAGTCCCCCCTTGTAAAGGGGATCGCGGTCCACCGACTGGGCGCGTCAGCGGTGTGTCGGATCGTGGTTCGACGTTGAGTTCGTCAGCGGTTCTCAAAGGGTTGGTTGCGATCAACTCCCCTCGTACCGCGGTACTGAGGTAGGGTGCTGCGGGGTCGTGTTAATGCTATAAGCATTAACCCTCATGTTTGGGGCATGCGATTGGTCCCGTGGCGCCATCAATGATTATGTGATATGAATAATACATGAATGATGATGTGTTTGAATTGAATCTGTGACCTTAGATGCGTATTCCTTATGATGTTATCTCTACTTAACTGTTTATCATTGATTAATGTGTTTGTCCCTATTTGCTGAGTCTATCCCTGATTTTAAAGCTAGAGTCTCCTAAGTATATATCTTCCTGCTTCAAAATGGTTTTCCTATATCTATATCTATATATATACCTATATTGTATTTCAACGTGTTGGAGTGGGTTACCAGCATCTCTCGCTGAACAGATATATTTGGCTTTCAGGCACAGATGAGTATATCCCAGAGCGCGCGAGATATCCGAGGCGTGGAGTAGCTAGTTTCCCTTTCGGCCTGCGTGCCATGCTTACGTATTGACATTATTTGAGGATTTTAGTTAGTTAGCCTATGCACCTTAGTTCTCTAGCTCAGGTGTGGCATAACACCCCATACTCTTATGTTTGATTTCGGGATTTAATGAGGATTTACCTTTATTATATAAGTTTTAAAAGTTTCAAAATTTTGGGGTGTTACAGTATGTCGAGAACGTTATGTTAGGAATCCATGTAGGATTTGGTGTCTTGAATCGTGCTAAGGGTCCAACTTTGTGATTCGTTGGGCTATTGTGAGTCTTGTATGTTCTGTGGAACTAATTTTTGTTTACCCGTTTGATAAGCATGCTAGTTTGATTTTGAAATGCTAGTGTGTACGATTTGTTCTTTCCTATTGAGATTGGCAACTTGTGTTGACCATCGTTTGGTGTCGGTTTGTGATCCTTCGTTGTTGAGTTTGGTTTCATATCTTTGTTGTGATCCATTGATTGATTCCTATGACGTGAGCGAATGTAATCGTTGTACCTTGAGGCATGATTAAGGTTTATGGGGCCTTAGTCTTCTTGGTACTGATGCGGTCCTCGTGTAGCCATGATTGAAATTGGTGGTGTGACCTGATTGTAGGCTCATATGTAGGTGGTTGTGTGAATGGAATGAATAGTACCCTTGTGTACTCATATGTAGGTGGTTTTGTTGGCGGTTGTTGGAGGGGGGACGACGGTCCTCGGAGGCATAAGGTTGGACTCAGAAGTATAGGGTGGCACTTGGAGGTAATGGTTGGAACTGTAATAAGGCCGGGGGTAGCCATAAGGTTGGAGCAGGGCATAAGGTTGGAACTGTGATACTTGTGACATGTAGTTGTCACTGTGGCATGTAGTTGTCAATGTGTGTATGTCTATACTTTGCTAATGAGCATGTCTTGATGTATTCTACTTTGTGATCAGTAGAATACATCTCGAGTTGTATTGGTTACAGTTGGTATTCTTGTCTTGATGAATTCCACTTTGTGATCAGTAGAATACATCTTGAGTTGTATTGTTTACAATTGTTATTCTTGTCTTGTTGTTGTCTTAAGGATGTTGATTTCCTTTTCCTTTGAGAGTATGAATGAGTCTTTGAAGTTAACTTCTCTCTATGACTCTTGAAATGATATATACTGTATTTCGTTTCGAAAATGGTTTTGACTTATACTATTTATATATGCTACTTAACGCGTATTGATGGGTTACCAGCAATGTTCGCTAACTAGGTGTCGTCCCCTATCTTTATGTTGCTTTACAGGTTTTGAGTAGCATCTTGGAGAGCGCGCTAGCAGTTCGTTAGTTAGTGTAGCTCCACGAGACTGTTTGTGTTAGACTTTTGGCCTGTGAGCCATGGATATTTATAAGTTTGACTTTGATGTTTCGTTTAAACTTAGCCTGTGCACCTATAGATGTGTAGGTGTGGCATAACATCTCCCGTACTTGTCTTTTAGCTTCCGCTTTATTTAATGTTGATGAGTAGACTTTATCTCTTTATTAAGCTTTAATTGCTTTTAAAATTTGTGAAAATCGGGGGTGTTACAGTTGATGTGAAGGCAATTGAATAGAATTATTTCTCCAGATTGATCTTCATCTCCAAAAATAGATGTTGTACTCCAATTTGCTTGCACAAATGTGTTTAAAGCCTCTTGAATTTTCTTTGACTTGGATCTTGTTGTTGGGCCACTAGAGACTTTCATGGGATCATTCGTTTGTTGTGTTTGGGTCTCATCATATTCCTTGGTGTTGAGCACAGAAATTGTGCTACGCATGTCCATGCCAATTGGAGTAAGAATCATAGAGGAAAGGTTCTAAAGGGACATTTTTGGTAGATTGCAAAGACCCCTAATCAAGCTCTACTTGCAGATAAGTTGAAAGCTTTAGAGAAGGTAGATGTTGTAGCTTTTCATGATCTCAACAAGTACTGTAACACCCCCGATTTTAAGCAAATTTTAAAACATTTAAACTTAAGTAATAAGGCAAAGTCTATCCATAATAATTAAAGTAATGCGGAAGCTAAACTAAATAGTGTTTGGGTGCTATGTCACATTTAGATTTCCAATCTAAATGCACAGGCTTACAAAAACTATTAACCAAAAGTCTACAAGTTCCAGGGTACACAGGCCAAACTACTAAGCTATAAGAAGGAAGCTAGTCTACTGAGCTCCACTATCGCGCTCTCGGCTCAACTACTCTGTACCTGAAAACATATGGTATTACGACCGTTAGTGAAAATTGCTAAGTAACCCACTCAAACATGTTGAGTACAATATAAATATTTTTTATAAGAAAATCACTTTTGAGACTTGGAATAGATAAGTATAGTTTTAGCGACACAAGCTTTTAAAACAAGACAGATAGAAGCATCATTTGACTCATCGAAAGATACACTCAATCATACCGACCAACATACAGCTAAACAATAGAAGCAATTCAAGGAGACAATGATACGATACAAGAGATACCATCAAGGAGAGGTAATCAATAATCAATCATCAAAAGGTCACATATAAAGATATGCTCATAAGCAAAGAATTTCAAGAATCATTATCAATGACCAAGTTCCAAGTTCCAACCTTATACCAAGTTCTAACCTTTGCACCGCTCCATCCTTATATCAGTTCCAACCTGTACCTCCAGGCCACCCTGTACACCAGTCCAACCTTATTCCTCCGGAGACTATGCTCCCCGCCTGCTTTACTACCTGCTTGTCGCTAGCTTTTAAACATAACATAATATGATCATTTACCACCAATCATTTGAGCAAAGCTCATTACCGCCAGCTTTTATCATTAATAGTATCACATAATCATTGACATAGATAATCAAGGATCATTCATAGCCCAATCAAGGAGTAATCATGATAATGTACAATATTTGTACAGTTCACAATGATAGGTTCAATCGAAGAACTCAAGAAAGAATACGAAGGAAACATTTCAAGGTATTGCCACAATAACGAAAGGCTTCCAAATCAAGGGATTACAACGATTGGTAAACACAAGTCACCAATACTCGTCATGAATAGGCAAGATCAATTCGAGGAAAGCACATACTAGTACTAACGAACAACGTAGCTAGCATGCAATTCAATAAGATAATCATAAAATCTTATTTTCCTATAAGATTTTTTTTTTTGGAGTGTGTGTGTGGGGTGGGGGTTTTGAGGGGGGGGGGGGGAGGGGTGAAAGAGAAAAATGTAGGGGTATCAAATTAAGGTTAATGCAATATGGAACAAACTACTCCATAATTAGAAAACTATAATTATTCCCAGAAAAGCAAGAATAATCAGATCTGAGGTCTGTCCAGGGACATATTATGTGGCTGCTTCAATAGCAGAACATCAGACAAGGAGACACTAATGACATAGAAGCTCATAAAACATACTTGGATTGCAAATGTAAGTGATGGCGCAAGGAAAAATAGAGCACACAAAGGAAATTCCTAGACGCATAATAATATATCTTGCTATCTTGAATATACCTAAAATACAAGCTTAGATTTGTGCTTTTGGTGATTGAAATCTGACCACATCATGGTTAAATTCTCCCAAATCTGTTGGTATATCAGACATGCAAGTTTCGATTACAAAGATCTGTGGAAACAATAGTTTAAATCAAACATCTACATATATTACAATAAAAAATCATAAAAACTTAGAAACAGATGTAGTTTTAAGAAAAAAATCCTAGATCAACAGAAATCAACACACGATACACTTGAAATAGGAACAACAAACCTCACTGGAGTCACTGCCTCACCGCTTCACCACCTCGCCGCCAAGGCGCCAAGTCGTGAGTCGTTGGCTCGTTGCAAAGGTTCCCGTTTCGCATAGTCGCAGTCCTGAGTGGCTGAGTTACAGTTTTGCACTGATGTCTCGACGAGTCGATGGATTGGGGAAGGCTGGATGAGTTTGACTAGGTTTATTAGGTTATACAAGATACAACTATACTTATGTTTATATAGTAGGTTATATTATAAATATTAAAAATAATAGGTATAAAATGTAATGTATAATAATTAAATATTAAATATATATTTTATATATATTATATATATAAACAGGCCAGGCCCGCATACTCGTAGGCCAAGCCTTTATATATAGGCATGAGCCTATTTAACTAAATAGGCTTTTAAATAGGCCTAAGCCTGACCTTTTTATTAAATAGGTCAGCCCAGGCCAGTCCCTAAATAGGCCAGGCCATAGGCCCCTATGTAGGGGCCTGGCCTATTCCCACCCCTACTTAGGGCACATTCTACGGCCTTTGTATGTCCATTGCGCAAGTTCCCAACTTGCCTTCTTGGTATGCATGATTCTCTCTAGTTAACCATCTGTGGTTGGCTGAAACGTAGTGCTCTACTGCAACCTTATGTTCAACACAATCGGTAGTACTTTCTAAAAAGGTAACATAAGTCAAAGTCTTTACCAAGGTCAACATCTTGAGACATCCCATGATTCCTCACTCAATGGTTCACTCATGTCCTTACTAATTGTTTAGTAGGTCGAGTATTGTCCATACTGAATAACCTTGCATTCTTCATAAGGTAGTCGATTATAATCCAACTTTGTCTTTTCTTTTCTTGGTTAACGACATGTCTTCCTTGAAAACTTCGTTGCCGCACGAACCTGCTTACTTAAGAAAAACCAATAATAGAACTCGTCCTTAAGTTCACTCCTGTCCGTCTTAACCGCTTTGATAATCCAATCTTCTAACCACGAGCTTAGTTAATTCTTGCTCCATTCTTACCACAAAATTCTATCCTTATCTGAGCCAACGATGGGTCTCCTGCCAGATTTAGTTGGTACAAAATCATACTTTTATTTAAAGACGTCCAATGCTTGTATCTGCCCTTTTAGGTTGGTTCCCGCCGGCTTTAGTCTTTTGACAACTCAACTAGTTGGGTATAAATTTGGCTATTTCTCCCATCCTTCTCATTGCCAACATCTTTCCTTCAGGTTTTTTATTTTATTTTATTTTTATTTTAATACTAGTTGTCACCTCCTGAGTGTATGCGATGCCCTCCATCCATATTTCACTTCTTGATCTTCCCACGCTTCATAGAAGTACGTGACTTACTTATGGTGTTCCTCTCCATCTTCATGCACCTCAAGGATCCAAGCTTTCCTTTCTACCCATCTTAGTCTTCGTCACTCCCAAGTCCATTGCTTCTAACTTGTTACTTCTTTGCCTCCTTAGAGGTAGATAGATTTACCATTACGCTGAACACTTGACCTCATGTTCCAGTTCTTCGTGCTCCGAGACTTCCAAGGCTGTCTCTTAAGTCTTTAACCTTTGAAGGTCTCTATCTATTGATTCTAGGACGTCCACTTGGCGTGAGTTGACTTCTTCTAGGCGGGTCCACGACTACTATTGACCTCCCTCGTGAGTGAGGGTCTTCAAGTCTTAATCTTCCAACTCCAATCGACGTCTTTGCTTCTTATTGGACTTCAGTTGTGCGAAACTTAGGCTTCAACTCTAGAGGTTAGCATAGATATGATAGATAATGATACCGCACGAGGGGTGATGACACTTCACTTGGACGAAGTCTGCTCCGGCCAACTCCAACTGCGAGTAGAGTGATCTTCCTCGTCGAGTTTTCCAAAAGTCTAGATGCATTCACCATCACTTCACTTCTTTGCACTGATGGACAACCAAGATCTCCTTCCCATAAACATAGCCTTAGCCAAGTCCCTTAGTGAAAGCCAGAACGAGGCAACTTACTGGGAAGGTGCACACCATACGGGTGCAACAACCACAGCACTAACGCAAACAAGAGAGCAAGATAAGAGAACTACACAGGTAACGAAAGATAACTCACATAATCACCGTGCGTCCTAAGAAACCTACACTTAGGTACTTAAACACTTAAAGGCTTCACTAAGTATCATAAAGTCCCATTCTTTAGGAACTATCCTAGGTTTCAACCTAGGTTCTTACAGTCCAACTCTTAACATCCTAGGCTCAACCTAGGCTCTGATACCAACTGTAACACCCCTGATTTTAAGCATATTTTAAAACATTTAAACTTAAGTAATAAGGAAAAGTCTATCCATAACGATTAAAGTAACGCGGAAGCTAAACTAAATAGTGTTTGGGTGCTATGCCACATCTAGATTTCTAATCTGAATGCACATGCTTACAAAAACTATTAACTAAAAGTCTACAAGTTCCAGAGCACACACGCTAAACTACTAAGCTATAAGAAGGAAGCTAGTCTACTGGGCTCCACTATCGCGCTCACGGCTCAACTACTCTGTACCTGAAAACATATGGTATTACAACCGTTAGCAAAAACTGCAAAGTAACCCACTCAAACACGTTGAGTACAATATATATACATTTTGTAAGAAAACCACTTTTGAGACTTGGAATACATAAGTATAGTCTTATCAACACTAGTTTTTAAAACAAGAGAGATAGAAACATCATTTGACTCATCAAAAGATACACTCAATCATACCGACTAACATACGACTAAACAATAGAAACAATTCAAGGAGACAATGATACGATACAAGAGATACCATCAAGGAGAGGTAATCAATAATCAATCATCAAAAGGTCACATATAAAGATATGCTCATAAGCAAAGAATTTCAAGAATCATTATCAATGACCAAGTTCCAAGTTCCAAGTTCCAACCTTATACCAAGTTCCAACCTTTACACCGCTGCATCCTTGTATCAGTTCCAACCTGTACCTCCAGGCCATCCTGTACACCAGTCCAACCTTATTCCTCTGAAGACTATGTTCCCCGCCTGCTTGCCACCAGCTTTTAAACATAACATAATATGATCATTTACCGCTAATCATTTGAGCAAAGCTCATTACCGCCAACTTTTATCATTCATAATATCACATAATCACTGATATAGATAATCAATGCTCATTCATAGCCCAATCAAGGAATAATCATGATAAGGTACAACATTTGTACAGTTCACAATGATAGGTTTAATCGAAGAACTCAAGATAAATTAAGAAGGAAACATTCCAATTATTGCCACAATAACGAAATTCTTCCAAATCAAGGAACTACAATGATTGGTAAACACAAGTCACCAATCCTCATCATGAATAGGCAAGATCAATTCGAGGAAAACACATACTAGTACCAACGAACAACGTAGCTAGCATGCAATTCGATAAGATAATCATAAAGGCTCAACCACCCGCCACATTCCACCTTGTACCAGTGGGTGGGCTGGCGGGTAGCAAGCTGCCCACCAGTGTACCCGCTGGTACCGAATAGAGAAGGGAAAAATCCCACTCGGGAAAAATGCAAGATTGCTCAAGTTCATGTACAAACACCTCAAAACTCACATCAACAACAAAAGAGACTTGAATACATAGAATAACTCAACTAATAACATTAAGAATCCTAGATACAAGCTCTACCAAAAGCATAATCACAAGAATATGCATAGAATCACTCAAGAGCATCAATAAATCATAATAGCAAGTGTAAATAGATTTTGTAAGACATGGGTTACCTCCTTAGCTTAGCAATCCAAAAGTAAAGCCAACTTAGGCTAAACACACAAGCCAATCTATCAAAAAGGGATCATGTGAATCAAATCGGACCTTCACTTCATAAAAAGTATACTAATTAAAACTATAGGGGAATTTAAACCCTAGCCTATGCCAAGATTAATAACATCCTTTACTAAGCAAAACATCATTTTTGTTAAATAATCATCTAATCAAAGATAACTAAAACTGTATTAAAGTATAAGGGATTTGAACCCTAGCATCTAAGTAAAACTAAACACGTCCTTAACCACTAAGCTAATACCTCTTTTAATAACTTATTCTAATACTTAATCCTATAAAACTAAGTACTACGATCTTAATAAGATTAAGCTCAAAGAAATTTTATACCATGCTGAGGATGTCGAGCAGCTGCCAAGAACACACGGGGAGTTTCACAGGAGGCTCACATCCCACGGCTCTGCCAGCTGGTACACCAAAAGTCAACACGTCGGAGCTCCGCCGCTGCACTCTCGTCGTCGCCGAAAGAAGGTGAAGACCGGAGGAGTTGCTTTCGCCGCACCATACCGAACCGCCACTACCCAAAGGTCGCTGGAAAAACCAAGGAGGATGGAGGGAGCTGGAGCTGCTGCCGTCGAGGAAGATGGGGACGCCGGGGACTCGGATGCTGCTGGCCACCATCACCCTTTCTGACTGCCCCTGTACATATAGCGCTTCAGCAGTCGCCAAGGGAGAAACCGAAACCGCCGCCGGAGTTGCTGCGTCGACGGTGTGCTCTGTTTGGTAGGGAATGCTCCAACGTGCATTGGGAAATGCATTGAAATGAAACAGAAACTTCAACGCCATCTCCCACGCACGTTGGAGTTGCATGGGAGAAAACCAGAAACTTCAATGCACGTGTCCAACATGTGCGGGAGGTGCATTGGCGCAAGACATAAACTTCAACACATTGTCCAACGTGCGTTGGACGTACAGAAACCCTACATGAGAATCTTTTGCTATTTTAAGTCCTCTTCTCCATTATTCAGCCCCACCCCCACTTGAAATCTCCATTCTCACAAAAGGTATACTCTAGCTTGTATTTTTCCATCTTTGAGAGCTTCCAAGGATCAATCTTTTATAGGAATCTCTATCTAAGATGTAAAAGCTTAAACTTTCAAACCTCCATTGACATATTCTTCAAGCTTTCTCTCTCTAAACTCATGAATGCTAGTCTACATTGTGATGTATATATTGTTGATTGATGATTAGTGAATGATGGCTAGTTTTGCATGAAAGAATGTTATATGGATTGAAATTTTCCTTTATGGATTTGAAATTCTTGTATGAACCCTAATTTTCTAATTTGTGATTTCTTGATGGGTTTGATAATATTTCTTTGTTGATGAGAAATTGTTGGTAGAGTTGCATTATTACATATTCTCTACGCTTGTTTGTTGATGAAAAGTTCTTATATGTTGCTTCAAAATTTTAACTTGCATATCAAACCACCATTGTTGAATTGAAGAATAAGTTGACTTTTTAAGACCTTGGGCATGCATTATGTTGACTTTTTGAAATTGATATGATGATTGGTCTAAATTGTCAATAACTTTCATAGTGAATACTTGAATTCTATTATGTTACATGTGTGAGATTTATGTCCTCTGTATTTGCCTACCTCTTACCATTTGGAATGATGTTGATTTGCCCACACTTGATTTTTCTTTACTACCAATGGGAAACTGAGAATGTTGGTCTTTTGTGTTATGTTTGGAAATGTCTTTTTGTAGGAAATGAAGAGAATTAGGTTCACCAAATCAAAGAAAGGAAAAGATCGAGGAGATCAAGTTCCCAAGGGGCAAGAAGAGGTGTGCGAGTAACCGTGAAACAAGAATAACCCCAAGAGACACCGGTGGGAAACCAAAGGATTAAGTTCACCGGGGAGGCATAGTTCATGTATAAAAAGGCAAAAGAAAACATGATTTGTAACACCCCGAAATTTTGAAACTTTTAAAACTTATATAATAAAGGTGAATTCTCATTAAATCCCAAAATCAAACATAAGAGTGCGGGGTGCTATGCAACATCTGAGCAGGAGAACTCAGATGCACAGGCTAAACTAACTAAATATCCTCAAAGCAATGTCAATACATAATAATGGCACGCAGGCCGAAAGGGAAATTAACTAATCTACGCTCCGGATCTCTAGCGCGCTCCAGGGTCTACTCATCTGTGCCTGAAAGCCAAATATATCTGTTCAACGAATGATGCTGGTAACCCACTCCAACGCGTTGAAATACATATAGATAGCTAGATATACATACATACATACATATATATATATATATATATATATATATATATATATATATATATATATATATATATATAGGGTTGCATTCAAATACAAACTCCCTTAAAATACAAACACTCCTTAAAATATAAACTTGAGCTCGTGCACACATTAACATACTTACATGCACACAAGGCGCACTGCCAATAATTTCTGGGATTAGCACGTGCACACATTAACATACTTACATGCACACAACGCGTAGGAAGAAAAATCACAACCATCCATCAAAGCTCGTGCACACATTAACATACTTACATGCACACAGCGCGTAGGAGGAAAAAATCAGGACCGTCCAATACCACCATCCAACGGCGTCAAATTGTCCACAGGTTTGTATTTTAAGATGTGTTTTTACTTGAATGTAAATCTATATATATATATATATATTATATGAAAACCATTTTGAAGCAGGAAGATATAAACTTAGGAGACTCTAGCTTTAAAACCAGGGATAGACTCGACAGATAGGGATAAGCACATTAAGCGATGATAGACAATTATATAGAGGCAATATCATAAAGAACATGTATCTAAGGTCACCGTTCACTTCCAAATCATCCACACAATCATTCAAGTCGCACAACCATACTTTGGGGGCGCCACGGGACCAATCGCATGCCTCGAACATGAGGGTTAGTACGTATAGTACTCACACGGCCCCGCAGCACCCTACCTCATACTGCAACATGAAGGGGTTGATCGCAACCAACCGTATAGACCGTCGACGAACTCAACAACGGATCACAGCCCTACACACCGCTGACGCGCTCAGTCGGTGGACTATGATACTCTTTAAAGGGGGGGTGGGGGACTGCGACCCAACACACCGCTTGACGAACTCAGTCGGTGGGTCGTAGTAGATCAATCCCTACACACCACCTAAGGGATTCATTCGGTGGGCGATGATCTTTGGGGAGTACTGTAACACCCCGTGTTACAGCCTTCAATCCCGGATTAATTATTTAATTAATCCCGTTAATAATAATTAAATATGATTTAATTATGTTAGGTTTACCTTTAATTAATTAGTAAGGTCCACCATGAACCGTTGACCCTTGCCCGAATAAGAATCTTAAGCCTGTTAGGAATAAAGGAAGTATGCCTTTTACTATTCAGATTATGATTAGGATCCTCTTTAATTAATATGGTCCACTATGGACCATGGACCCTTATCCCTAAAACAAGCCCTAGCCCAATAAGGAATAGAATTAGTAAACTCATACCATTCAGGCCCTAACTAGGAGTCTTAAATATATAAATAGGGAACTTAGGAGGCACCTAGAATCCCCACCACAATAATCTCTCACCACCCAAAGAGTTCCAAGAATCCCCTTAGGAGAAATCAAGAAAGCTTAAAGAAAGATCCTTCATAGCCAAGGAATTAATTAAGGCTGAGAGGTAACCCATGTCTCAACAAAACCTATTTTAATAGTTATAATTCCCCCTTAGGGTTTCCCCATATTATTGTATATTGGTGAGTTACGATGATTATTATTGGTAATTGATGTGATGATCCCATGGGGGATCTTGATGATCTTGATATTGGGAGATTCTTGATAATTATGGTATTCTTGATAATTATATGGAGTTCTTGATGATTATGTGTTGTTCTTGATAATGGTGTGATGTTCTTGATGTTTATGTGTTATTCTTACCGAATCTTGCAATTAGAAGACGAACCGTATTCTTGTTGATATAAAAGTGATTAGAACCCTTGGTTGTATCGTATGATCTTATTCTTGGATTATCGGGTGGGGAAATCGCATGTTTGGGTGTTGATTATATTTAGAAAAGCATGATAGGTTATGTGTCGTTCGTTTCTTGTATTTGATTCGTTAATTGTCTACGTGTTGTCGTTAATTGCGTTGTAAAGTGTCTAAGCATGGTTTCGGGTTCCACAAAGGTTCCCGGGGCGTAAAGTGTGTGAAAAGAGTCAGTGGGGGGTATGTGCGGGGTAGGGGACCCGCCACCTACCTACGGCCGTGAAACACCGCCCGGCAGCGGGTGGCCGGCGGGCGGGCAGCTGCCCGCCAGCGACCCGCTGCCCGGAACAGTAAAGTCTGGCGAGCAGCCGGCGGGTGGCCCCCCACCCACCGGCTACCCGCTGGAAATTATCCCACCTTGGGATCCCGGCTTCCCCGTTTGATGTTCCCCCGTTCCCCGTGGTGTCCCAACGGACTCCGTTCATCGTGCCCATGTCTAGTTTGATGTTTCGGGTACCGTTCGTAGGTGTATGAGTCTATTATATTGCATGCTAGTTGAATTGGTATCCCGTTGACCTAGGTGGAAGGAGTATTAACCCCTTAGGACTATTCTTAGTATGTGATGGATCACGCATAGGTTTTGTTATGCGCTTTCTCCCCCTTCCCAATGTGTAATATGGGTTGCATGTGCGTGCTATGTGTTATGTGTGTGTGTTACCCCAATTCGGTTGCGATCGAATTGGTTACCCTGAGCTGCGGTTCAGAAGCTGGCTGCGGTCAGATCGATACTCTTGGGCTGCGGTCCACTGTTTGGTTGCGATCAAACGTTTCTATACGAGCTGCGGTTCGTCCTTTTTCCTGGCTGCGGTCAGATAACATTCTCTTGGGCTGCGGTCCACTGTTTGGTTGCGATCAAACACTATGATGAGTTGCGGTTCATCGGTCGGTTGCGATCGACCCCTCCGTGTTGCGATACGGGGCAGGGTGCTGCGGGGCCGTGTCAGAGCTATATGCGCTGACCCTCATGTATGGGCATGCGATTGGTCCTGTGGTGCCAACAAAGTGTGTTATGTGTTGTGACATGGACGAATTGTGATTACGAGTGTCTTGGGGGATGTGACTATGGGATTTATATTGGGGATTGTTCATGTTGGGTTATGATCATTGTTTATGCTTTGCCTTATCTGCCTTATCTGTTGTGAACTGCATATGCTCGTTATAACTGTTGCTTGTGTCTGGCCTTACCTGTCGAGTCATTCCCGGTTTTAAAGCTAGAGTTCGTAGGATATATCTTCATGCTCAAAATGGTTTTCGTATAACTATATATATCTCTATATGTATTGTATTTCAACGCGTTGGAGTGGGTTACCAGCATCTCTCGCTGAACAGATATATTTGGCTTTCAGGCACAGAAGATTAAGTCACTGGAGTGCGCTAGAACTTAGAAGTAGATAGTTTCCCTTTTGGCCTGCGTGCCACGTTTACGTATTTACGCTTTGAGGATATTAGTTAGTTAGCCTGTGCACTTGGGTTCTCTACACACCGCTGGCCCATGCACTCGGTGGATCGCAGCCAACCTTAGCCCTACACACCGCCTGATCACTCATTCGGTGGGCTACAGCCTTCCTCGGGCCAATGGCCCTACACACCGCCTGGCGCGTCCAGTCGGTGGACCATAGCACACGAGGCCCATGTGGACCGCAGCCCAAGAAGTGAATCACTGAACGCAGCTAGGAAAATGAACCGCAGCTCATAAGTAACCAATTTGACCGCAGCTAACTTCTGAACTGCAGCTCAAGAACACCCAATTTGATCGCAACCAAATTGGGGTATCATGCATCACATAACACATAGTAGCACGTATAAGCACATTGGGAAGGGGGAGACGTATAAATAAACTTACGTGTGATCATTCACATACTAAGAATAGACCTAAGGGGTTCATGCATCTTCCACCTAGGCCAACGGGTTACCGATTCAACTAGCATGCAATTCCTAAGACTCTCCTATCCTACAAATGGCGCCCGAAACATCAAACTAGACTCATGCACGAAAAACGGGGTCCGTTGGTACACCACGGGGGTTGGGGAACATCGAACGGGGAAGACAAAGATTCGAAGTAGGCAGCAAACCAGCGGGTAGCCGGTGGGTGGAGGGCCACCCGCCGGCGACACGCTTCCGGGTAGCGGCTGCCCGCTGCTGGCGGTGCTCTTTGGGGCAGTGGGTAGGTGGCGGGTTCCACTACCCCCACCTACCCCCCACTGACTCCTTATTAAAATAAACGTCTCGGGATACTCCGTGGAACCCGAAACCATAATTGGACACTTTTAAACGCAAATAACGACACCACGTACGCAATTAATGGATCAAAAAGCAAGAACCACGTAGAACTTATCCTATTAGGACTTCTAACACAAACAACACCCGAACATGCGAATTCTCACCCAAATACATATTGAGAACATCACAACACAAATTCCCAAACCAACCTAGGGCTCTAATCCCTTCCCAATCATTAAAATTATATTTTATCTTTATTATCAAAAACTATCAACATTTATCAAGAATCATCACATAAATATCAAGAACCTCTTTTTATCATCCAGATCATCAAGATCACACATAAAATCATCACATCAATTAACAAGATTATATCACGATTATCATGAAGGAATTCATTAAGACACAAGCAAATAGAGGGAGACAAAGAAGGAGATTATAGCAAGGAAAATAGGTTTTGTTGAGACATGGGTTACCTGTTAGCCTTAATTAATTTCCTTGGCTATGAAGGGTCTTTCTTTAAGATTTCTCCTATGGGAATTCTTGGGAATTCTTGTGTGGTGAAAGTAATTGTGGTGTGAGTTCTAGGTGCCTCCTTTGTCCCTATTTATATATCTAAGAGTCCCAATTAGGGTCTAAGTGGTATGGATGTGCTAATTCTATTTCCTATAGGACTAAGGGATTGGCTTTAGGGATAAGGGCCCCTGGACTATGGTGGACCCCCTTTTTGCTAATTAATGGATTTTAATTCTCTTTTTAGGGTGAGTATTTAATTAATTAATTTGGTTTAGGGGTCGTAACCTGGGGTGTTACATTCTCCGCCCCTTAGAGGCTTCGTCCGCGAAGCCGGTGTGTGGATCCATTCTTTCACCCCTGAACGTCACGTATTTTGGCCTCTGATTAAGAAATGTGGCCCCTCGTGTTGGGTTTGCTGGGGTAGATTGGATTTCTAGTGGAGTGGTGATTGGAAAGTTCGTGTCTACCTTCGTTTCCTGTTCCTGAGCTCGATGCCCCGCGAGTGCCCAATATGGTCTCGATTGCTACCACCCTCTTGTCTAAAGTGCGTGTTGCGCGGATTAGGGATGAGAACCCTTCGTCCATGATTTGGTTCTGCCGGGTGAGCTGTGTGAGGATGCGCTCGTTGATGGATTCTTCATTTTCGCCCCTTGGGTTTCCCCTTGCTTGTGCCGGCGTCGGTGGGTTAGGCTCGCTATCCTCCTCTTGTTCCTCATTTCCCTCCAGTCCCCCACATTCTTTCATTGCCCGTTTAAGCTTTTTGTTGGAGATATCCAGTTGATCAACCAATTCCCTTCGCTCCTCTTCGGGTTTAAGGCAAATCTCCTCGAGGGTGATGTATTGTCCCCCTTTGGTGTAGTAGATGTCATTGCGGCGGAGGTTCTAGGCATTGAAAATCATGCCACTTAGGATCATCCCGTAAGGTAGACTAAGCTGGTTGCTAGTCTTGCAAAACTCCATGTGTTTCAACATAAGGACCGATAGATTGAACTTCATTTTGTGCTGTAGGAAATAGGCAAAAGTACACTCCAAACTTCCCACATCCTTGCTTTTGTTGTTCGTGGGCAACAAGCTATCACTCACAATCATGACTAGTATCTTTTGTTCAGCGGTTAGCCATTTCTTGTTTGGCCGGGTGGCCGGGGTGAAGCCTTCTTCCTTTCCTTGTAGGTACCCGAGGTAGTCCATATACCCCGTGCCTTGGGTACCGATCCATCCCTTCCGGTCGTAATTCGACACACTTGTGGTGGTCAGTTTTAGGAGTTTGGCCAGCGGCCTTCGGAGAGTACTATCTCCTTGCCACGGACTGTAGCGGTGATCTCCACTTTATCACCCGGTTTGACGGCCACTAAATGGTGATAGAACTCCTTCACTAATTCGGGGTACGTATCCCCTTTAATGGTGAGATACGTATCCAAGAGTGCTCAAAATTTAAGCATATCGACCAACTCCGGAGAGAATTAGACGGGTTCGAGGGCTTTACCTCCGATTACCGTGTAATCGGAGTCGTTCCAATCCGGGGTTCGGATACCAACGAGCTTTTTCGGCATTGTGAGGTCTCCCTAGGCGGTGGCGTTTCTACCTTTGGTGATGGCCCTTTTCCGGCGAGTTTCTGGCGAAGCTCCGGCGAGACTCCGACGAGGTTCCAGCGACACGGTTTTCTCGACGGCAACAAGGGGCGGCGGTGAGGCTTGGCTTTGGCGATGGCTCGGCGAGGTAGCGGTGGTCCTTGGCGGAGCTGGGACAGCAGCGGTGTGCGTTGGCAGCGGGAGGCGTCCGGGCGAGCGACGGGCGGTGGTGGCGTCGCGGGCTGCTTCCGAGGCGGCGACGGTGGGCGTACGGTGGGGCGTCGCCTTGGTGGCTATTGGCGGCTCGGTTGGTGGCGGTGGCTAGCGGGATGGTTGTGGTGGTGTTGGGTGGTGTTGGTCGGTGGAGAGGCGAGAGGGAGAGGGAGAGAGAGAGAGAGAGAGAGAGAGAGAGAGGGAGTGTGGAAGAAGAAGAAGGGTTTTTGATTTGGGGATTTTGTGGGTTTTAGGGATTTGTAGAGTTTTAAGAAGGGAGTGTTCCCTTGAGGTTTTAAAAAACACTTATAGCCTAGTGGTTAAAGATTTAGTCTTATATAAATTGAAGGTCAAGGGTTTAATTCCCATTGGTAACATTAGTTTTCTTTGTTGTGTACTCCTTGGCTTTTTCCTTCTTTTGTATTCTAGTGATAGAAGATTTGGTTGGTCCTTCTTGTTGTTGATGCGGGTTTTCGGGGTATTCTAGTCCCTTTTTCTTTATGCTAAATTATTTTGATTTTGCTTCTTTATTTATAATAATTCCGAAGTAGCTAATCTAATCAAGTAATTCTATTACGAGGGTGGTTAAAAGGGATTTGCCAGTTATGCTAGACAGAATTCATCTTCTTGGTTTTCTTCTGGTGGATTTGAGTGGTCTTCGTCTCCTGGGACCATGTTTCCTTCGTCAAGGTTGCCCTAGTCCTCGAGTTCAGCTTGTGCGCGGCTCATGACGAACACCTTTCCAGGGGCACTGTAATTCCCCTGGTTGTTTGTGCCTCCACGTTGGCCCATGACTATAGGGCGTGAGTTCGAGGGTCGAGTGCACTTGAAGGACTTGTGTCTATCCCCTCCGCAGTTAAAGCATTGCCAGGGGTTTCCCAAGCAGTCCTTGCCTCTATAGTTTTTGTTGCATTTTGGGCAAGGGAAGCTCCCTGTATTAGTTTCGTTGTTTCCTAGTAGTGGTCTCTGGCCAGTTGGGTTGCTTGGCCTCGTGCTAGCGTTGTTTCTCGTTCTTTTTATAGGTGGCGCTCCACCTCCTGTGTTCCTTTTTCGAATTTGTTCCTGAACCCCACGTTGTAGTAGTTGGATCCGATAGAGATTGGCGGCACTGGAGTAAGCCTCGTTGAGGGTCCGGGGTTCGCTTACTACTAGTGCTTTTCGGCCTTCGAAGTTGAGGCCTGATACAAACCTTTCTATTTTGGTTGCCTCCGTATGGACTAGTTCTGGCGCGAAGCGCGCCAGTTCGAGGAATCGTTTATGGTATTCCATGATGGTAGTCGTTCCTTGTTTTAGGTGGAGGAACTCTTCGTGCATAGATGCTCTTACGTGTGCTGGGTAGAATCGTTCTCGCAGTCGTGTTTTCAGGTTTTCACAGTTGAACCCTGGTTCTTGCCTATAAGTGGGTCCCCCGTGGATCCACCAAAGATCTGCCTCGTGTCCGAAGTAGAATGAGGCTACGTCTACACGATGTTCTTATGGGCATTCTACCAACCCAGAATCTTGTCGAAGGTCCGAATCCATTCCTCAAGGATGGCGGGATCTTCTTCTCCCGAGAAAGTGGGTGGTCGATGATTTAAAACTTGTCAGGCGACTTCTGAGTTTGTGTTTGGTGGAGGTGGTGGTGGACGGTTGTTGCAGAGAGCTACGTCGCTCAGTGCTTGGGCGACTTGGGTTAGTTGCTGTAGGGTTTGAGACAGGGAGTCGTGTGTGGCGGGTTCCGGAGTCCTTGATTGTCTTCTGTTTAGTGCCATGATGCTGATCTATAGAGCCAATGTTTATAGTAATGTCGAGTTAGAGTGTTGTACCCTTACCTTGATGTGATAAGCGAAGGGGAGTTCTTTAAATTAGGTGCGAATTAGTGTGAGGGAAGGTTTAGGGGTCTCACAATCTCACCGCGCGTCCTATGATTCCTAAATCAAATGGTCCTGAACTCCTAGAGTTTAAGCCTAATGTCCTAAAATCTGGTCTTAAGCGTCTTATCCTAGGGTCAAACTTAGACTCTGATACCAACTGTAACACCCAAAAATTTTGAAACTTTTAAAACTTATATAATAAAGGTGAATTCTCATTAAATCCCAAAATCAAACATAAGAGTGTGGGGTGCTATGCCACATCTGAGCTAGAGAACTCAGATGCACAGGCTAAACTAACTAAATATCCTCAAAGCAATGTCAATACACAATCATGGCATGCAGGTCGAAAGGGAAACTAACTAATATACGCTACGGATCTCTAGCGCGCTACGGGGTCTACTCATATGTGCCTGAAAGCCAAATATATCTGTTCAGCGAATGATGCTGGTAACCCACTCCAACGCATTGAAATACATATAGATATATACATATACATATATACATATATATATATATATATATATATATATATATATATATATATATATATATATATATATATATATATATATATATATATATATATATATATATATAGATTATATGAAAACCATTTTGAAGCAGGAAGATAAAAAGATAGGAGACTCTAGCTTTAAAACAAGGGATAGACTCGACAGATAGGGATAAGCACATTAAGCGATGATTGACAGTTATATAGAGACAATATCATAAAGAACATGTATCTAAGGTCACCGTTCACTTTCAAATCATCCACATAATCATTCAATCATCATTCAAGTCACACAAGCATACTTTGGTGGCGCCACGGGACCAATCGCATGCCCCGAACATGAGGGTTAGTACGGATAGTACTAACACGGCCCCGCAGCACCCTATCTCAAACCGCAGCATGAAGGGGTTGATCGCAACCAACCGTATAGACCGTCGACGAACTCGACGGCAGATCATAGCCCTACACACCGCTGACGCGCTCAGTCGGTAGACTGTGGTCCTCTTTAAAGGGGGGGACTGCGACCCTACACACTGCTTAACGAACTCAGTCGGTGGGTCGTAGTAGATCAAGCCCTACACACCGCATGAGGGATTCATTCGGTGGGCGATGATCTTCGGAGACTACGACCCTACACACCGCTGGCCCATGCACTCGGTGGGCTACACATAGCCCTACACACCGCCTGATCACTCATTCGGTGGGCTACAGCCTTCCTCGGGCCAATGGCCCTACACACCGCCTGGAGCGTCCAGTCAGTGGACCATAGCGCACGAGGCCCATGTGGACTGCAGCCCAAGAAGTCAATCACTGACCGCAGTCAGGAAAATGAACCGCAGCTCATAAGTAACCAATTTGACCGCAGCCAACTTCTAAACCGCAGCTCAAGAACACCCTATTTGATCGCAACCAAATTGGGGTATCATGCATCACATAAGACATAGTAGCACGTATTACCATATTGGGAAGGGGGAGACGAATAAATAAACTTACGTGTGATCATTCACATACTAAGAATAGATCTAAGGGGTTCATGCATCTGCCACCTAGGCCAACGGGTTACCGATTCAATTAGCATGCAATTTCTAAGACTCTCCTATCCTACGAATTGCGCCCGAAATATCAAACTACACTCATGCACGATAAACGGGGTCTGTTGAGACACCACGGGGGTTGGGGAACATTAAACAGGGAAGCCAAAGACTCGAAGTAGGCAGCAAACCAGCGGGTAGCCGGTGGGTGGAGGGCCACCCGCCGGCGACAAGCTTCCGGGCAGCGGCTGCCCGCTGCTGGCGGTGCTCTTTGGGGCTGCGGGTAGGTGGCGCGTTCCCCTACCCCCACCTACCCCCCATTGACTCCTTATTAAAATAAACGTCCCGTGATCCTCCGTGGAACCCGAAACCATACTTAGACACTTTTAAACGCAAATAACGACACCACGTAGGCAATTAATGGATCAAAAAGCAAGAACCACGTAGAATTTATCCAATTACGACTTCTAACACAAACAACACCCGAACATGCGAATTCCCACCCAAATACATATTGAGAACATCATAATACAAATTCCCAAACCAACCTAGGGCTCTAATCCCTTCCCAATCATTAAAATCATATTTTATCTTTATCATCAAGAACCATCAAGATTTATCAAGAATCATCACATAACTATCAAGAACCTCTTTTTATCATCAAGATCATTAAGATGACACATAAAATCATCACATCAATTAACAAGATTATATCACGATTATCATGAAGGAATTCATTAAGACACAAGCAAATAGAGGGAGCCAAAGAAGGAGATTATGGCAAGGAAAATAAGTTTTGTTGAGACATGGGTTACCTCTTAGCCTTAATTAATTTCCTTGGCTATGAAGGGTGTTTCTTTAAGATTTCTTCTTTCTTGATTTCTCCTATGGGAATTCTTGGGAATTCTTGTGTGGTGAAAGTTATTGTGTTGTGTGTTCTAGGTGCCTCCTTTGTCCCTATTTATATATCTAAGAGTCCCAATTAGGGTCTCAATGGTATGGATTTGCTAATTCTATTTCCTATAGGACTAAGGGATTGGCTTTAGGGATAAGGGCCTATAGACTATGGTGGACCCCCTTTTAGCTAATTAATGGATTTTAATTCCCTTTTCAGGGTGAGTAATTAATTAATTAATTTGGTTTAGGGGTCGTAACACGGGGTGTTACATGATTTCTCGGTGGAAATACATTGACCCACCACTCTTTAATTGACTCGTTTGGGTTCCGAGAGGGGATAGAGAGACTCGTGAACCGAGAGCACTGGCATAATATTTTTGCTTGGAGGTACATTACTTATAGCCCCCTCATACACGAGTTTGTTGCTACCTTGAAGGTTAAAAAGGGAGCTATGGACCTCACCGACCCAATTCCTTTTCAACTTTTCAACACCGAATATCACATATCAGTGAATGATTTAGGCATGCTACTTGGATTCTATACACGGGAGAACCAAGAGGAAGAGGATTACAATGCTACCACGAGATTTCGAGGATGAGGCAACTTTGCGTGCTTATTGGAGAGATATTGCGTACCTCGAAATCCGGTGAGATGGTTCACAAGTGCATGAGATATTGTTGTCTTGTCTTGATGTTGTCTTTGGATGTTGATTTCCCTTGTTCTTTTAAGGGTCAAATAGAGTATTTGCAGATGGCTTCTCTCTTTGACTTTGAATTGATATACACTGTATTCCGTTTCGAAAATGATTTTGTATTATACTATCTATATATATGCTATTGAACGCGTATTGATGGGTTACCAGCAATATTCGCTGACCGGGCGTCGTCCCCTTTCTTTATGTTGCTTTACAGGTCCTGAGTAGACATGGCGAGAGCGTTAGCCGTTGGTAGTTTAGTTCCCTTGAATAATGTAGTTAGTGTTTTGGCCTGTGTGCCACAGTTGTTGAACAAAATAGTTTGATGGTTTTAGACTTGCCTGTGCATTCACGTTGATGTGAATGTGGCATAGCACTCCCTAGTTTTACCTGTTTTTATATAAGACTTCCGCTGTTGCTTACGTTTCTTGATATATGTTAGCTACCTTACCTTACGTATTTAAGTTTTAAAGTGGCATGAAAATCGGGGGTGTTACAGTTGGTATCAGAGCCTAGGTTTGAGCCTAGGATGATAGAGTCTTGACTTTTAAGAAGTTAAGTGTGGTTTGAGACCCTAAGGTGACCTTAAGTATCTAAGTGTAACACCCCCCAAAACATGCTATATAAAAAGGCCTTAACACATGCAGATATCACAACAAAACACTAGCACAGCGGAAGATAAAAGGTAACTGGATAAACAAAAATCCAAAACATGGGGTGTCACGCCATGTTTACGAACAACAATAAACGCTACGGCAAAGTCTGCATGGTATACAACTATCGTAAAACTCACAAGTCTATCACTACATCGGCACACAGGCCGTAAAGCAAGGGAAAGGTATTATACTATCGGGCACTAGACTCCGCTCTCGTCTAGACATCACCTGAAAGAACACAAATAAACATGGGACGACGCCCGGTCAGCGAATAAAGCTGGTAACCCACCAATACATGTGAAATAACATACATAAGTAAGGTATAAGTTGTAAAACCATTTTCGAAACGGAATACATAAGTATATAAGTCAAAAACCAAGATCAATAGCCAACATAAGACTCAACACTCTCAACAAACAACATGGGAACACATCCCGAGACACGAGAACAACACAACTCACAAAAGAGTCAAGGCATGATCTATCATCACTCAATAGATCAAAATCCGACAAGTACAACGCAAAAGAATAAGACTTACACAACCGGAAACACATGCCTTTTTGACTACACACGTCACAAGAGAAGAACTCACAACACCGGATACAATAGCCCTCGTGACATCACCCATCACGAGTTGATATGCCTGCCTTATGCCCGGTTCCAACCCTATGGCTACCCCAACCTTGTTTCTTCTTTCCAACCATTACCTCCAGGACCCCTGTACTTCTTAGTCCAACCTTTTCCCTCCGGGACCGTCGTCCCCCACCAACGACCACCAACGAGACCACCAATTCATAGTACACAAGGTACCATACACACACACGGCGACACACGCCTTCCCAAGAAAATACGTGAACCTGACACACAGGTCACAACTCCATAATCACGTCACGGCCACCACGAGGACCGCTGCAATACCTTGGTGACTAGTGTCCCATACCACTAATCGTACAATCCAGGTAAAGCCACACACGCATCACACTTCAACAGGAATCAATCAACGGATTACAATGAAGGTATGAAACATAATCAAGGAATGGGTCACAGCCCAACAACAACAACGATGAATAACACAAGTTATCATCAACCCATCGGAAGGTAAAAACAACTCACATGCTAGCATTTAGATACCAAACTAGCATGCTTATCAAACGGATAAACGAAAGGTAGTTCCGAGGAACACACAAGACACATCACGGTTCAACGAAACGCAATGTTGAACACTTAGCACGATTCAAGACACCAAAGACTTACATGGATACCTACCACATAGTTCTAGACATACGAAACATCAAGAAGACACTCAAATAGTTCCACAAAAGAACATCAGGAAGTTAAAAGACCAAATACCGAATCAAAAGAATCACGGGGAACAAATCCCATCACAACACCGAAGTGTTCCCCGCGGGTGGAACCATGGGTAGGTCCCTACCCATGGTTCCGCCCGCGGGTACACTACCCACGAGGCCAATGTACCTGCGGGTGGGCGGCGGGTAGGGCTCTGCCCGTCGTTCCGCCCACGGGTACATCCCTGTGTCCAAAATAATCCCTTCGGGGATTTTCAACACCAAGCTCAAATTCAAGTCCAAAACATGCCAAATCTCACCCAATACAACAAAATGACTTGAATCATAGCAAATGCCAAGCAATGGCACACAAGAACCCTAAACACAAGCTCTAGATATGCATTTTCACAAGACAAATGCATAAACACTCACATTTCATAGCAAAACACATGTAGAATCCAAGAAATCACATATAGGTAAGCAAAATAGATTTTGTAGAGCATGGGTTACCTCTTGTAGACTAAAAGACTTCACTTTACACCTCAACAAGCTCCTCACAAGGCTCACTTTCCAAACCCACTTCAAGAACAAACCAAAAGATCATAAAGATCCTAGCGTTAAGAAAAGACACCTAAGATGGAACCAAAAACACAAGATAGGCTTAGATCTTACCCTCCTAAATGCTCAAATAGGTGAAAGGTTGAATCTTGGAAGCAACTCTTGAAGTCTTGGAAAGGTCTCAACTTAGCTTGGAGGAAAAGCTACTCACCTTTCTAGAGAGAAGGTAGAGCTAAATTTTAGAAAGTGTAAGGGGTAGAATGATGATGTCTACTAGGTTAGGTTACAATACTAACATTAGGTGAAAGGTCAAGAATGCCCTTACTAACATTAGAAAGTGTAAGGAACAAGGGAACTCCCTTCAAAGCTCAAGGTACAACTTGACTTTGGAGTTGATTTGTTAAACTGTTTAGTGGTTAGTGTTTGCCTGTGCACCTATTGTTGTGTAGGTGTGGCATAACATCTCCCGGATTGTGTAGTTAGCTTCTGCTTTTCTTATGTTGATGTTTAGACTGTTAATCCCTTTAAATTAAGTTTTAAAAGTTGTTGAAATTCGGGGGTGTTACACTAAGTGCTTAGGACTTAGGACTTTTTGGATGCGTGGTGAGCTGTGTGTTGCTTATAGTTTGTTCTGCTTGCTTGTTGTTTCTGTTTAGTTTTGTGTTCCTTTAGTCAGCGACAGGTAAGGGTGCATAGTTGTTTGTATCTTTCGTAACCGTGTTGTTGTTGTAGAAGCTTTGTCATAGCATCACCTCGCCAACGCGCTCGTACGCCGGAGACCCCAACCAATGAGCAGCTAGCTCAGAACCTGCAACACCACACGCAGACCATGCAAACCTTGAGTGAAGCTCTTCTGAATAACAATCATCCTGCTCCGCCGCCACAGCCTGCCGGACATCGGGATGTTGGGCGCCTTTTATCGGGCCATCGACCACCGATATTTGCCGGTGAGGAAGAAACCCGTCGTGCTTGAGCAGTGGGTACGAACCTTTGACAAGATCTTCTCGGTCGTTGGGTGCCCCGAAGAGCGCCGAGTGGAGTTGGCATTTCCTTTTACTTCAGCCATAAAAGCCGACTTGTAGTGGGTGCACGAGAGACCCGCATGCCTAGAGGAGCCCGACTTCGACTGGACAACTTTGAAGGACCGGATGAGAGAGCGGTTCTACCCGGCACATGTCCGAGCTGCAAGGTATGAGGAGTTTCTGCACCTCCAGCAGGGTTCATCGACGGTGGTAGAGTACCACAAGAGGTTTTTGGAGCTCGCTCGTTTCGCTAGGATGCTTGTCCCCACCGAGCTCGCGAAAGTTGAGAAGTTCGTGGGTGGACTCAACTACGAGGCTCGTAAGGCTTTGACCATGAGCAAGCCGAAGACCTTGAAGGAGGCTTATCTGAGTGCTGCCGACTTATACCGGGTGCAACAGTTGCAGGGGGGATCGTTTGAGCTTGCTAGGAAGAGGAATGAAAGTGGTGGATCTTCTAACTTCAAGAAGCCAAGACAGGACTTCCGAGCCAAGACCGCACCTTCCCCACCTCAAAGATCAAACCGAGCAGGGTCCGGTGATCAAGCTAAGAGGTTTGCATGCGGAATCTGTGGAAAAGAGCGTGTGGGAAAGGATTGCCATGGAAATGCTTTGCGGTACTTCAAGTGCGGAGAGAGAGGACACAAGGCTGTCGTATGCCCTCAGCAAGCTAACCAAAGGGCGTTACCACTTAGTTCGGGACCCGGTGGATCATCAGGAGGGAGTTCAAGTCGAGGAGCAGCTGGAGCTAGACCTTCGGGTCGGGTGTTTGTGATGGGACGATCCCAGGCTAAGACGGAGGGGTTAGTTGAGGACGAGATGGCAGGTAACCCTTTTCTAATCCTATCCTTATCTTGAGAGTGTATCTTCTTCCTTTGTTGCCTTTTCTGTGTTGCCTTGCATATATGCTCTTCTAACTCAACCTTTCTTGTGAGTAATCTAAGTTAAGTTGAGTACCCTTGAATTTATATTAGGCAAAAATCCTAAAAATTCCTTCTTGTGTAGCTTAAAAAAACCTAAGAAATTTTAATTTATAGCCACCAAGTTTTGAACCCAGCTATGCAAGTTACCAACCCAACCCTTATACCATTTGAGCTAATTATATTTCTTAAATTAAATTCCATCTAAATTCCAATTAACCTATATTTCCTCATTTTACCCTCAAATCCCCAAATTAAAACCTTCTTCTTCCCAATTTCCCCAAAATTTTCCCCAAATTCCCAAAACCTTTTTCCCTGCTTCCCCTTAGCAGCCCTGCCCGTCGCCACCCCCCTGCCGACGCCGACCAGCCGCCGACGCCACCTGCCGCCATCGCCGCCGACTGGAACCAACCGCCGTCGCCGCCGCCGTGAGCTGCTGTGCTGCCGAGGAGCAGCGAGATAAAGAGAAAAGAGGGAGAGAAGAAAAGAAAGAAAGAGAAGAGTTTTTGGTTTTCCTTGAGTTTTTGGGTCATCTCGCAATCATACCTAGAAGGTCTAGCTTGACAAGAAGAGTGGAATGGGTAGATGTTGTAACACCCCTAATTTCCATGCTAAATTAAGCCTTAGAGATGCAGATAACTAGTCATAACATCATACACAGCGAAAGACTAAACAGGAAATATATGAATAGGAAATAAAGGGTGCTATGCCACGTCCACTCAAAGGTGAACGCACAGGCGGAACATCTGCATAAATCCACAATCTAATTCGTTTAGAAACAGCAGTACTAGTGTCTAACATTGGCACACAGGCCACAACATCTCAAAACAAAGGGATCTAAGCTAACAGGTTCTAGACCGCGCTCTCGTCTACTCATCACCTGAAAGAAAAACATAAAATAAGGGATGACGCCCGGTCAGCAAATGATGCTGGTAACCCACCAATACATTTGAAATATCATATGTAGATAGTTAATATATATACAAAATCATTTCAAAAATTATGATAGAGATCAACACAAGACTCTATGCACACACAAAAGATAAGGGAACACATCCCAATATGACAAGAAGCAATAACGACTCACAAGAACGGCTCAAGGTATAATCTACCATCACACAGTAGATTAACACCCGACATGCATAACACAAGAGGATAAGAACACGACCATTGGCAACACATTGCCTTTGTGACTACACACGTCACAAAATAGAGAAATACACCACAACGGCTATACAAGCCTTCGTGACATCACCCATCACGAATTGATATGCCTTCCTTATGCCCAGTTCAAACCTTATGGCTACCCCCAACCTTATGTCTAGTTCCAACCATTACCTCCAGGACCCCTGTACTTCTGAGTCCAACCTTTTCCCTCCTGGGACCGTCGTCCCCCACCAACAACCACCAACAAAACCACCGATTCGTAGTACACAAGGTACCGATCAAACACACAGCAACACATGCCACCCAAGAAATACGTGAACCCAGCACTTAGGTCACAAAGTCCATAATCGCGTCATGGCCACCACGAGGACCACTGCCATACCTTGGAGACTATTGTCACATACCATTAATCGTGCAATCCAGGTACAGCCACACACACCACACCACAACAGGAATCAATCAAAGGATCACAACGAAGATATGAAACCATACTCAATCAAGGAATGGATCACAGTCCAACAACAACGGTGATTAACACAAGTTATCATCAACGATAGGAAGGTACAAACAACACACACGCTAGCATTTAAACACCGAACTAGCATGCTTATCAAACGGGTAAACCAAACATAGTTCTGAAGAACACACAAGACTCATCACGGTTCAACGAATCACAATGTTGAACACTTAGCACGATTCAAGACACCAAAACCTACATGGATTCCTACCATAGAGTTCTAGACATATGAAACATCAAGAAGACACTCAAATAGTTCCACAAAAGAACATCGGGAAGTCGAAAAACCAAATACCGAGTCAAAAGAATCACGGGGAACAAATCCCCGCACAACCAACATATGTACCCCGCGGGTGGGCCCATGGGTGGACATCCACCCGTGGTTCCGCCCACAGGAACCACATCCCCCGCCACTTGTACCCCGCGGGTGGGGCGGCGGGAGGAGCTCTGCACGCCGTTCCGCCCGCGGGTACACTACCCATTACCAAAATAATCCCTTCGGGGATTTTGAACTCGAAGCTCAAATTCAAGTCCAAAACATGCCAAATCTCACCAAATACGACAAAATGACATGAATCAAACGAATAGCCATGCAATGGCATACAAGAACCCTAAGAACAAGCTCTAGATATGCATTTTCACAAGACAATGCATCAACACTCACATTTCATAGCAAAATCACATGTAGAATCCAAGAAATCATCAAATAGGTATGTTAAATAGATTTTGTAGAGCATGGGTTACCTCATGACGACTTATCCTTCACTTACAACACTCCACAAGGCTCCCAACAAGGTTTCCTTTCCACACCCTCACTTCAAGAACACACCAAAACAACATAAAGATTTCACCTTTATAAAAAGATACCTTAAAGAATACTAAAAACACAAGAGGAGCTTAGATCTTATCCTCCTAGATGCTCAAAAGTATGAAAGGTAGAATCTTGAAAGTAAACTTGAAAGATCTTGGTAGCCCTAGGTGTGGCTTGGAGAGAAAGCTAACTAGCTTTTAGAGAGAAGAGAGAGAGCTTATGATTTTTCTCTTAGAGAGTGTTTGAAGAAATGAAATGTGTCTTCCTAGGTTAGCTTGAAAGACTATTGTAACACCCCTTGTTACGACCCCTAAACCAAATCAATTAAATTATCACCCACACTAAAAAGGGGAATTAAAATCCATTAAATTAGCTAAAAGGGGTCCACCATAGTCCATGGGTCTTTATCCCAAAAGCCAATCCCTTAGTCCTATAAGAAATAGAATTAGTAAACCCATGCTACGTAGACCCTAATTAGTACTCTTAATTATATAAATAGGGACATGGGAGGCACCTAGAACTCACAGCACAAATAATCTCTCACCACACAAGAAGTTCCAAGAATTTCCTTAGGAGAAATCAAGAAAGGAGAAGTCTTAAAGAAAGACCCTTCATAGCCAAGGAAATTAATTAAGGCCAAGAGGTAACCCATATATCAACAAAACCTATTTTCTTCGATATAATCTCCATCCTTGGCCTCCTCCTATATGCTTGTGACTTGATTAATTCCTCTATGCTATTTGTGATATATTCTTGATGATTGATAAAATGATTTATGTGTATTCTTGGAAATCTTGATGATCTTGATGATGAAAAGAGGTTCTTGATATTGATGTGATGATTCTTGACAAACTTGATATTTCTTGATGTTAAAGATAAAATTGTGGTTTTGATGAATTGGGAGGGATTAGAGCCCTAGGGTGGATCAGGAATTTGTGTTGTAATGTTCTTGATAAATATTGGGTGGGAATTCGCATGTTCGGGTGTTGTTCATGTTTAGAAGTCGTGATAGGATGAGTTATACATGATTCTTGCTTTTGATCCATTAATTGGCTAAGTGGCGTCGTTAATTGCGTTTAAAAGTGTCTAAGCATGGTTTCGGGTTCCACAAAGGATCCCGGGACGAATTTGTGATGAAAGAGTCAGTGGGGGGTAGGAGTGGGTAGGGGTACCCGCTACCTACCCACTGCCCGAAGATCACCGACGGGCAGCGGGCATGCGTCCGCCCGCCGGCAAACCGCTGCCTGGCAGTGATCTCCGGCGGGTGACCCTCCACCCACCGGCTACCCGCTGGTCTGTTACCCACCCCGGGTCCTCGGCTTCCCCGTTTGATGTTCCCCATTCCCCGTGGTGTCCCAACGGACCCCGTTTGTCGTGCTCGAGTCTAGTTTGATGTTTCGGGTGTCGTTCGTAGGATAAAAGAGTTTTAGGAATTGCATGCTAGTTGAATTAATTACCCGTCGACCTAGGTGGAAAACGTATGAACCCCTTAGGACTATTCTTAGTATGTGAATGATCACACGTAAGCATAATTATATGTCTCCCCCTTCCCAATGTGCTATTATGTGCTATTATGTGTTATGTGATGCATGATTCCCCAACTTGGTCGCGATCAAGTTGGCTATAAGGGCAGTTGAATGGGTTGAGAACCATCCCACTGTTAACCAGGCCGGTTAAGATCGGTTAGATATATAAATATTATATAGGTCTGCGGTCCACTATACGGGCAGTTGAATGGGTTGAGAACCATCCCAACCGTTAACCAGGCTGGTTGAGATCGGTCAGGTATATAAAGATTATATAGGACTACAAGTCCACATGGGCCTCGGTGATATGACCCACCGACATGGACGCGCCAGGCGGTGTGTAGGGCCAATAAGCCAAGGAAGGCTGTAGTCCACCGACCTGAGTAATCAGGCGGTGTGTAGGGCTACGGCTAGTTGCGATCCACCGAGTGATGGGACAGCGGTGCGTAGGGCCGTAGTCTCCGTGGATTTTCGCCCCCGGACTGAGTCCCTCAGCGGTGTGTAGGGCTTGATCCGCTACGGTCCACCGATTGTACGCATCAATGGTGTGTAGGGTCGTAAGTACCCCCTTGTAAAGGGGATCACGGTCCACCGACTATGCGTGTCAGCAGTGTGTCGGATCGTGGTCTGACGTTGAGTTCGTCAGCGGTCCTCTATGGGTTGGTTACGATCAACTCCCTTCATGCCGCGGTATGAGGTAGGGTGTTGCGGGGCCGTGTTAATGCTATACGCATTAACCCTCATGTTCGGGGCATACGATTGGTCTCGTGGCGCCAGTGCAGTGTGATTGAGTGTCACAAATTATGATTGAATGATGATTAAATGATGATTGAATGATGATATGATTGATGTGGATATAGACTGTGACCTTAGCTGCAAATTCTTTATGATGATCCTCCTAACTATTATTGTTGATTGTCTGCTTACCCTATTTGCTGAGTCCATTCCTGCTTTTAAAACTAGTGTCTCTTAAGTATATATCTTCCTGCTTCAAAATGATTTTCGTGTATATATATATATATATATATATATATATATATATATATATATATATATATATATATATATATATATTTCAACGCATTGAAGTGGGTTACCAGCATCTCTTGCTGAATAGATATATTTGGCTTTTAGGCACAGAGGGGTAGACACCGGAGCGCGCTAGAAACCTGAAGCGTAGAGTAGCTAGTTTTCCCTTTTCGGCCTGCGTGCCATGCTTATGTACTGACTTTACTTTGAGGATTTTAGTTAGTTTGCCTGTGCACCTGAGCTCTCTATCTCTGGTGTGGCATAGCACCCCGTACTCTTATGCTTACTTTTGGGATTTAATGAGGATTTACCTTTGTTATATAAGTTTTAAAAGTTTCAAAATTTCGGGGTGTTACAGTTGGTATCAGAGCCTAAGTTTGACCCAAGGATAAGATTCTTAAGACTAAAGACCTTAGGACAATAGGCTTAAAACACTCGGAGTTCAGTAAGAATAGGATTTAGGTACCTAAGAACACAGGAATTAGGAATCATAGGACGCGCGGTGAGATTGTGAGACCCCTAAAAACTCTCCCTCACTTTATCCCTCATTAATTTAAAGAACCCCCCTTCGCTTATCGCATCAAGGTAAGGGTACCACACTCTAACTCAACATCACTATAAACATTGGCTCTATAGATCAGCAACATGGCACCCAGCTGAAGACCATCAAGGATTCCGGAACCCGCCACACATGACCCCCTGACTCAAACCCTACAGCAACTCACCCAAGTCGCCCAAGCACTAAGCGATGTAGCTCTCCGCAACAACAGACCACCACCACCTCCACCAAACACAAACTCAGAAGTCGCCCGACAAGTTTCAAATCATCGACCACCCACGTTCTCGGGAGAAGAAGGCCCCGCCAACCTCGAAGAATGGATCCAGACCTTCGACAAAATTCTAGGGTTGGTAGAATGCCCAGAAGAACGTCGTGTAGAGATAGTCTCGTTCTACTTCGGACACGAGGCAGACCTCTGGTGGATCCACAAGGGACCCACTTACAGACAAGAATCGGGATTCAACTGGGAAAACCTAAAGACACGACTGCGAGAACGATTCTACCCAACACACGTAAAAGCAGCTATGCACGAAGAGTTCATCCACCTAAAACAAGGAACGACTACCGTCATGGAATACCATAAACGATTCCTCGAACTAGCACACTTCGCGCCAGAACTAGTCCCCACAGAATCAACCAACATAGAAAGATTTGTATCGGGCCTCAACTTCGAAGCCCGAAAAGCAGTAGTAGTAAGCGGGCCCCGGACCCTCAACGAAACTTACTCCAGTGCCGCCAATCTCTATCGGATCCAACTACTACAACGTGGGGTTCAAGAACAGATTCGAAAAAGGAACACAGGAGGTGGGGTACCACCTATGAAAAGAACGAGAATCGACACCAACACGAGGCCAAGCAACCCAGCTGGACAGAGGCCACCCCCAAGAAACAACGAAACTAATACAGGGGGCTTCTCTTGCCCAAAATGCCACCAAAGCCATAGGGGCAAGGACTGCATGGGGAACCCCTTACGATGCTTCAACTGTGGGAAGGAAGGGCACAAAGCCTTCCACTGCACTCTACCCTCGAGCTCACGCCCAATGACCACGGGCCAACGCGGGGGCACGAACAATCAAGGAAATAACGGTGCCCCCGGAAAAGTGTTTGTCATGAGCCGAACGCAAGCAGAACTTGAGGGCCAGGACAACCTCGACGAAGAGAACATGGTCCCAGGACACGGGGATCACGCAGAACCGCCAGAAGAAAACCAAGAAGATGAGTTCTATTTAGGATAACTGACAATCCCTTGTAACCACCCTCGTAGTAAGATTTCTTGTTTAGATTAATTACTTGGAATTATTGTAAATAAAAAATAATGTTGGCATAAAGAAAAGGAACTTGACTATCCACATCAACAACAAGGGGAAAACAACCAAATCTTCTATCACTAGAAGACAAAAGAAGGAAAAACACAAGGAAGACACAATAGGGAAAACTAATGTCATCAAGGGGGATTGAACTCTAAACCACCCAATTATAAACCCAAGTACCTAACCACTAAGCTATAAGTATTTCTTGAAACCTTAAGGGAATACTCCCCTCTTAAAACCCTAAAACCCACAATACCCCCAAATAAAAAACCCTTCTTCTTCCTCCAAAACACACAACTACTCTCTCTCTCTCCCACTCCTCCTCTCTATACTGCCGCCCACCACCCAAAAAGCACCACCGGCCGTCCCACCAAACGAACTGCCGCCAGCAACCGCCGTCCGCCGCCCAGGCCACCCCACTTCCGGAGACCCACCGTCGAGGACCCGAAACCCACCCGGCTGCACCCCGCTGCCACGAAGCCCCCATCACCGCCACTGCCGTACGTCGCCCAGCCTCCTAGCCTCCTCATGCCGTCAGCTACTCCACCGGGACGTCACACCACGCCATTGACACCGGAGACAGCAGACCTAGTCGTCTCACCCCCCCCCCCCCAACGTCACGGAAAAACTCGCCGCCGGAGAAAGACGCCGGAAACCCATTGGAAAATACCACCGAAGAATCCCAACAATTCCGAAAAACCCCCTCGGAATCCGAACCCCGGAGTGGAGCAACGCCGACTACACCGTGATCGGAGGTAAAGCCCTCGAACCCGACCAATTCTCCCCGGAGTTGGTCGATATGCTTAAGTTTCAAGGACTCTTGGATACGTATCTCACGATCAAAGGGGATACATACCCCGAATTGGTGAAAGAATTCTATCACCATTTGGTAGCCGTCAAGTGGGGTGATAAATTGGAAATCACCGCTAAGGTCCGAGGCAAGGGGATCATACTCTCCGAAGGCCGCTTGGCCAAACTCTTAAGATTGACTACCACGGGTGTGTCAGACTACGACCGGAAGGGGTGGATCGGTACCCAAGGCAAAGGGTATAAGGATTACCTCGGGTACCTACTCGGAAGGGAAGAAGTGTAACACCCCCCAAAAACAAGACCTAAAAACAAGTCTTAACACATGCAGATTAACAACAAAACACTAGCACAGCGGAAGATAGAAAGATAATTGGTTAAAAGGAATCCAAAACGGGGTGTTATGCCACGTATACCATACTTGGCATACGCTACGACGACAATCTACAAGTGTACCACTATCCCAAAAACAACAAACTAGAACAATCTAAAGACATTGGCACACAGGCCTCAACAACACTGTCTAAAGATACAGGTGCTAAGCTACTGGCTTTAGACATCGCGCTCGACTACGCATCACCTGAAAGATACAAAGATAAACATCGGGGCGACGCCCGGTCAGCGTAAGATGCTGGTAACCCACCAATACCATTAAGTATCATAAATAGGTAGTTATATAATATGAAAACCATTTTCGAAACGGAATACATATATATAAGTCAAAAGCCAAGATCAAAAGACAACACAAAACTCACCACTCACAAGGATAACACCGGGAACACGTCCCAACCTCAAAGGTTAACCACACACAAGGATAAAGACTCACCCAACGGCAACACATGCCAAAACACCACAAGACTCCGTGACTACACACGTCACAAGAGAAGATCACACAACAACGGCTTCACAAGCCCTCGTGACATCACACATCACGAGTTGATATGCCTTCCTTATGCCCTGTTCCAACCTTATGGCTACCCCCAACCTTGTACCTTCAAAGCCAACCATTACCTCCAGAAAACCCCTGTACAGCTGAGTCCAACCTTATTCCGCCGGGACCGTCGTCCCCCACCTACAGACCACTAACGAAAACCCACCAATTCACGGCAACATATGCCCGGATAACACAATGTTATCCCCCAAACACGTGGACTCAGCCACAACTCCATAATCACGTCACGGCCACCACGAGGACCGCTGCAATACCTTGGTGACTAGTGTCCCGTACCACTAATCGTGCAATCCAGGTAGAGCCACACACGCACCACCACTCACACGAAACAAGCAACGGATTGCAAAAGAGGTATGAAACATACTCAATCAAGAGACGGGTCACCACCCAACGACAACAATGACGCTAGCATTAAGATAATAACTAGCAAGCTCAACAACGGGGAAACTCAAGATAGTTCCGAGGAACACACAAGACACCACACGGTTCAACGAAACACAATGTTGAACACTTAGCACGACTCACAACACCAAAGGTCCTACATGGATACCTACCATAAAGCTCTAGACCTACGAAACATCAAGAAGACACTCAAATAGTTCCACAAAAGAACATTGGGAGGCCAAAAGATCAAAGACGGAGACAAACAAATCACGAGGAACAAATCCCATCTCAACACCATTGTGTTCCCCGCAGGTGGACCCACGGGTAGTGCCCCACCCGTGGTCCCGCCCGCGGGTACAACACCTACAAGGCATCACGTTCCCGCGGGTAGGCCGGCGGGTGGTGCCCCGCCCGCGGGTACGTCCCTGTACCACAACAAATCCCTTCGGGGATTTTCTCCTCCAAACACAAATTCAAGCCCAAAACATGCCAAATCTCAGCAAACACAACAAAGTGATTTGAACCAAGGAACATGCCAAGCAATGACACAAAGGAATCCTAAACACAAGCTCTAGATATGCAATATCACAAGATAAATGCATAAACTCTCACATTTCATATCAAAACACAAATAGAAGCCAAGAAATCATATATAGGTAAGCAAAGTAGGTTTTGTAGAGCATGGGTTACCTCTTGAAGACCAAAAGACTCTTCTTACACCACAACAAGCTCTCCACTAAGCTCACTAGCCAAACCCACTTCAAGATCAAACCAAAAGATCATAAAGATCCAACCTTTATGAAAAAGACAACTAAGATGGAACAAAAAAGACTAGACAAGCTTAGATCTTACCCTTCTAGATGCCAAAATAGAGGAAAGATTGAATCTTGGAAGCAAAACTTGGAATCTTGACAAAGGCTTCTTTTGGCTTGAGGAACAAGCTACTCTTCTATTCTAGAGAGAAGGTAGAGATATTTTCTAGGAAATGTAAGGGATGAAAAATGAAGAAGTCTTCTAGGTTTAGGTTACAAAACTAGCTCTTGGTGAAAAGACAAGGATACCCTTACTAACTCTTAGAAAGTGTAAGGAACAAGGGAACTCCTCTCAAAGCACAAGGTACAACACCACTTAAAGATTGACTAGTCAAATACTAGTCCTTGAGTATCAAAAATCAGGATTTTAGGAATCAATTCCTCAAAAGAAATAGAATTAATTACTCAATTAATTCATGGTTTGGAGTGTGGATTTTTGGGGGGTCACATCCTCTCCCCCTTCAAAGAAGTTTCGTCCCCGAAACTTGGGTACAATGAATTAAGAACGAAAGGTAACAAGGAAACAAAATTGTGACAAGATGTCCAAGAATATCCCTTTTGGTCAAAAACTCCAAAAGTTCTCACAAGGTTCCAAGGCAAAGAGAAAGACATTACGAATTCAAGGATTGGCAAGAAGTCAACAAACGGATAGATTGGGCATCAAGAACTCTAACCTCAACACAACAGCCAACTTCTAGCCTACAACCAAGAACTAAACTACTAACCCAAACACCAACTAACACACTAGCTAAGCAACAAGGCAACAAACAAAACAAGCAAGCACACGAAGCACACATCAACCAAACACCAAGCTACAAAGGCTAAGAAACAACAAAGAAGAAGCGAACGGGGTTACCACAACACCACTAGAACTCTTCACTCTCCGACTCTTCGGCCTCTTCAGACTCTTCTTCTTCGGCTTCAACTCTGTGACTAGAACTAGCTTCAAACCGATCCAGCCTCTGATGCACTGCGGCAAACTGCGACCTCACAAACGCAAAACCTTCGGCGATCAAACTGTTCTGCTGACGAAGCAAAGAGGCGACATCCTGCCCTCTCTTGGTGCGAACTTCTTCCTTTCTACGGCGTTCCTCACCGTCTGATTCACTTACTTCAGCTTCAGCGGTCTCCGGTGCTCCTTCATCTTCTTCCTGATCTGCTTCCTCCTCAACTTCTTCGTCACCACCCAAACTCTGGACTGTAATGCTCAACTTCCTGGCATGAATCTCAAGCCCAGCAGCTAACTCTGCTCTCTCAACAGGTGCTTTCCTAGCTACCTCTTCAAGCGTGATGTTCTCACCACTATCCAACTGAAAAAGATTACAACTCCGGAGATTGGCGGTATCCAACACCATCTTTCCCACAGCCTTCGAGGGACAACCATCCACACTAACACCTTTCTTAACCAAGATCCAACTTAGCACCATTCCATACGGCAAACTCTTTCGGTTGTGATCCCGGCAAAACACCATGTGTTGCATCATCAAAGTAGGCAGATTGAACTTAACCATATTCTTCAAACAGAAAGCAAAGGTACATTCCAACTTACCCAAAAAACTGCTCTTGTTGTTGTTAGGCAACAAACAATCTGACACCAACATAACCTAGATCCTTTGTTCCGCAGACAACCACTTCCTTTCCGGCCTCGAGGCTTGAGTGAAACCACTCGTACGGCCAAACAGATAGCTCAAATAGTCACGGTACCCCATGGTATCCGTACTAATCCAAGAATGACCACTGTACTGAGCCACTCCGGTAGCAGACAAACTCAACAACTGAGCTAACCTCTTCTCAGACAACACAACCTTCACACCTCTCACCTTAGAGGTGATCTCAAGCCTTTCACCTTCCTTCGTCATAACCATGTGATGGTAAAACTCCTTCACCAAACTCGGGTAAGTCTCGGCCCTTATGGAGAGAAAACCATCTAGCAAACCTTGAAACTTAAGCAAATCCAACAAGGAACTTGAAAAAGATTCCGGGTCAAAAGCTTTACCTTCAAGCACAAGGTAGTGGGCATCCACCCATTCCGCTTTTCTTGCCAAACTTGACCTTCAAGGCATGGTGAAAGATGATCCAAAGCTCAACAAACAAAGCCCACAACTTCTTCTTCTTCTACCACACTCTCGCGGCTCTCTCTCTCTCTCTCGCTGCTCTCTCTCACTCTCTCGAGCTCTCTCTCTCTCGCGGTTGCTCGGCGGCACGGCACACAGCAGGTCGGCGGCGGCGGCGGTGCGGCGAACTCCGGCGGTGGCGAGGCGGTGGTGCGACGGGCAGGTGGTGCTGGGCGACGGGATGGGGTGGCTTTGGGTAGCTCATGGGTAGGGAGAAAGAAAAAGATGAAGAGAATTTTGGGGAAAGAAATTAGGGATTTGGGTGAGATTGGGGAAAAAGATGATTAAATTTGGGGATTTTGAACAAAGTGGAATTTAAGGTTTAAAAGGAATTAAAATGGGTTAGGTTTCAAGAAAGATAATTGGCTCAAGTGGTTTAGAGGTTGGGTAGAAAAGAAATTGGCTAGGGTTTGAAACTCAAAGGCTACAAAGAAACATTAGGCTCAACTTGTAGGCTACACAAGGAAAGATTTTGGTAGAGATTGCTATTTTTCCAAATCAAAGAATACTTGGAAAATTTAGGGAAAAGCACAAGGAATTGTTGTAAAAACAACCAAGACCAAAGGTGAAAGAATTGGGCTAAGCACAAGATAACTCAAGGATAGATGGCTACCACAAACAAGATGCCAACTAAAGAAAACACTTAGCAAGAAAAGAGTCTATACTAAGCATCCAACGAAAAACAAGCAAATGAAACGAAACAAGCCAAGGATTGCCAAACAAAAAAACAAGCAAATGAAACGAAACAAGCCAAGGATTGCCAAACAAAGACAACTACGAAACACAAGATAGCACCCAAGGCAACAAAGAACAAAGACAACTACGAAACACAAGATAGCACCCAAGGCAACAAAGAACACAAAGACAACTACGAAACACAAGATAGCACCCGAGGCAACAAAAAACACAAAGCTCTCGGGGACACAAGGATAGGCTCAAAACAAGGGTTACCTGCTAACTCCTCCTCCACCAGACCCTCCGACTCTACCTGCGAACGCGCCATCACGAAAACTCTCCCTGGCGGCCTAGCTCCAACAGCTCCACGACTCGAACTCCCTCCTGGTGCTCCTCCGACTCCCGGGGGTGGCGGCAACGCTCTCTGACCGACAAGCTGAGGACACTTCGCAACTCTATGACCAACAACCCCACAGCGAAAACACTTAAATGCCTGGTCATAGCAAACTTGACCCGGATGCACCTTCCCACACTTGCGACAACCAACCGACTTAGCTTGAACCGGAGGCTCCATCCTAACTGGTCCTTGAGAAGAAGATGACACAACTCTAGCCGGAAAACTCGGTCGGGGCTTCTTGAAAGCAAAAGAACCACCACTCTCAACTCTCTTCCTAGCCAACTCAAGCGAACTCTTCTGAAGCTGCTGAACACGAAACAGATCCGCGGCACACAGATACGCATCCTTGAGGGAACTGGGTCTACTCACCGTCAACGCTTTTCGTGCCTCATAATTCAGACCGGCAACGAAACGCTCAACTTTGGCAAGCTCTGTAGGCACCAACACCCTCGCGAAGCGCACCAGCTCTAAAAACTTCTTGTGGTACTCCACCACAGATAAGGGTCCTTGCTGCAGATGAAGGAACTCATCAAACATGGTGGCTCGCACATGCGCTGGGTAGAACCTTTCGCGCATCCTGTCCTTGAGCGCGGTCCAATCAAACCCAGGCTCTTCAAGAAAGGCCGGACTCTCGTGAACCCACCACAGATCAGCTTCTTGGCAGAAGTAGAACGTTGCCAGGTCTACTCTCCTCTCTTCGGGACAACCCACCACGGTAAAAATCTTATCAAACACCCGTAGCCACTCTTAAATGACCCACATCGCGGTGCCCAACCGGAGGTGGAGGCGGTGGAGCTTGATTGTTGTTCAACAGAGATTCACTGAGAGACTGCATCGTCTGCGTCAATTGATGGAGATTCTGGGCGAGCTGCTCGTTGGCCGGGGTCTCTGGGGAGCGGGCGCGAGGACGAGGAGGCATCGCACTTCTGCTACAACAACAAGGTTACCACAAAAAACAAGCAAGCAAGACAGAAAACAACAGTCCTAACTTAACACTGAGCTTCTTAAGGTCGCTTAGAGGTCTCAAAACACACTTAAACACTTAGAAAGTCTAGGCTTAACTCTTCCTAGGCTCTAAACCAAGGTTCAAACCTAGGCTCTGATACCAACAGTAACCCCCCCCCCCCCACCCCCCCCCCCCCCCCCGAAACAAGACCTAAAAACAAGTCTTAACACATGCAGATTAACAACAAAACACTAGCACAGCGGAAGATAGAAAGATAACTGGATAAAAAGGAATCCAAAATGGGGCGTTATGCCACGTATACCACACTTGGCATACGCTACGGCGACAATCTGCAAGTGTACCACTATCCCAAAAACAACAAACTAGAACAATCTAAAGACATTGGCACACAGGCCTCAACAACACTGTCTAAAGATACAGGTGCTAAGCTACCGGCTTTAGACATCGCGCTCGACTACGCATCACCTGAAAGATACAAAGATAAACATCGGGGCGACCCCCGGTCAGCGAAAGATGCTGGTAACCCACCAATACCGTTAAGTATCATAAATAGGTAGTTATATAATATGAAAACCATTTTCGAAATGGAATACATATATATAAGTCAAAAGCCAAGATCAAAAGACAACACAAGACTCACCACTCACAAGGATAACACCGGGAACACGTCCCAACCGCAAAGGTTAACCACACACAAGGATAAAGACTCACCCAACGGCAACACATGCCAAAACACCACAAGACTCCGTGACTACACACGTCACGAAAGAAGATCACATAACAACGGCTTCACAAACCCTCGTGACATCACACATCACGAGTTGATATGCCTTCCTTATGCCCTGTTCCAACCTTACGGCTACCCCCAACCTTGTACCTTCAAAGCCAACCACTACCTCTAGAAAACCCCTGTACAGCCGAGTCCAACCTTATTCCGCCGGGACCGTTGTCCCCCGACCAATGAAAACCCATCAATTCACGGCAACACATGCCCGGATAACACAATGTTATCCCCCAAACACGTGGATTCAGCCACAACTTCATAATCACTTCACGGCCACCACGAGGACCGCTGATATACCTTGGTGACTAGTGTCCCATACCACTAATCGTGCAATCCAGGTAGAGCCACACACGCACCACCACTCACACGAAACAAGCAACAGATTACAAAAGAGGTATAAAACATACTCAATCAAGAGACGGGTCACCACCCAACGACAATAACGACGCTAGCATTAAGATAATAACTAGCAAGCTCAACAATGGGGAAACTCAAGATAGTTCCGAGCAACACACAAGACACCACACGGTTCAACGAAACACAATGTTGAACACTTAGCAAGGTTCACAACACCAAAGATCCTACATGGATACCTACCATAAAGCTCTAGACCTACGAAACATCAAGAAGGCGCTCAAATAGTTCCACAAAAGAACATCGGGAGGCCAAAAGATCAAAGACCGAGACAAACAAATCACGGGGAACAAATCCCATCTCAACACCATTGTGTTCCCCGCGGGTGGACCCACGGGTAGTGCCCCACCCGTGGTCCCGCCCGCGGGTACAACACCCACAAGGCATCACGTTTCCGCGGGTGGTGCCCCGCCCGCCGTTCCGCCCGCGGGTACGTCCCTGTACCACAACAAATCCCTTCGGGGATTTTCTCCTCCAAACACAAATTCAAGTCCAAAACATGCCAAATCTCACCAAACACAACAAAGTGACTTGAACCAAGGAACATGCCAAGCAATGGCACAAAGGAATCCTAAACACAAGCTCTAGATATGCAATATCACAAGATAAATGCATAAACTCTCACATTTCATATCAAAACACAAATAGAAGCGAAGAAATCATATATAGGTAAGCAAAGTAGGTTTTGTAGAGCATGGGTTACCTCTTGAAGACCAAAAGACTCTTCTTACACCACAACAAGCTCTCTACTAAGCTCACTAGCCAAACCCACTTCAAGATCAAACCAAAAGATCATAAAGATCCAACCTTTAAGAAAAAGACAACTAAGATGGAACCAAAAAGACTAGACAAGCTTAGATCTTACCCTTCTAGATGCCAAAATAGAGGAAAGATTGAATCTTGGAAGCAAAACTTGGAATCTTGACAAAGGCTTCTTTTGGCTTGAGGAACAAGCTATTCTTCTATTCTAGAGAGAAGGTAGAGATATTTTCTAGGAAATGTAAGGGATGAAAAATGAAGAAGTCTTCTAGGTTTAGGTTACAAAACTAGCTCTTGGTGAAAAGACAAGGATACCCTTACTAACTCTTAGAAAGTGTAAGGAACAAGGGAATTCCTCTCAAAGCACAAGGTACAACACCACTTAAAGATTGACTAGTCAAATACTAGTCCTTGAGTATCAAAAATCAGGATTTTAGGAATCAATTCCTCAAAAGAAATAGAATTAATTACTCAATTAATTCATGGTTTGGAGTGTGGATTTTTGGGGTGTCACAAGAAGGCTTCACCTCGGCTACCCGACCAAACAGCAAATGGCTAACCGCGGAACAAAAGATACTAGTCATGATTGTAACAGATAGCCTGTTGCCTACAAATAATAAGAGCAAGGATGTGGGGAGTTTGGAGTGCACGTTTGCTTACCTCCTGAAGCACAAAATAAAGTTCAATCTACCGGCCCTTATGTTGAAACACAGGGAGTTTTGCAAGACTAGCAACCGGCTTAGCCTACCTTACGGGATGATCCTAAGTTGGATCATGGAAAAGAAGGGAGTGGACCTTGAGGTCAAAACCGCAAGTGGCATGATTTTCAATGCCCAGAATCTCCGTCGCAATGATATCTACTACATCGAAGGGGGACAATACATCACCCTCGAGGAGGTTTGCCTTAAACCTGAAGAGGAACGGAGGGAGTTGGTTGATCGACTAGATATCTCCAACAAGAAGTTTAAACGGGCGATGCAAGAATGTGGGGGAAATGGGGAGCAAGAAGAGGATAGCGAACCCAAACCACCGGCACCCACACAAGCAAGGGGAAACCCGGGGGGCCAAAACGAAGAAGCCACCAACGAGCGCATCCTCGCACAGCTCACCCGACAGAACCAAATCATGGATGAAGGGTTCTCGGCCCTAATCCACGCAAAACGCGCCTTAGATCAGAGGGTGGCAGCAATCGACACCATCCTGGGCACTCGCGGGGCATCCAGCTCGGGAGCAGGAAACCAAGGTAGACCCGAATTTTCCAATCACCACTACACCAGAAATCCAATCCACCCCAGCAAAGACAACACGTGGGGCAACACTTCCTAATCGGGAGGCCAAATTACGCGATGTCCGGGGGGTGAAAGAATGGATCCAGGCACCGGCTTCGGGGACGAAGCCTCTTGTAAGGGGGTGAGAGTGTAACACCCCATGTTACGAACCCTAAACCAAATCAATTAAATTATCAACCACCCTAAAGAGGGGAATTAAAATCCATTGAATTAGCTAAAAGGGGTCCACCATAGTCCATGGGCCTTTATCCCTAAGGCCAATCCCTTAGTCCTATAAGAAATAGAATTAGTAAACCCATGCCACGTAGATCCTAATTAGGACTCTTAATTATATAAATAGGGACATAGGAGGAACTTAGAACTCACACCACAAATAATCTCTCACCACACAAGAAGTTCCAAGAATTCCCTTAGGAGAAATCAAGAAAGGAGAAGTCTTAAAGAAAGACCCTTCATAGCCAAGGAAATTAATTAAGGCCAAGAGGTAACCCATGTCTCAAAAAAACCTATTTTCTTCACTATAATCTCCTTCCTTGGCCTCCTCCTATATGCTTGTGACTTGATTAATTCCTCTATGCTATTTGTGATATATTCTTGATGATTGATAAGATGATTTATGTGTATTCTTGGAAATCTGGATGATCTTGATGGTGAAAAGAGGTTCTTGATATTGATGTGATGATTCTTGAAAAACTTTATATTTCTTGATGTTAAATATAAAATTGTGATTTTAATGAATTGGGAGGGATTAGAGCCCTAGGGTGGATAGGGAATTTGTGTTGTAATGTTCTTGATAAAGGGCGACCCCCGGTCAGCGAAAGATGCTGGTAACCCACCAATACCGTTAAGTATCATAAATAGGTAGTTATATAATATGAAAACCATTTTCGAAATGGAATACATATATATAAGTCAAAAGCCAAGATCAAAAGACAACACAAGACTCACCACTCACAAGGATAACACGGGAACACGTCCCAACCGCAAAGGTTAACCACACACAAGGATAAAGACTCACCCAACGGCAACACATGCCAAAACACCACAAGACTCCGTGACTACACACGTCACGAAAGAAGATCACATAACAACGGCTTCACAAACCCTCGTGACATCACACATCACGAGTTGATATGCCTTCCTTATGCCCTGTTCCAACCTTACGGCTACCCCCAACTTGTACCTTCAAAGCCAACCACTACCTCTAGAAAACCCCTGTACAGCCGAGTCCAACCTTATTCCGCGGGACCGTTGTCCCCGACCAATGAAAACCATCAATTCACGGCAACACATGCCGGATAACACAATGTTATCCCCAAACACGTGGATTCAGCCACAACTTCATAATCACTTCACGGCCACCACGAGGACCGCTGATATACCTTGGTGACTAGTGTCCCATACCACTAATCGTGCAATCCAGGTAGAGCCACACACGCACCACCACTCACACGAAACAAGCAACAGATTACAAAAGAGGTATAAAACATACTCAATCAAGAGACGGGTCACCACCCAACGACAATAACGACGCTAGCATTAAGATAATAACTAGCAAGCTCAACAATGGGGAAACTCAAGATAGTTCCGAGCAACACACAAGACACCACACGGTTCAACGAAAACACAATGTTGAACACTTAGCAAGGTTCACAACACCAAAGATCCTACATGGATACCTACCATAAAGCTCTAGACCTACGAAACATCAAGAAGGCGCTCAAATAGTTCCACAAAAGAACATCGGGAGGCCAAAAGATCAAAGACCGAGACAAACAAATCACGGGGAACAAATCCCATCTCAACACCATTGTGTTCCCCGCGGTGGACCCACGGGTAGTGCCCCACCCGTGGTCCGCCCGCGGGTACAACACCCACAAGGCATCACGTTTCCGCGGGTGGTGCCCCGCCCGCCGTTCCGCCCGCGGGTACGTCCCTGTACCACAACAAATCCCTTCGGGATTTTCTCCTCAAACACAAATTCAAGTCCAAAACATGCCAAATCTCACCAAACACAACAAAGTGACTTGAACCAAGGAACATGCCAAGCAATGGCACAAAGGAATCCTAAACACAAGCTCTAGATATGCAATATCACAAGATAAATGCATAAACTCTCACATTTCATATCAAAACACAAATAGAAGCGAAGAAATCATATATAGGTAAGCAAAGTAGGTTTTGTAGAGCATGGGTTACCTCTTGAAGACCAAAAGACTCTTCTTACACCACAACAAGCTCTCTACTAAGCTCACTAGCCAAACCCACTTCAAGATCAAACCAAAAGATCATAAAGATCCAACCTTTAAGAAAAAGACAACTAAGATGGAACCAAAAAGACTAGACAAGCTTAGATCTTACCCTTCTAGATGCCAAAATAGAGGAAAGATTGAATCTTGGAAGCAAAACTTGGAATCTTGACAAAGGCTTCTTTTGGCTTGAGGAACAAGCTATTCTTCTATTCTAGAGAGAAGGTAGAGATATTTTCTAGGAAATGTAAGGGATGAAAAATGAAGAAGTCTTCTAGGTTTAGGTTACAAAACTAGCTCTTGGTGAAAAGACAAGGATACCCTTACTAACTCTTAGAAAGTGTAAGGAACAAGGGAATTCCTCTCAAAGCACAAGGTACAACACCACTTAAAGATTGACTAGTCAAATACTAGTCCTTGAGTATCAAAAATCAGGATTTTAGGAATCAATTCCTCAAAAGAAATAGAATTAATTACTCAATTAATTCATGGTTTGGAGTGTGGATTTTTGGGTGTCACAAGAAGGCTTCACCTCGGCTACCCGACCAAACAGCAAATGGCTAACCGCGGAACAAAAGATACTAGTCATGATTGTAACAGATAGCCTGTTGCCTACAAATAATAAGAGCAAGGATGTGGGGAGTTTGGAGTGCACGTTTGCTTACCTCCTGAAGCACAAAATAAAGTTCAATCTACCGGCCCTTATGTTGAAACACAGGGAGTTTTGCAAGACTAGCAACCGGCTTAGCCTACCTTACGGGATGATCCTAAGTTGGATCATGGAAAAGAAGGGAGTGGACCTTGAGGTCAAAACCGCAAGTGGCATGATTTTCCAATGCCCAGAATCTCCGTCGCAATGATATCTACTACATCGAAGGGGGACAATACATCACCCTCGAGGAGGTTTGCCTTAAACCTGAAGAGGAACGGAGGGAGTTGTTGATCGACTAGATATCTCCAACAAAGAAGTTTAAACGGGCGATGCCAAGAATGTGGGGGAAATGGGGAGCAAGAAGAGGATAGCGAACCCAAACCACCGGCACCCACACAAGCAAGGGGAAACCGGGGGCCCAAAACGAAGAAGCACCAAACGAGCCGCATCCTCGCACAGCTCACCCGACAGAACCAAATCATGGATGAAGGTTCTCGGCCCTAATCCACGCAAAACGCGCCTTAGATCAGAGGGTGGCAGCAAATCGACACCATCCTGGGCACTCGCGGGGCATCCAGCTCGGGAGCAGGAAACCAAGGTAGACCCGAATTTTCCAATCACCACTACACCAGAAATCCAATCCACCCCAGCCAAAGACAACACGTGGCGCAACACTTCCTAATCGGAGGCCAAATTACGCGATGTCCGGGGGGTGAAAGAATGGATCCAGGCACCGGCTTCGGGGACGAAGCCTCTGTAAGGGGGTGAGAGTGTAACACCCCATGTTACGAACCCTAAACCAAATCAATTAAATTATCAACCACCCTAAAGAGGGGAATTAAAATCCATTGAATTAGCTAAAAGGGGTCCACCATAGTCCATGGGCCTTTATCCCTAAGGGCCAATCCCTTAGTCCTATAAGAAATAGAATTAGTAAACCCATGCCACGTAGATCCTAATTAGGACTCTTAATTATATAAATAGGGACATAGGAGGAACTTAGAACTCACACCACAAATAATCTCTCACCACACAAGAAGTTCCAAGAATTCCCTTAGGAGAAATCAAGAAAGGAGAAGTCTTAAAAGAAAGACCCTTCATAGCCAAGGAAATTAATTAAGGCCCAAGAGGTAACCCATGTCTCAAAAAAACCTATTTTCTTCACTATAATCTCCTTCCTTGGCCTCCTCCTATATGCTTGTGACTTGATTAATTCCTCTATGCTATTTGTGATATATTCTGATGATTGATAAGATGATTTATGTGTATTCTTGGAAATCTGGATGATCTTGATGGTTGAAAAGAGCGTTCTTGATATTGATGTGATGATTCTTGAAAAAACTTTATATTTCTTGATGTTAAATATAAAATTGTGATTTTAATGAATTGGGAGGGATTAGAGCCCTAGGGTGGATAGGGAATTTGTGTTGTAATGTTCTTGATAAATATTGGGTGGGAATTCCCATGTTCGAGTGTAGTTTCATGTTTAGAAGTCGTGATAGGATGAGTATACATGATTCTTGCTTTTGATCCATTAATTGACTAAGTGGCGTCGTTAATTGCGTTTAAAAGTGTCTAAGCATGGTTTCGGGTTCCACAAAGGATCCCGGGATGAATTTGTGATGAAAGAGTCAGTAGGGGTAGGGGTACCCGCCACCTACCCGCTGCCCAAAGATCACCGCCGGGCAGCGGGTAGGCGCCGGGCAGCAACGCCCGACGGCAACCCGCTGCCGGCAGTGATCTCCGCCAGGTAGCCGGCGGGTGACCCTCCACCCACCGGCTACCCGATGGTCCGTTACCCGCCCCGGGTCCTCGGCTTCCCGTTATATGTTCCCCACTCCCCGTGGTGTCCCAACGGACCCCGTTGTCATGCTTGAGTCTAGTTTGATGTTTCGGGTGCCGTTCGTAGGATAAAGAGTAGGAGTGCATGCTAGTTGAATTAATGACCCGTTGATCTAGGTGGAAGACGTATGAACCCCTTAGGACTATTCTTAGTATGTGAATGATCACACGTAAGCAGAATTATATGTCTCCACCTTCCCAATGTGTTATTATGTGCTATTGTGTGTTATGTGATGCATGATTCCCCAACTTGGTTGCGATCAAGTTGGCTATAAGGGAAGTTGAATGGGCTGAGAACCATCCCAACTGTTAACCATGCCGGTTAAGATTCGGTCAGGTATATAAATATTATATAGGCTGCGTTCCACTATACGGGCAGTTGAATGGGTTGAGAACCATCCCAACTGTTGAGATCGGTCAGGTATATAAAGATTATATAGGACTACAGGTCCACATGGGCCTCGGTGATATGACCCACCGACCTGGACGCGCCAGGCGATGTGTAGGGCCAATAAGGCGAGGAAGGCTGTAGTCCACCGACCTGAGTAATTAGGCGGTGTGTAGGGCTACGGCTGGTTGCGATCCACCGAGTGATGGGACAGCGGTGCGCAGGGCCGTATTCTCCGAGGATCTTCGCCCACCGACTGAATCCCTCAGCGGTGTGTAGGGCTTGATCCGCTACGGTCCACCGACTATACGCATCAACGGTGTGTAGGTTCGTAAGTCCCCCCTTGTAAAGGGGATCACGGTCCACCGACTGTGCGCGTTAGCGGTGTATCGGATCGTGGTCCGACGTTGAGTTCGTCAGCGGTCTCCATGGGTTGGTTGCGATCAACTCCCTACATGCCACCGGTATGAGGTAGGGTGCTGCGGGGCCGTGTTAATGCTATACGCATTAACCCTCATGTTCGGGGCATACGATTGGTCCCGTGGCGCCAGTGCAGTATGATTGAGTGTCACAAATGATGATTGAATGATGATTAAATGATGATTGAATGATGATATGATTGATGTGGATATAGACTGTGACCTTAGCTGCAAATTCTTTATGATGATCCTCCTAACTATTATTGTTGATTGTGTGCTTACCCTATTTGCTGAGTACATTCCTGCTTTTAAAACTAGTGTCTCTTAAGTGTATATCTTCCTGCTTCAAAATGATTTTCGTATATATATATATATATATATATATATTTCAACGCGTTGGAGTGGGTTTCCAGCATCTCTCGCTTAACAGATATATTTGACTTTCAGGCACAGAGGGGTACACACCGGAGCGCGCTAGAGACCCGAAGCGTAGAGTAGCTAGTTTTTCCTTTTCGGGCTGCGTGCCATGCTTATGTACTGACTTTACTTTGAGGATTTTAGTTAGTTTGCCTGTGCACCTGAGCTCTCTAACTTTTGGGATTTAATGAGGATTTACCTTTGTTATATAAGCTCTAAAATTTTCAAAATTTCGGGGTGTTACAACTATTGCCAAGGAAATGTCTCATTTACCCTTACTAAGATGAAATGTGTAAGGGAACAAGGGAACAGCTCACAAAGCTTTAGGTACAACTTTTGACTTTGGGTTGACTAGTCAATTTCTAGTCCCCGACTATTGAATTTTTAGGAATTTAAGGAATTAAATTAGCAATTGGATTAGGATTAATTACTTAATTAATCCCTTAATTGAATTTGGGTTACGGGGTGTCACATCCTCTCCCCCTTCAAAGAAACTTCGTCCCCGAAGCTTGGGTACGACGAATTAGATCAAACGGTGAAACGAAACCACAATGTGACAAGAGTGTCAAGAACATCCTTATTGGTCAAAACTCAAAGGATTCAAAAGGTGTCAAACATAAGCAAGAAAAGAGGTATATCGATACAAGGATTGAAAGAATTTAACCAACGGAGATATTGAGCATATCAAACTCTAAACCAAACACAACCAACAACTTCTACCCAACTACCATGGTCTAAAACCTCTAACTTCTAGCACAAACCACTAAACCAACAAACCAACCAAGCAAGCAGGCAAAACAAACACACGAAGCAACCACAACAACTAGCAACGGTAAGACAAGGTACCTGCCGAGAACAACTCTGGGTAACGCTCCCTCATGGTTGATTCCAGCTCCTAAGTAGCTTCTTCTACACCGTGATGCGACCACCAAACCTTCACCATCTTTACTGACTTTCTACGCGTATCCCGAGTCTTAAAATCTAGAATTTTGAGCGCCCTCTCTTCATAAGACATATCATCGTCCAAAGGAATCACTTCCGGTGGTAGAACGTGTGTCGGGTCATGAACATACTTCTTAAGCTGGGACACATGAAAAACATTATGCACTCGCTCCAACTCCATAGGTAAAGCTAACCGGTAAGCCAAATTCCGAACCCTCTCGAGTATCTCATAAGGTCCTATGAATCGGGGGCTCAGCTTGCCCTTCCTTCCAAACCTCATCACTCCCCGGGTGGGAGATACTTTCAGCCAAACTTTATCCCCAACCATAAACTCCACTTGTCTTCTTGCTAAGTCAGCGTAGGACTTCTAATGATCTTGTGCCGCTTTCATCCTTCCCTGAATCTGTTTAATCTTTTCTGCGGTGTCAAGCAAGAACTGCGGTCCCAAAACTACCGGGTTGACCATATTCTCCCAGCACAACAGACTGCGACACCTTTGACCGTAAAGAGCTTCATAAGGAGCCATGCGTATACTCGAGTGATAACTGTTGTTATAGGAGAACTCTATTAAATCCAGGTGATCCTCCCATGATCCTTGAAAATCCAAAATGCATGCTCTCAACATGTCCTTGATGGTTTGAATAGTCCTCTATGTTTGTCCGTCTGTGACCGGATTGAAGGCGGTACTGAGATTAGCTGGTTCCCAAGGCTGCATGTAAGGACTTCCAAAACTGTGACAAGAACCTTGGATCTCGATCGGAGACTATATCTTTTGGTACTCCATGATATTTCACCACCCGACTAACATAAGCTTGGGCCAACTGCGTCACTGTCCATGTTTCCTTCATCGCGATAAGGCGAGCGGTCTTGGTCAAGCAAACTATTACACAGATTTTATCCTTACCGGAACGGTCACTGGTAAGCCTCCCACAAAGACCATAGATATGGAGTCCCATTTCCCTTGTGGAACCTCCAACGGCTGCACCAAGCCTTTGACCCTACAACGCTCTGCTTTCACCTTCTGACAATTCAAGCATCTGCCCACAAACTCCGCTATCTCCTTCATCATATTGGGCCACCAGAAAAGCCTCTTCACGTCTTTGTACAATTGCTGCTTCCAGGATGTACAGAGTAGAGTGTATTATGGCCTTCTTCCAAAATCTAACGCTTCAACCGATCACATGATGTACGTACACATAGACGACCCTCGTACCTCAACTCTCCGTCCCGTGGACAACTCAAACGGTCCCCCTCTTCCTTTGGCTAGGTCATCTCTTGCCCTCATTAAGCTAGCATCCTTTAACTGTTCCTCTTTGATCTCCTCCAAAAGCGTAGGTACGACCCTTAGGTTGAAAAGACGGGCTTCCGACTCGACTTCACCTTGTTCCACCACTTCTTGGTTCATCCTTTGAAATTCCATGCAAAGCACGTCAGCCACTATCCAAATGGAATGAACGGCATGTTTGGTCTTCCTGCTTAGGGCGTCCGCCACAACATTTGCTTTCCTTTCGTGATACTATATGTAACACCCCGTGTTACGATCCCCAAAATCAATTAAATCATTTAATCAATTACCCAAAAGAAAGAATTAAATCACAATAATTAATTAGGAAAGGCCCACCATAGTCCGCGGGCCCTTATCCCTAAACCCAATCCTTAGTTCCAAAAGAAATAGAATTAGCAAGCCTATAATATTAGTTCCTAACTAGGACTCCTAAATATATAAATAGGGGGCTTGAGAGGCACCTAGAAACCCCCCACCACAATAAACGTTCCACCACCCCAAAGAGCTCCAAGAATCCCCCTAGAAGAAATCAAGAAAGCAAGAAAGCTTAAAGAAAGACCCTTCATAGCCAAGGAATTAACTAAGGCTAAGAGGTAACCATGTCTCAACAAAACCTATTTCATAGTTATGATTTCCCCTGTAGGTTTCCCCATATTATAGTGTATTGATGATTTGTGATGTTATTATTGATGATTAATGGGATAATTCCATGGGTGATCTTGACATCGGGAGATTCTTGATAACTATGGTGTTCTTAACGATTATGTGGAGTTCTTGATGATTATATGTGTTCTTGATAATTGTATGGCGTTCTTGATGCCTATGTGTTATTTGTACCGAATCTTGTAATTAGAAGACGAACCGTATTCTTGTTGATATAAAAGTAATTAGAACCCTAGGTTGATGTTCTTGTTGGTGTTCTTGATGCTTATGTGATATTCTTACCCAATCTTGTAATTAGAAGACGAATCGTATTCTTGATGGATTAAAAATATTAGAACCCTAGGTTATATCGTGGAATTCGTATGGTGTTATTCTTGGTATATTGGGTGGGATTTCGCATGATTGGGTGTTTATTATGTCTAGAGAAGCACGATAGGTTATGTGTCGCTTGATTCTTGATTTTGATCCGTTAAATTGTCTACGTGTGTTATCAATTGCGTTTCAAGGTGTCTAAGCATGGTCTCGGGTTCCACGAAGGTTCCCGGGGCGTTTTTGGTGTTGATGAGTCAGTGGGGGTAGGTGGGGTAGGGACCCGCCACCTACCGCGGTCAAAAAGGGGCAGTTCCGGCAGCGGGCAGCTGCCCGCTGCCCGGAACAGTGTTTACCGGCGGGCAGCCGGCGGGTGGCCCCCCACCCACCGGCTACCCGCTGGAAATTCCCACACTTGGGACCCGACTTCCCCGTTTGATGTTTCCCCCGATCCCCGTGGTGTCGCAACGGACTCCGTCTATCGTGCCTATGTCTTGTTTGATGTTTCGGGTACCGTTCGTAGAGGTTGTATAAGTCTTATATATTGCATGCTAGTTGAATTGGTATCCCGCTGACCTAGGTGAAAGGAGTATGAACCCCTTAGGACTATTCTTAGTATGTGAAGGATCACGCATAGTTTTGTTATACGTTTTCTCCCCTTCCCAATGTGTTAATGTGGGTTGCATGTGCTTGCTATATGTTATCTGTGCATTCTACCCCGACTTGGTTGAGATCAATCGGGCTATACGGGGCAGTCGGTGGGCTGAGAACCATACCGACTGTTAACCAGGCTGGTAGAGACCGCGTCAGGTATATAAATATTATATAGGACTAAGATCCACTATACGGGCAGTTGAAATGGGTTGAGAACCATCGCAACTGTTAACCAGGCTGGTAGAGACCGGTCAGGTATATAAATATTATATAGGACAGAGGTCCACTATACGGGCAGTTGAATGGGTTGAGAACCATCCCAACTGTTAACCAGGCTGGTAGAGACCGGTCAGGTATATAAATATTATATAGGACAGAGGTCCACTATACGGGCAGTTGAATGGGTTGAGAACCATCCCAACTGTTAACCAGGCTGGTAGAGACCGGTCAGGTATATAAATATTATATAGAGTTGCGGCTCATCGGTCGGTTGCGATCGACCCCTCCGTGCTGTGAGACGGGGCAGGGTTCTGCGGGGCCGTGTCAGAGCTATATGCGCTGACCCTCATGTATGGGCATGCGATTGGTCCTGTGGCGCCAACAAAGTGTGCTATGTGATGAGAAATGGATGAGTTGTGTTTATGAGTATATTGGGGGATGTGACTATGGGATTTATGCTGGGATTGTTTATGTTGGGTTATGATTATTAATTGTGCTCAGCTTTATCTGTCTTGCCTGTGGTATACGCTTGTTATAACTGTTGCTTGTGTCTAGCCTTATCTGTTGAGTCATTCCCGGTTTTAAAAGCTAGAGTCTCGTAGGATATATCTTCATGCTTCAAAATGGTTTTGTATATCTATATATATCTCTATACGTAATGTATTTCAATGCGTTGGAGTGGGTACCAGCATCTCTCGCCTGAACAGATATATTTGGCTTTCAGGCACAGGACGAGTAGATCACTGGAGCACGCTAGAAGCTTGGACGTAGCTTAGATAGTTTTTCCCTTTCGGCCTGCGTGCCATGATTTAGTACTGATACTATTTGAGGATATTAGTCAGTTAGCCTGTGTACCTGAGTTCTCTAGCTCAGGTGTGGCTTAGCACCCCATACTCTTGTATTATGTTTTGGGATTCAACGAGATCTCACCTTTATTTTATAAGTTTTAAATATCCTGAAAATCTGGGGTGTTTACAGTTGGTATCAGAGCCTAAGTTGACCCTAGGACAAGACTCTTAAGACCAGACTTTAGGACAACAGGCTCGAACTCTAAGTATTTAGGAACATAGGATTCAGGAATCTTAGGACACGCGGTGAGACTGTGAAACCTACACATAATCTCCCTTACCGGAGAAAACCTTCCCCGTTATCACAAAAAGGGACATCAAGCCCCAATTTAACGTTCTTATAAACTTTGACCCAGGAAGACGACGACATGGCACCCAACAGAAGACAATCAAGGACTCCAGAACCCGCCGCGCACGACCCCCTAACCCAAACGCTACAACAACTAATACAAGTCGCCCAAGCACTGAGCGACGTGGCTCTCCGCAACGACAGGCCCCCACCACCTCCGTCGAGCGCAAACGCAGACTTCGCCCGACAAGTCTCTAACCACGACCACCCACGTTCTCAGGAGAAGAGGATCCCGTGATCCTGGAGGAATGGATCCGAACCCTTGACAAAATTCTCAGGTTAGTGGAATGCCCAGAAGAACGCCGCGTAGAGATAGCCTCGTTCTACTTTGGACACGAGGCCAATCTCTGGTGGATCCACGAGGGTCCCACTTACCAACAAGAACCGGGGTTCAACTGGGAGCAGCTCAAAACGCGACTACGAGAGCGATTCTATCCAACACACGTGAGGGCATCCATGTACGAGGAGTTTCTCCATCTAAAACAAGGGGCAGCTACCATCATGGAATACCACAAACGATTCCTTGAACTAGCACGCTTCGCACCAGAACTAGTCCCCACCGAGGTGACCAAGATAGAAAGATTCGTATCAGGCCTCAACTTTGAAGCCCGAAAGGCACTAGTGGTAAACAGGCCTCGGACTCTGAACGAGGCCTACTCCAGTGCCGCTAACCTCTACCGAATCCAACTACTCCAACGCGGGGTCCAAGAGCAGATACGAAAGAGGAACCCCGGAGGAGGGGCACCACCAGTAAAGAGAGCAAGAAACGACACCAATACAAGACCGAGTAACCTGACCAACCAAAGGCCACCCCTGGGGAACAACGACGCTAACACCAGGAGTTTTCCTTGTCCAAAGTGCAACAAGAACCATAGAGGCAAAGATTGCATGGGCAATCCCTTGCGGTGCTTCAACTGCGGAGAAGAAGGACACAAGGCTTTCCATTGCGCCCAACCCCAGAAACCACGCACTACCACCATAGGAAAACATGGGGGCACCTCTCATCAAGGAAACTACGGCGCTCCTGGGAAAATATTCGTCATGAGCCGCACTCAAGCCAACCTCGGGAATGAACACAATCTCGAGGAAGGAAACCCAACCCCAGAAGACGAGGACCACGCAGACCCCGTGGGAGAAAGCCAAGAAAACAAATTCTGTCTAGGATAAGTCGGCAATTTCCTTGTAATCACCTTCGTAGTGGAACTACTTACTTAGCTTAATTACTTGGAAATATTATAAATAAAAGATTAGTTCGAAATTCGGTCCTATTTGCGGGGGGGGATAGAACTAAAACTACACAAACTAACCAAACCTCACCACTAAAAGCCGAAATAAGGAAAAGACAAGGGCCCCATCATCAAAAAGCCTAGTGTTACCAATGAGAATTGTACTCTTGACCTCCCACTTACAAGACCAAGGTCTTGACCACTAAGTTAGGGGTGTTTCTTGAAACCACAAGGGAACACTTTCTTCTTAAAGCCCTATAAGTCCCTAAACCCACAAAAATCCCCAAATCAAAAACCCTTCTTCTCCTTCTTCCACACCCTCTCTCTCTCCCTCTTCCCTTCCTTCCTCTTCCGCTCGTCCGACCACCCCCACGAATCACCACTGCCAACCACCAAACCACGCGCAACCGAACGCCGCCACCGGCCGAACACCATCCGTCCGCCCACGCCACCGCGCCGCCGCCTAAGCCGACCGCCCCACCATCACCCACGCTGCTCCCAGCTGCAACCCGCTGCCACCACTGCCCAACGTCGCCACCCCGCCATCGCTCCCTCGCCGCCCTGCGCCGGAACCCGCCTAGCCGCCGTCTCCCTCGCAAACACGCGCCACCGGGAACCTCGCCGGAAAACGTGCCGCCGCTGACTCACCGGAAAGTTCGCCGGATAATTTTCCACCAAGAGAAGCTCCACAATGCCGAAAAAGCCCCTAGGAACCCGCACCCCGGAGTGGAGCAACGCCGATTACACCGTGATCGGAGGTAAAGCCCTTGAACCCGACCAATTTTCTCCGGAATTGGTTGATATGCTTAGACACCAAGGGCTTTTAGATACATATCTCACCATCAAGGGGGATACGTACCCCGAATTGGTGAAAGAATTCTATCAACATCTTGTAGCCACCAAACGGGGCGATAAGCTAGAAATCACCACCAAGGTCCGCGACAAGGAAATCATACTTTCCGAAGGCCGTTTGGCCAAGCTTTTGAAATTGACCACCACGGGTGTGTCAAGCTATGACCGAAAGGGGTGGATCGATACCCAAAACACGGGGTACAAGGACTATCTCGGGTACCTACTCGGGAAAGAAGACGGATTCACCGCGGCCACACGACCAAGTAGGAAGTGGCTATCGGCGGAACAAAAGATATTGGTTATGATTGTAACCGATAGCCTTTTGCCCACGAACAATAAAAGCAAGGACGTGGGGAGTTTAGAGTGCACCTTTGCCTACTTCTTGAAACATAAAATCAAGTTCAACCTGCCGGCCCTCATGCTAAAACACATGGAGTTTTGCAAATCAAGCAACCGACTTAGCCTACCCTACGGGATGATCCTAAGTTGGATCATGGAGAAAAAGGGGGTGGACCTAAGCCACACCGAGGTTAAAACCGCAAACGGCATGATCTTTAACGCCCAGAATCTCCGCCGCAACGACATCTACTACACCGAACGGGGACACTCCCTCACCATCGAGGAAATTTGCCAAAAACCCGAGGAGGAACAAAGAGAATTGGTTGACCAATTAGACATCTCCAACAAGAAACTCAAGCGGGCAATGCAAGATTGTGGGATCCCGGGGAAAATGAGGACCTGGAGGAAGAAGACGAGCCCGGACCGCCATTGCACCCACGATCAAGAGGGAATCCCAGGGAGCAAAACGAGAGCTCGATCAATGAGCGCATACTCGCACAACTCAACCGACAAAGCCAAATCATGGAGGAAGGGTTCTCATCCTTGATCCGTACGACACACGCGCTAGATCAGAGGGTGGCAGCAATCGAGGCCACCTTGGGCACTCGCGGGGCGTCCAGCTCAGGAGCAGGAGACCGAGGTAGACCTAAAACCCTTCTACCACATCACCACCAGAAATCCAGTCTACCCCAGCTAAGGCAAAACGTGAGGGCCACATTCCTAACCAGGAGGCCAAGATACGGGATGCCTAGGGGTGAAAGAGTGGATTAACACACCGGGCTTCGGGGACGAAGCCCCTCGTAAGGGGGGGAGAGTGTAACACCCCGTGTAACGATCCCCAAAATCAATTAAATCATTTAATCAATTACCCAAAAGAAAGAATTAAATCACAATAATTAATTAGGAAAGGCCCACCATAGTCCGCGGGCCCTTATCTCTAAACCCAATCCTTAGTTCCAAAAGAAATAGAATTAGCAAGCCTATAATATTAGTTCCTAACTAGGACTCCTAAATATATAAATAGGGGGCTTGAGAGGCACCTAGAAACCCCCCACCACAATAAACGTTCCACCACCCCAAAGAGCTCCAAGAATCCCCCTAGAAGAAATCAAGAAAGCAAGAAAGCTTAAAGAAAGACCCTTCATAGCCAAGGAATTAACTAAGGCTAAGAGGTAACCCATGTCTCAACAAAACCTATTTTCATAGTTATGATTTCCCCCGTAGGTTTTCCCCATATTATAGTGTATTGATGATTTGTGATGTTATTATAGATGATTGATGGGATAATTCCATGGGCGATCTTGACATCGGGAGATTCTTGATAACTATGGTGTTCTTAACGATTATGTGGAGTTCTTGATGATTATATGGTGTTCTTGATAATTGTATGGCGTTCTTGATGCCTATGTGTTATTTGTACCGAATCTTGTAATTAGAAGACGAACCGTATTCTTGTTGATATAAAAGTAATTAGAACCCTAGGTTGATGTTCTTTTTGGCGTTCTTGATGCTTATGTGATATTCTTACCGAATCTTGTAATTAGAAGACGAATCGTATTCTTGATGGATTAAAAATAATTAGAACTCTAGGTTATATCGTGGAATTCGTATGGTGTTATTCTTGGTATATTGGGTGGGATTTCGCATGATTGGGTGTTTATTATGTCTAGAGAAGCATGATAGGTTATGTGCCGCTTGATTCTTTATTTTGATCCGTTAAATTGTCTACGTGTGTTATCAATTGCGTTTGAAAGTGTCTAAGCATGGTCTCGGGTTCCACGAAGGTTCTCGGGGCGTTTTTGGTGTTGATGAGTCAGTGGGGGGTAAGTGGGGGTAGGGGACCCGCCACCTACCCGCGGTCAAAAAGGGGCAGTTCCGGCAGCGGGCAGCCGGCGGGTGGCCACCCACCCGCCGGCTACCCGCTAGAAATTCCCACACTTGGGACCACGACTTCCCCATTTGATGTTTCCCCCGACCCCCGTGGTGTCCCAACGAACTCCGTCTATCGTGCCTATGTCTAGTTTGATGTTTCGGGTATCGTTCGTAGGTTGTATAAGTCTTATATATTGCATGCTAGTTGAATTGGTATCCCGCTGACCTAGGTGAAAGGAGTATGAACCCCTTAGGACTATTCTTAGTATGTGAAGGATCACGCATAGGTTTTGTTATACGTTTTCTCCCCCTACCCAATGTGTTAATGTGGGTTGCATGTGCTTGTTATATGTTATGTGTGCATGCTACCCCGACTTGGTTGAGATCAATCGGGCTATACGGGCAGTCGGGTGGGCTGAGAACCATACCTGCTGTAAACCAGGCCGGTAGAGACCGGTCAGGTATATAAATATTATATAGGACTAAGATCCACTATACGGGCAGTTGAATGGGTTGAGAACCATCGCAACTGTTAACCAGGCTGGTAGAGACCGGTCAGGTATATAAATATTATATAGGACAGAGGTCCACTATACGGGCAGTTGAATGGGTTGAGAACCATCCCAACTGTTAACCAGGCTGGTAGAGACCGGTCAGGTATATAAATATTATATAGGACAGAGGTCCACTATACGGGCAGTTGAATGGGTTGAGAACCATCCCAACTGTTAACCAGGCTGGTAGAGACCGGTCAGGTATATAAATATTATATAGAGTTGCGGCTCATCGGTCGGTTGCGATCGACCCCTCCGTGCTGTGAGACGGGGCAGGGTTCTGCGGGGCCGTGTCAGAGCTATATGCGCTGACCCTCATGTATGGGCATGCGATTGGTCCTGTGGCGCCAACAAAGTGTGCTATGTGATGAGAAATGGATGAGTTGTGTTTATGAGTATATTGGGGGATGTGACTATGGGATTTATGCTGGGGATTGTTTATGTTGGGTTATGATTATTAATTGTGCTCAGCTTTATCTGTCTTGCCTGTGGTATACGCTTGTTATAACTGTTGCTTGTGTCTAGCCTTATCTGTTGAGTCATTCCCGGTTTTAAAAGCTAGAGTCTCGTAGGATATATCTTCATGCTTCAAAATGGTTTTGTATATCTATATATATCTCTATACGTAATGTATTTCAATGCGTTGGAGTGGGTTACCAGCATCTCTCGCTGAACAGATATATTTGGCTTTCAGGCACAGACGAGTAGATCACTGGAGCGCGCTAGAAGCTTGGACGTAGCTTAGATAGTTTTTCCCTTTCGGCCTGCATGCCATGATTTAGTTCTGATACTATTTGAGGATATTAGTCAGTTAGCCTGTGCACCTGAGTTCTCTAGCTCAGGTGTGGCTTAGCACCCCACACTCTTGTATTATGTTTTGGGATTCAACGAGATTTCACCTTTATTTTATAAGTTTTAAATATCCTGAAAATCTGGGGTGTTACACTACATATCCAACTCGTAGTCTTTGATGAGCTCTAACCACCGTCTTTGAGGCCTATTGAGATCCTTTTGGGTGAAGATATACTTGAGGCTCTTGTGGTCCGTAAAGATCTTACAACGCACGCCATACAGATAATGCCTCCAAATCTTCAAGGCGAAAACTACGGCTGCCAACTCTAAATCATGCATGGGGTAGTTCTCTTCATGCACTTTAAGCTCTCGCGATGCATAAGCTATCACTCTCCCATTTTGCATCAGCACACAACCTAGTCCTCTCTTGGATGCATCGCTGTATACCTCGAACCCCTCTGTCCCGAATGGTAGGATTAGTACCGGTACGGTCGTGAGCCTCTCTTTCAACTCCCGGAACGTTAACTCGCAAGGTTGATTCCATTGGAAAGGCATGTCCTTCTTCAACAGCTTTGTCAACGGTTGGGCCACCTTAGCGAAATCCAACACAAACCTTTGGTAATAACCTGCTAACCCTAAGAAGCTTCTTACTTCCGCCACGGTTGTCGGCACGGTCCACTCTATCACCGCCCGAATCTTATCTGGATCCACCGATATACCTCTGTTATCTATCACATGGCCCAAGAATGCCACGCTATCTTTCCAGAACTCACATTTCGAAAGCTTGGTGTACAACTGCTTTTTCCTCAGAATCTGGAGTACTGTCTGATGATGACCCACATGCTCTTCATTATCCCGAGAATACACAATGATGTCATCTATGAACATGATCACGAAGTCTTCAAGATGAGGCTTGAACACACGATTCATTAGATCCATGAACACTGTTGGCGCATTGGTTAACCCGAACGGCAACACTGTAAACTCGTAGTGGCCATAGCGCGTTCGGAACGCCGTCTTAGGTATGTCCTGGTCTGCCACTTTCAAATGATGGTAACCTGATCTTAAATCAATCTTGGAGAACACCCCGGCACCTCGGAGTTGATCAAATAAGTCGTTGATCCGCGGCAGGGGATAATTGTTCTTCATTGTGACTTAGTTCAGCTCGCGGTAGTCGATGCACAACCTCATGCTCCCATCTTTCTTCTTTACAAAAAGCACCGGCGCTCCCCACGGTGACGTACTCGGCAGGATGTAACCTTTGTCTAACAGCTCTTGCAACTAGGTCTTCAACTCCTGCATCTCCTTGGGCGCTAAACGATAGGGAGTTTTAGAGATAGGCGATGTACCAGGTACAAGATCCACTGAGAATTCCACTTCTCTCGGAGGAGGCATTCCTGGAATCTCCTCGGGGAAGACATCAAGGAACTCACATAGAACAGGTATGGTCTGAGCCACATCTCCTTTGGCCTGCAGGTTTTCAACTGAGCACAAGAAGATCTCGTGACCTCTCTCAACGTACTTTTTCATCTTCATCATGGACACTAACTTGATCCCCGATTCCTCGGTTGATCCTCGGTACGACACCCTCTTTCCACTTGGCCCTTTCAAAAAGCACTTTCTGTTCACCACACAAGATCTGGGCTCTGAACCGCCCTAGACAGTCCATACCCAGGACCACATTTACCCCGTCCAGGCTGAACTGTATTAAATTACTAGAAAACTCTTCTCCGCTGATGGCTATCTTAACGTCTTTGAAGAGACGGTCGCAGGCCTTAACTTCTCCTGATGCTACTTTGACACTTAACTTCACCCCGACGTCTTCGGTTAAGCCTAACTTCTTCACGAGTCCCGGGGATATGAACAAGTTGGACGCCCCGGAATCGAACAAGATTACCGCTGGAACGACATGCTCCAAAAATGTCCCGATCACTACATCACTGTCCCCTGCCCGAGCCTCGCTTAGGGTGAGGGTCCTTTCTTGGATTAACTCTTCTGACAAACTCTGGGTCCCCAACACACCACTTCTTCTTAGATCACGGAATGATGGCAAGGTAGTTGTCCTGGGGCTTATCCGTATGGACGTGCCACTTCGAATCCACTGCTCGACCACACTAGGAGTGTTACGAACTCCTGTTGTTCTGGGTCTCTTGGTAGCATCACCCACTTCTTCGAACGACACGATACACCGACGAGGTGGCATCGCAAGCTTCTACAACAACAACACAATTACCAGCAAGACAACGAACAAGCAAACAACTGTAAACAACGCTCAGCTCACCGCGCATCGTAAGAAATACTAAGCTTAAACACTTACATTCTTATGGTCACCTTAAGGTCTCAAACCACACTTATCCACTTAGAAGTCTAGACTTTATCAACCTAGGCTCTGATACCAACTGTAACACCCCCTAATTTCCATGTTAAATTAAGCCTTAGACATGCAGATAACTACTCATAACATCATACACAACGGAAGACTAAATAGGGAATATATGAATAGGAAATAAAGGGTGCTATGCCATGTCCACTCAAAGGTGAACGCACAGGCGGGACATCTGCATAAATCCACAATCTAATTCATTCAGAAACAGGAGTACTAGTGTCTAACATTGGCACACGGGCCACAAAATATCAAAACAAAGGGATCTAAGCTAACAGGTTCTAGACCGTGCTCTCGTCTACTCATCACCTGAAAGAAAAACATAAAATAAGGGACGACGCCCGATCAGCGAATGATGCTGGTAACCCACCAATACATGTGAAATATCATATGTAGATAGTTAATATATATACAAAATCATTTGCGAAACGGGATATAGTATATATCAATTTCAAAAGCCAAGATAGAGATCAACACAAGACTCTATGCACACACAAAAGATAAGGGAACACATCCCAATACGACAAGAAGCAATAACGACTCACAAGAACGGCTCAAGGTATAATCTACCATCACACAGTAGATTAACACCCGACATGCATAACACAAGAGCATAAGAACACGACCAGTGGCAACACATTGCCTTTGTGACTACACACGTCACAAAATAGAGAAACACACAACAACGGCTACACAAGCCTTCGTGACATCACCCATCACGAAATGATATTCCTTCCTTATGCTCGGTTCCAACCTTATGGTTACCCCCAACCTTATGTCTAGTTCCAACCATTACCTCCAGGACCCCTGTACTTCTGAGTCCAACCTTTTCCCTCCTGGAACCGTCGTCCCCCACCAACAACCACCAACAAAACCACCGATTCATAGTACACAAGATACCAATCACACACAGGGCAACACATGCCACCCAAGAAATACGTGAACCCATCATTCAGGTCACAAACTCCATAATCGCGTCATGGCCACCACGAGGACCACTGTCGTACCTTGGTGACTAATGTCCCATACCATTAATCGTGCAATCCAGGTACAGCCACACACACCACACCACAACAGGAATCAATCAACGGATCACAACAAAGATATGAAACCATACTCAATCAAGGTATGGATCACAGTCCAACAACAACGATGATTAACACAAGTTGTCATCAACGATAGGAAGGTACAAACAACACACACGCTAGCATTTAAACACCGAACTTGCATGATTATCAAACGGGTAAACCAAACATAGTTCTGAAGAACACACAAGACTCATCACAGTTCAACAAATCACAATGTTGAATACTTAGCACGATTGAAGACACCAAAACCTACATGGATTCCTACCATATAGTTCTAGACATACGAAACATAAATAAGACGCTCAAATTGTTCCATAAAAGAACATCGGGAAGTTAAAATACCAAATACCAAGTCAAAAGAATCACGGGGAACAAATCCCTGCACAACGAACATATGTACCCCGCGGGTGGGCCCACGGGTGGACCTCCACCCATGGTTCCGCCCGGGGGAACCACATCCCACGCCACTTGTACCCCGCGGGTGGGGCAGCGGGTGGAGCTCTGCCCGCCGTTCCGCCCGCGGCTACACTACCCTGTACCAAAATAATCCCTTCGGGGATTTTCAACTCCAAGCTCAAATTCAAGTCCAAAACATGCCAAATCTCACCAAATACAACAAAATGACTTGAATCAAAGGAATAGCCAAGCAATGGCATACATGAACCCTAATAACAAGCTCTAGATATGCATTTTCACAAGACAATGCATCAACACTCACATTTCATAGCAAAATCACATGTAGAATCCAAGAAATCATCATATAGGTAAGCAAAATAGATTTTGTAGAGCATGGGTTACCTCTTGAAGACTTATCCTTCACTTACAACACTCCAGAAGGCTCCCAACAAGGTTCGCTTTCCACAACCACTTCAAGAACACACCAAAACAACATAAAGATTTCACTTTTATAAAAAGATACCTTAGAGAATACTAAAAACACAAGAGGAGCTTAGATCTTACACTCCTAGATGCTCAAAAGTATGAAAGGTAGAATCTTGAATGCAAACTTGAAAGATCTTGGTGGCCCTAGGTGTGGCTTGGAGAGAAAGCTAACTAGCTTTTAGAGAGAAGCGAGAAAGCTTATGATTTTTTTCTTGGAGAGTATTTGAAGAAATGAAATGTGTCTTCCTAGGTTAGCTTGAAAGACTATTGCCAAGGAAATGTCTCATTTACCCTTACTAAGATGAAATGTGTATGGGAACAAGGGAACAACTCACAAAGCTTTAGGTATAACTTTTGACTTTGGGTTGACTAGTTAATTACTAGTCCCCGACTATTGAATTTTTAGGAATTTAAGGAATTAAATTAGCAATTGGATTAGGATTAATTACTTAATTAATCCCTTAATTGAATTTGGGTTACGGGGTGTCACAAATGCCCACTACCTCGTGTTAGAAGGTAAAGCCTTTGACCCTGATTCTTTTTCAAGTTCCTTGTTAGAGATATTGAGATATCAAGGTTTGTTGGATGGGTTTCTCACCATAAGGGTTGAGACTCTCCGGAGTTTGGTTAAGGAATTCTACAGTCATAGGGTTGTGACTAAAGATGGTGGAAAGTTAGAGGTTACCTCTAAAGTTAGAGGTGTGAAGGTTGTTTTGTCTAAGAAGAGGCTAGCTCAGCTCTTGAGTCTGACCACTACGGGAGTTTCGCATTACATTGGTAACTCCTGGATTGGAACAGATACCATGGGGTACCAAGATTATTTGAGTTATCTGTTGGGTCGGACTAGTGGTTTTACCCAAGCCACGAGACCGAAAAGGAAATAGTTGACTGCTGAACAGAGAATCTTTGTTATGTTTGTTTCGGATTGTCTGATGCCTAATAATAACAAAAGTCATTTGTTGGGGAAGTTAGAATGTACTTTTGCCTTTTGTTTAAAGACTATGGTGAAGTTCAATCTGCCTGCTTTAATGTTACAACACATGGTATTTTGCCGAGATCACAATCGAAAGAGTTTACCGTATGGAATGGTTTTGAGCTGGATCTTCGCCAAGAAAGGAATAAGTGTTGACGGGTGTGTACCGAAGCCAGTAGGTAAAATGGTGTTGGATGCCTCCAATCTACGAAGTTGCAACCTGTTTCAGATTGAGGATGGGGAGTACATCACGCTTAAGGAGGTTGCCAGAAAAGCCCCCGATGAGAGGAACGCGTTGGTTGCCGAGTTAGAGATTCTCGTTGGGAAGTTAAACCTCGCAGTTCGGAGTTTGGGAGGTGACGCCGAGAATGATGAAGCTAAACACCAAGAAGATGACCAAGAGGAAGATGTGGATGTAAGAGAAGCTGCTGAAGCCGAAGATAGCAACTCCGAGGACGAAGAAGAGAATCGAAGAAGGAAGGAAGCCAAAACTAAGAGGGAACATGACGCTATGACACACGATGACCGTGTGGTCACCCTTCTACGCCAGCAAAACAGAATGATAGAGGAAGGCTTTGCCTTTATGAAGACGCAGTTCGTTGCGGTTAACCAGAGGTTGGACCAGCTTGAGGTCGGTTCTAGCCGAAGAGGGGATGATGAAGATTCAGACGAAGACACCGAGGAGTCGGAGAGCGAGTCATTCTAGTGCGGAGTTGTGGTAATCTCGTCTTCCTTTCTTTATTTGTTGTTAACGCTTTATTGTTTCCGCTTGCTAGTTGTTTTGTTGTGGCCTTGTGTGATCTTTCTTGCTTTGTTGGTTGTGTTGGAGTAGTGAGTTTTATGGGTTGTTTTACTAGGATCTAGTTGTTTAGAACTCTAGTGTGTTTAAAAAGTTGGTTGTTGTGTTTGACCTTAGTGTTTGTTATGCTCAAAGAACTCCGTTGGTTATTTCTTTCAACCTTGTAATGCCATGACTTTTTGACCATTTTGTATCTCTTTGAATTCTTGAAGTTTTGGGTCAAAAGGATGTTCTTGATTCTCTTGTCACATTGTTGTTTCATGTTGCCGTTTTGTTTGGATTCGTCGTACCCAAGCTTCGGCGACGAAGCTTCTTTTAAGGGGGAGAGGATGTGACACCCCGTAAATCCAAATTCTATTTAAGGATTAATTAGATAATTAATTCTAGCTTAATTGATAATTTATTCCTAAAATCCTGAAAATTCAATAGTCGGAGGACTAGAAATTGACTAGTCAATCCAAGTCAATGGGTTGTTCTCCATGCTTTATGAACTGTTCCCTTGTATCCTTACACTTCCCACTTCAGTAAGGGTAAAGAAGAATTTCACCTTATGTTTGTGTCCCATTCTAACCTAGAGTCATCCTTCATTTCTTTCCCTAACACCCAAAACAAAAAAGCTCCTCCATCTCTCTAGAAAATTGTTAGCTTCTTCTTCATGCCAAGTTTGGGCAATCCAAGATTCTTCAAGTTAGTCTCCAAGATTCATACTTTCTTGAGCTTGAGAATAGGGGAGGGTAAGATCCTTGGTCCATTAGTCTTTTTAGTACCTTTTTAAGTGTCTTTTCTAAAAGATAGAATCTTTGTTGTGTTTTGGTGTGTTCTTGAAGTTGAAGTTGAAGTAGAGCCTTAATAGAAGCTTGTAAGGGTGTGATAAGTGAAGTTGTAGGCTAACAAGAGGTAACCCATGCTTTAAAAAATCTATTTTCCTACCTATATGATGATTTCTTGACTTCTACTTGTGATTTTTGCTATGAAATGTGAGATTTGATGCATTGTCTTGTGAGAATTCATATCTAGAGCTTGTTATTAGGGTTCTTGTATACCATTGCTTGGCTATTTCTTGGATTTAAGTCATGTTGTTGTATTTTGTGAGATTTTGGGTGTTTTGGACTTGAATTTGGACTTGTTGTTGAAAATCCCCGGAGGGATTATTTTTTGGTATAGGACGTACCCGCGGGCGAAACGGCGGGCAGTGGCTTACCCACCGCCCCACCTGCGGGGTACACTTGGCTTTGGAGTATGGTTCCCACGGGCGGAACCACGGGTGGGGGTCCACCCGTGGCCCCACCCGCGGGGTACACGTTTGGTGATGTTCGGGGATTTGTTCCCCGTGATTCTTTTAACTCAGTAATTGATGTGTTGACCTCCCGATGTTGTTTTATTGGGCTATTTGAGTGTCTTCTTGATGTTTCGTATGTCTAGAACAGTGTGTTAGGAATCCATGTAGGATTTTGGTGTCTTGAATCGTGCTAAGTGTCCAACTTTGTGATTCGTTGGACTATGATGAGTCTTGTATGTTCTTTGGAACTATGTTTGGTTTACCCGTTTGATATGCATGCTAGTTTGATGTTGAAATGCTAGTGTGTGCGGTTTGTTCTTCCCTTGTGAGAATGGCAACTTGTGTTGATCATTGTTTGGAGTCAGATTGTAGCCCTTCCTTGATTGAGTATGGTTTCTTATCTTTGTTGTGATCCATTGATTGACTCCTGTGATGGAAAATGTGTGTATGGGTTGTACCTTGATTGCATGGTTAATGGTATAGGAAATTAATCACCAAGGTACAGATGTGGTCCTCGTGGTGGCCATGAATTGAGTTTGGTGGTTTGTTATCGTGAGTTTAGCTTACATGTTTGGCAGTTTTGTGATATGATTTTACAATGTACCCTCGTGTACTAAGCCTTCGGCGGTATTGTTTGGCAGTTGTTGGTGGGGGAACGACGGTAGGTTCCCGGAGGCATAAGGTTGGACTCAGAAGTACAGGAGTACTCGGAGGTAAAGTTGGAACCGTAATAAGGCCGTGGTTAGCCATAAGGTTGGAACTTGTGACATGAAGTGTCGTGGTGGCATGTAGTGCCAATGAGTAATGTCTATTCTTTTCTGATGAGCATGTCGAGTGGTATTCTACTTTGTGATCAGTAGAATACGCCTCGAGTTGTACTTGTTTATTGTTGTTGTCTTTGCCACAATGTTTTCTACTTTATCATCAATAGATTACATCTTGAGTCGTGTTGAGTTGTGCTATTGTTGTCTTGTCTTGATGTTGTCTTGGGATATTGATTTCCCTTGTTCTTTTGAGAGTGAAATAGAGCCTTTGCAGTTGGCTTCTCTCTTTGACTTTGAATTGATATATACTGTATTCCGTTTCGAAAATGATTTTGTATTATACTATCTATATATGCTATTGAACGCGTATTGATGGGTTACCAGCAATATTCGCTGACCGGGCGTCGTCCCCTTTCTTTATGTTGCTTTACAGGTCGTGAGTAGACATGGCGAGAGCGTTAGCCGTTGGTAGTATAGTTCCCTTGAACAATGTAGTTAGTGTTTTGGCCTATGTGCCACAGTTGTTGAACAAAATAGTTTGATGGTTTTAGACTTGCCTGTGCATTCAAGTTGAGGTGAATGTGGCATAACACTCCCTAGTTTTCCCTATTTTTATTTAAGACTTCCGTTGTTGCTTACGTTTCCTAATATATGTTAGCTACCTTACCTTACATATTTAAGTTTTAAAATGGCATGAAAATTGGGGGTGTTACAACGACAACACCACGTATTCAATTAACAGAATTAAATCAAGAATCATACCGAATACGTTCTAACACGATTCCTAAACGTGTTGGGGACTCCACATTAATCATATAACGGTTTAGGAACATCCGGAACCACAAGAACATCAAGAAATCTATATGCAAAGTCCCAAATACAAGTCCTAAGCTAGACTCAACACCCGATCATGTACAATCCCACCAAAATATACCAAGAACGTCATAATACGAAATTCACGATATAAACCATAGGGCTATAGACATAATTAAAATACAAGATCATACATATAATCAATCACAATATCAAGAATATTTAGATTACCAAATAAACACAATATAAATCCTATGCAAGGGCTCTATCAATCTTCAATCACAGAATTACACATACAATTATCAAACTAGCCAATGAATAAGATATAGCAAGGAAAATAGGTTTTGTCGAGACATGGGTTACCTCTTAGCCCTAATCAATATCTTTGGCTACTAAGGTTCTTCTCTAAGATTTCCCTCCAGTGGATTCCTCTACGTTTGGTGGTGGGGGAATTCCTTTGCTAGGTTTCCCTCGGGAATATCTTGCGTGGTAGAATTAACTATGGTAGGATTTCTAAATGCTTCCTAAGTCCCTATATATAGATTTAGGAGTCTTAACTAGAATCTGAATGGTAAAGGCCCACTTTTCATATTCCTTATAGAATTAAGGACTTGGTTAAAGATAAGGGTCCATGATCCATCGTGGACCACACTAATTAATTAATGCGAATTCTAGTCTAACTAAATCCTTTTTAATTATATGTTAACGGAATTAATTAAATAATTAATCCGGATACCTATGCCGTAACACGGGGTGTTACACCCTCCCCCCCCCCCCCCCTCCCCCCCCCTTACAAGGAGCTTTATCCCCGAAGCTCGGGCACAGATTACTCCCTTCGCTCCTAGGTATCATGCAATTTGGTCTCCTAATTAAGGAAATGTGGCTCAAGTTTGTCATTTAACGAGTGTAGGGTGGGGGTTGATTAGGTCGGTGGTAAGTGAGGTTTGAGATTTTGAGTATACCTTGGTTTCCCGCTCCTGAGCTTGAAGCTCCACGTGTGCCTAATATGGTCTCGATTGCCGCCACCCTCCTGTCCAATGAGCTCGTCGCGAGAATCAAGGACGAGAATCCTTCATCCACAATCTGATTCTGCCTTGTGAGCTGCGCGGGGATGCGCTCATTGGTGGACCTCTCGTCTCAGTCCTCCAGGTTTCCCCTTCCTTGTGTGGGTTCAGGCTGGCTAGGCTCGCTTTCTTCCTCCTGCTCCTCTTGCTCTTCACTATCTTGCATTGCCCGTTTTATTTTCTTGTTTGAGATCTCCAACTGATCCACCAAGACTCGTCGTTCTTTCGAGGAGTTCAGGCAAACCTCCTCGTGGGTGATGTACTGTCCCTCTCCGACATGGTAGATGTCATTGCGGCGATGGTTTTGGGCATTTAAAACCATCCCACTCATGGGTCTGGCCTCAGTCCAGCTTATGTCCACTCCCTTCTTTTCCGTGATCCAGCTTAGGATCATCCCGTAGGATAGACTGAGCCAGTTGCTAGATTTACAAAATTCCATGTGCTTCAACATAAGGGCAGGCAGATTGAACTTGACCTTATGCTTAAGGAAATAGGCAAAGGTGCATTCCAAGCTTCCCACATCCTTTCTCTTGTTGTTAGTGGGCAACAAGTTGTCGGACACTATCATAATAACTAGCAACTTCTGCTCGGCGGTTAGTAACTTCTTAATTGGCCTTGTGGCCGAAGTAAAACCACCTTCTCTTCCCAACAAATACCCGAGATAATCCTTGTACCCGTGTCTCGGGTGCTGACCCATGCCTTTCGGTCATAGTCTGACACACTCGTGGTGGTCAATTTCAGGAGTTTAGTCAAGCGGCCCTCGGAGAGCACTATCTCCTTATCTCGGGCTTTGGAGGTGATCTCTAAATTGTCCCCCCTGTTTGGTAGCTACCAAATGGCAGTAGAATTCCTTAACCAACTCGGGATACGTATCCCCTTTAATCGTGAGGTAGGTATCCAAAAGGCCTTGGAATCTAAGCATATCAACCAACTCCGGAGAGAATTGGTCGGGTTCAAGTGCTTTACCTCCGATCACTGTGTAGTCAGCGTTGTTCCACTCCGGGACTTGGGCATTGGAGGACCTCTTCGTCATTGTAGGAATTTAGGTGGTGGCTACGGATGGGGGTCGATTTTCCGGCGAGAATTCTGGTGGTTTTTCCGGCGACATCTCCGACAGGCACAACGGATGGCGACCACGGCAGGGGCCTCCACGTGCGATGCAGCTACGGTGGTGAGGTGGCGGCAGGTTGGTGCTGTGGTGAAGGGGGTGGTGTCGCGTGACTGGTGCGACGCTGTGGACTGGCGGTGGTGCGGCGTTCGTCTAGGCGGTCGGCGACGGTTGTGGCGGGTGAGGTGGTGGTGACGGGCGGTTGGCGGTCGGCGGCCGGGCAGTGCGTGGGGCGTGACCGGGGGTTCGACTGGTTCTCGGGGGGAAGTTCGCGGCAGGAGTGGGTTAGAGGGAGAGAGAAAGAGTGAGAGAAGAAGATGAAGGAGGAGGAGGAGGAAGAAGGGTTTTATATTTAGGGATTTTGGGTTTTAGGGATTTGGAGAGGGTTAAGAAGGTTGTGTTCCCTTAAGGTTTTAAGAAACAATGGTGGTTTAATGGTCAAGGCATTAGTTTGGGAACAAGAAGTCTAGGGTTTAGTTTTTACAAGCTACATTAATTTTTTTAGTGCACTCTTTTTATATCTTTGAGGACTTCATATTATTCGTTTGTCCCAGGGTGGCAAGGGTTTCGATTAGGCTTCCTAGTCGTATCCTTTGGTTTCACTGAATGTTGGTTTCGGGATTCGTAGATTGGTAGAAGGAACGAATTTAATCCTTTAATTAATTCGTGGGCGGAGTAAGGGAAATTTAAGCAAATTGAACTAATTAACTTGGCTTTTATTTAAAAGTATGGGGACTCTAAATAATCAAACTAAGTAAGCGATTATACTAAAAGGTAGTTTACAAGGGTTCGTAGTTTATCTACCCTAGACCGAATTCTTCTTCCGAATTCTCTTCCAATTGATTTGTAGGGTCCTCGTCCCCTAGGGCTTCATTTTCTGCGTCGACCGCAGTTTCGGTTTCGAGGTCGGCTTGGGTGCGGCTAATGACGAATACTTTTTCAAGTGCCCCGTAATGCCCCCTGTAACACCCCGTGTTACGATCCCTAAAACCAATTAATCATTTAACCAATTATCCAAAGAAAGAATTAAATTACAATAATTAATTAGGGAAAAGGTCCACCATGGTCCGTGGGCCATCACCCCTAAAACCCAACCCCTAGCCCTAAAAGGAATAGAATTAGCAAACCTATAATATTAGTTCCTAATTAGGACTCCTAAATATATAAATAGGGGACTTAAGAGGCACCTAGAACCCCCCACGACAATAATCCCTCACCACACAAGAAATTCCAAGAATTCCCCTAGGAGAAGTCAAGAAAGAAGAAAGCTTCAAGAAAGACCCTTCGTAGCCAAGGAATTAATTAAGGCTAAAAGGTAACCCATGTCTCAACAAAACCTATTTTCACAGCTATGATTCCCCTCTTAGGATTTCCCCCATATTCTCGTGTGTTGATGATTCGTTATAATGATCTTGATAATTGGTGTTATGATTCCATGGGTAATCTTGATGATAAGAGATTCTTGACGATTATATGGTGTTCTTGGTGGTCTTGATGATTATATGATGTTCTTGATGTTTATATGATATTCCTACCGAATCTTGATATTAGAAGATGAATTGTGTTCTTGTTGATTTAAAAATAATTAGAACCCTAGGTTATATCGTGGAATTCGTATGGTATTATTCTTGGTAGATTGGGTGGGAATTTGTATGCTTGGGTGTTGATTATGTTTAGAAAAGCATGATAGGTTATGTGCCGTATGTTTCTTGATTTTGATCTGTTAATTGTCTACGTGTGCTATCAATTGCGTTCAAAGTGTCTAAGCATGGTTCCGGGTTTCACGGTGGTTCCCGGGGCGTTAATTTGTGAAGAGGATTCAGTGGGGGGTAGGGGACCCGCCACCTACCCGCGGCTAAAAGTGGCATCGCCGGCGAGCGGGCAGCTGCCCGCCGAGCACAGCTGCCGGAATAGTTGCCGCCGGCGGGCAGCCGGCGGTGAACGCTCACCCACCGGCTACCCGCTGGTTTGCACCCCAATTCGGGATTTTGACTTCCCTGTTTGATGTTCCCCCGACCCCCGTGGTGTCCCAACGGACTCCGTCTATCGTGCCTATGTCTAGTTTGATCTTTCGGGTACCGTTCGTAGGTTGTATGAGTCTTATATATTGCATGCTAGTTGAATTGGTATCCCGTTGACCTAGGTGAAAGAAGTATGAACCCCTTAGGATTATTCTTAGTATGTGAAGGATCACGCATAGGTTTTGTTATACGTTTTCTCCCCCTTCCCAATGTGTTAATGTGGGTTGCATGTGCTTGCTATGTGTTATGTGTGCATGATACCCCAATTTGGTTGAGATCAAATGGATTATACGGGCAGTCGGATGGGTTGACAACCATACTGACTGTTAACCAGGCCGGTTGCGATCGGTCAGGTATATAAATATTATATAGGGCTGCGGTCCACCGTTCTACAGGAGCTGCGGTTCATTTTCCTGGCTTCGGTCAGATGACATACTCTTGGGTTGCGGTCCACTGTTTGGTTGCGGTCAAACTATGATGAGCTGCGGTTCATCGGTCGGTTGCGATCGACCCCTTCGTATTGTGAGACGGGGCAGGGTGCTGCGAGGCCGTGTCAGAGCTATATGCGCTGACCCTCATGTATGGGCATGCGATTGGTCCTGTGGCGCCAACAAAGTGTGCTTATGTGATGAGATATGGATGAGTTGTGATTATGAGTATCTTGGGGATGTGACTACGGGATTTACGTTGGGGATTGTTTATGTTGGGTTATGATTATTGATTATGCTCAGCCTTATCTACCTTGCCTGTTGCGAACTATATATGCTTGCTATAACTGCCGTTTGTGCTTAGCTCTATGTGTCGATTCTATCCCTGTTTTAAAGGCTAGAGTTCGTAGGATATATCTTCATGTTTAAAATGGTTTTCGTATATCTATATATATCTCTATATTTATTGTACTTCAACGCGTTGGAGTGGGTTACCAGCATCTCTCGCTGAACAGATATATTTGGCTTTCAGGCACAGAAGAGTAGACACTGGAGCGCGCTAGAATCGTGGAGCATAGAAGTAGATAGTTTCCCTTTCGGCCTGCGTGCCACGGTTATGCATTTACTTTGTTGAGGATATTAGTTAGTTAGCCTGTGCACCTGAGTTCTCTAGCTCAAGTGTGGCATAGCACCCCGTACTCTTTAAATTATGTTTGGGATTTAATGAGATTTTACCTTCTTTATATAAGTTTCAAAAGTTTCGAAAATCTGGGGTGTTACAGTTGGTATCAGAGCCTAAGTTTGACCCTAGGATAAGACTCTTGAGACCAGACTTTAGGGAATTAAGCTTAAACTCTAGGTACTTAAGAACATAGGGTTCAGGAATCGTAGGACGCGCGGTGAGATTGTGAAACCGACACATAGCCCCCTTACTTAATCCCTCTCTGACTTAAAGAAACTCCCCCATCCCCTATTACATCAAGGTAAGAATACAAAGTAACATCGACTTATGAACACCAGGATGGCACTAAAAAGGAGACAAACAGGAGCACCGAAACTCCCCACTCAGGAATTCTTGACTCAGAATCTACAACGCCTGGCCCAAATTTCCCAGGCACTAAGTACTACCATTCCCCAACCTTTACCAACAAACGAGAACTTGGAAATCCACCACCAAGTCTCGGCGCATCAACCACCCACCTTCTCAGGGAACGAAGACCCCACGATCCTCGAGGAATGGATCGGAACTTTTGACAAGATATTCTGGGCAACCGAATGCCCAGAAAACCACCAAGTCAGAATAGCCTCCTTCTACCTCAGACACGAGGCCGACACCTGGTGGGTCCACAAGAGACCCACTTACGAACAAAACCCCGAATTCAACTGGGAAACCCTAAAAACACGGCTGCGAGAACAATTCTATCCCGACCATCTAAAAGCCACCATATACGAAGAGTTCCTCCACTTAAAACAAGGGGCAGCCCCGATCACGGAATACTACCAGCAATTCCGCAGACTGGCTCGCCTCACCCCCGAGCTAGTACCCACCGAGATGATCAAGGTCAAGAAGTTCATAACAGGACTTAATTCCAAACACCAGAAAGCCCTGGCCACACAAGAACCAAGGACCCTCGGGGAAGCCTATGCCAAGGCATTCCAACTATAACAAGTAACAAACCAACCTCGGGAGACACACCTGGGGTACAAAAGGAAACCTGAGGGGAATCGCACAAATCCCACCCGAGGACATAAAAGCTCCAGGACCGTCTCACCCCCAAGGTCACGACACCGATTACTCAAGGAAGAATCCTCACCCTAAGCAAAGCCAGGATCGGAGACAGCAACATAGTCTCCGGAACCTTCCTAGTACACGCCACCCCCGCCACTATACTATTTGATTCAGGGGCTACCAACTCGTTTATAGCAACCGAGTTCGCCACTCAACTCAGCCTTAACGCCAGCACCAAAGTCCAACTCCAGGTCAAGGTGGCCTCTGGCGAAATCATGAAATGCGACCGCATGTACGAGAACGTAATGATCACCATCCAGGGAGTGGACTTTCCCAGAAACTTGATACAGTTCGGACTGGATGGGGTACAAGTGATCTTGGGCATGGACTGGCTAGGGAAATTCCAAGCACAAATCCTGTGTGGAGAACAAAAAGTGGTCCTACGGGGACCGAACGGAAAAAGGGTGTCATACGCGGGACTCGCCAGGATCCAGGGATCAAACTTGTGAACATGATGAAAATGAAGAAGTACCTAAACCAAGGAAGCGAGGCCTTCCTATGCTCGGTCGAGAACCTCAACACCAAACCACCCGAACCACAATCCATTCCGGTGGTAAACGAATTCACCGACGTCTTTCCAGACGAAATCCCCGGGGCACCCCTAGCCAGGGAAGTCGAGTTCACCATAGACCTCGTACCTGGCGCTGCCCCGATCTCTAAAGCACCCTACAGGCTAGCACCAAAAGAAATGAAGGAACTGAAAACACAACTCCAGGAATTGCTAGATAAAGGTTACATACGCCCCAGCACCTCCCCATGGGGAGCACCGGTACTATTTGTTAAAAAGAAAGACGGGAGCATGCGCCTATGCATCGACTACAGGGAACTTAACCAAGTCACAATAAAGAACAGGTACCCCCTTCCCCGGATAGATGACTTGTTCGACCAACTTAAGGGGGCAGGGGTGTTCTCGAAAATTGACCTAAGATCCGGATATCACCAAATAAAAGTGGCCAAACCAGACATTCAGAAAACGGCCTTCCGGACGCGTTACGGCCACTATGAATTTACAGTAATGCCCTTCGGACTCACCAATGCACCCGCCATATTCATGGACCTCATGAACCGGGTTTTCCGACCCCACCTGGATGACTTCGTCATTGTATTCATTGACGACATCCTAGTCTACTCCCGAAACAGGGAAGAACACGAAAGGCACCTCCGCATAACCTTGCAAACTCTAAGAGAACACCAACTATACGCTAAGTTCTCCAAATGCGAATTCTGGAAAGACAGCGTGGCCTTCCTAGGCCACGAGATAACCAAAGAAGGAATTAAGGTAGCCCCCACCAAGGTCCGTGCCGTTAAGGAATGGACCACACCAAGTTCGCTGTCAGAGGTCCGCAGCTTCCTAGGCCTGGCTGGTTACTACAGGAGGTTTGTACCCGACTTTACTAAAATAGCTCAACCTCTCATCAAACTCATGAAAAAGGAGACGCCCTTCCGATGGGACGACAACTGCATCGCGGCCTTTCAGGAATTGAAAGATTAACTAACCACGGCACCCGTACTAGCTATCCCCTCCGGGGTGGAGGGATTTGAGGTCTTCAGTGACGCATCCAAAAAGGGGTTGGGTTGCGTGTTAATGCAAAAGGGCAAAGTAATAGCATACGCATCCAGGCAACTCAAAACTCACGAAGAAAATTACCCCACCCATGACCTCGAGTTAGCCGCTATCGTATTCGCGCTAAAAATTTGGAGGCACTACTTATACGGAGTGCAATGCAAGATCTACACAGACCATATGAGCCTAAAGTACATCTTCACCCAGAAAGACCTAAACATGAGACAACGAAGGTGGCTAGAACTCATAAAGGACTACGACCTAGACATTCAGTACCACGAGGAAAAAGCTAACATTGTGGCAGACGCCCTGAGCAAGAAGGCTAACCACTTCCTCAACACCACCTGGGTCCTACCCGACCAGCTGTACAAAGACTTCCAGAAGCTGAACTTGGAAATAATAAAGCAAAATCAAACCCACCCCGAGATTCACCTATTCAACACACAAATCATACCCACACTCTTCGAAGAAATCAAAATAGGACAGCAGCAGGATCCGGGACTAGATAAAATACGCCTCGACCTAACCCAAGGGAAAGAAGGACCCTTCAAAATACACGAAGATGGCAGTCTCCGCTACCAAGGTAGGTGGTGCGTACCCACGACGCATCCCCACTTAAAACAACAAATCTTGGAGGAAGGACACAACGCCCCGTACTCAGTGCACCCCGGGGGTGACAAACTATACTAAGAGATGAAAAGGTCGTTTTGGTGGCCTAACATGAAAAAGGAAGTCACAGATTTCGTGGCCAAATGCCTGAACTGCCAAAGGGTGAAGGCCGAACGATGCAAACCCAAGGGACTCGTGCAACCCCTTGAGATACCACAAGGAAAGTGGGATTCCATATCCATGGACTTCGTCGGAGGATTACCCCCAACAAAAACCGGCAAGGATAAAATTTGGGTCATAGTGGACCGACTAACCAAAACGGCGTGATTCATTGCCATGAAGGAGACATGGACGATGACACAACTAGCCCAAGCCTACCTAGCTCGAGTGGTGAAATACCACGGAATTCCCCAAAGCATTGTGTACGATAGAGACTCCAGATTCCTCTCACAATTCTGGAAGTCACTACAATCGGCCTTAGGGACACAACTAAAACTAAGCATGGCATTCCACCCCACCACTGACGGCCAAACCGAGAAAACCATTCAGACTCTCGAAGACATGCTGAGGGCCTGTGTGTTAGACTTCCAAGGGACATGGGAAGAACACCTAGACCTCATTGAATTCTCGTACAACAACAGCTACCACGCAAGCATCCGTATGGCACCCTACGAAGCCTTATACGGATAAAAATGCAGAACTCCCTTGTGTTGGGAGGACATGGTCGACCCGGTGACACTAGGGTCCCAATACCTACAAGACACCATAACCAAGGTCAAACACATCCAAGAAAGGATGAAGGCTGCTCAGGACCGCCAGAAATCCTACGCCGACCTAAAGAGAAAACAAGCCGAATTCAACCCCGGGGACAAGGTTTGGTTGAGAATCTCACCCACACGAGGGGTAATGAGATTCGGAAGAAAAGGAAAACTCAGCCCCCAATTCATCGGCCCTTATGAAATCATAGAAAGGGTCGGGAATCTAGCCTACCGCCTCGCTCTACCCATCGAACTAGAAAGAGTACACAACGTATTCCACATATCCCAGCTAAAGAAATACGTGCATGACCCAAGCCACGTGCTACAACCCGAGGTCGTGGACCTCGACGAGTCTCTAGCATATGAAGAAAGACCCGTAAGTATCCTGGACACCAAGACAAGAACCACCCGTCGTCGGGCCAGAGAAATGGTAAAAGTCCTCTGGACCAGCCATGGGACCGAAGAAGCAACATGGGAACTCAAGGACACAATGAAGGAACGCTACCCCGAACTCTTCACACCAGGTAACAAAGAGGGAGTCGCCCGACAAGAACCAAGCTTCGGGGACGAAGCTTCCCGTTAAGGGGGGGAGATTGTAACACTTAAAACCAATAAATCATTTAACCAATTATCCAAAGAAATAATTAAATTGCAATAATTAATTAGGGAAAAGGCCCACCGTGGTCCGTGGGCCATCACCCCTAAAACCCAACCCCTAACCCTAAAAGGAATAGAATTAGCAAACCTATAATATTAGTTCCTAATTAGGACTCCTAAATATATAAATAGGGGACTTAAGAGGCACCTAGAACCCCCCGCCACAACAATCCCTCACCACACAAGAAATTCCAAGAATTCCCCTAGGAGAAATCAAGAAAGAAGAAAGCTTCAAGAAAGACCCTTCATAGCCAAGGAATTAATTAAGGCTAAAAGGTAACCCATGTCTCAACAAAACCTATTTTCATAGCTATGATTCCCCTCTTAGGATTTCCCCCATATTCTTGTGTGCTGATGATTCGTTATAATGACATTGATAATTGGTGTTATGATTCCATGGGTAATCTTGATGATAAGAGATTCTTGACGATTATATGGTGTTCTTGGTGTTCTTGTTGATTATATGATGTTCTTGATGTTTATATGATATTCCTACCGAATCTTGATATTAGTAGATGAATTGTGTTCTTGTTGATTTAAAAATAATTAGAACCCTAGGTTATATCGTGGAATTCGTATGGTATTATTCTTGGTAGATTGGGTGGGAATTAGTATGCTTGGGTGTTGATTATGTTTACAAAGCATGATAGGTTATGTGCCGTATGTTTCTTGATTTTGATCCGTTAATTGTCTACGTGTGCTATCAATGCGTTGAAAGTGTCTAAGCATGGTTTCGGGTTCCACGGTGGTTCCCGGGGCGTTTATTTGTGAAGAAGAGTCAGTGGGGGTAGGGGACCCGCCACCTACCCGCGGCTAAATGTGGCATCGCCGGCAGCGGGCAGCCGGCGGGCGGGCAGCTTCCCGCCGGGCACCCGCTGCCCGGAATAGTTGCCGCCGACGCGCAGCCGGCGGGTGAACCCTCACCCGGCTACCCGCTGGTTTGCACCCCAATTCGGGATTTTGGCTTCCCCGTTTGATGTTCCCCCAACCCCCGTGGTGTCCCAACGGACTCCGTCTATCGTGCCTATGTCTAGTTTGATATTTCGGGTACCGTTCGTAGGTTGTATGAGTCTTATATATTGCATGCTAGTTGAATTGGTATCCCGTTGACCTAGGTGAAAGAAGTATGAACCCCTTAGGATTATTCTTAGTATGTGAAGGATCACGCATAGGTTTTGTTATACGTTTTCTCCCCCTTCCCAATGTGTTAATGTGGGTTGCATGTGCTTGCTATGTGTTATGTGTGCATGATACCCCAATTTGGTTGCGATCAAATTGGTTATACGGGCAGTCGGATGGGTTGAGAACCATACCGACTGTTAACCAGGCCGGTTGCGATCGGTCAGGTATATAAACATTATATAGGGCTGCGGTCCACCATTTGGTTGAGATCAAATGGATTATACGGGCAGTCGGATGGGTTGAGAGCCATACTGACTGTTAACCAGGCCGGTTGCGATCGGTCAGGTATATAAATATTATATAGGGCTGTGGTCCACCGTTCTACATGAGCTGCGGTTCATTTTCCTGGCTTCGGTCAGATGACATACTCTTGGGCTGCGGTCCACTGTTTCGTTGCGATCAAACTATGATGAGCTGCGGTTCATCGGTCGGTTGCGATCGACCCCTCCGTATTGTGAAACGGGGCAGGGTGCTGCGGGGCCGTGTCAGAGCTATATGCGCTGACCGTCATGTATGAGCATGCGATTGGTCCTGTGGCGCCAACAAAGTGTGCTTATGTGATGAGATATGGATGAGTTGTGATTATGAGTATCTTGGGGATGTGACTACGGGATTTACGTTGGGGATTGTTTATGTTGGGTTATGATTATTGATTATGCTCAGCCTTATCTACCTTGCCTGTTGCGAACTATATATGCTTGCTATAACTGCCGTTTGTGCTTAGCTCTATGTGTCGAGTCTATCCCTGTTTTAAAAGCTAGAGTTCGTAGAATATATCTTCATGTTCAAAATGGTTTTCGTATATCTATATATATCTCTATATGTATTGTACTTCAACGCGTTGGAGTGGGTTACCAGCATCTCTCGCTGAACAGATATATTTGGCTTTCAGGCACATAAGAGTAGACACTGGAGCTCGCTAGAATCGTGGAGCATAGAAGTAGATAGTTTCCCTTTCGGCCTGCGTGCCACGGTTATGCATTTACTTTGTTGAGGATATTAGTTAGTTAGCCTGTGCACCTGAGTTCTCTAGCTCAAGTGTGGCATAGCACCCCGTACTCTTTATATTATGTTTGGGATTTAATGAGATTTTACCTTCTTTATATAAGTTTCAAAAGTTTCGAAAATCTGGGGTGTTACACCCCCGATTGTTCGCGTTCCCTGGTTGGGCCATGGCCGTAGGGTTCGCGCTTGGGGGTTGAGTGCATTGGAAGGCCTTATGTCCTTCCCCCCGTAATTGAAGCATCGTAAGGCGTTCCCGAGGCAGCCCTTTCCCCTATGGTCCTTATTACATTTTCTGCAAAGGAATTGCCTTGCGTTTGTTTCGTTGTACCTCGTGGACGATCCTTGATTAGGTGGGTTAGCTGTCCTTGTGTTAGAGTCATTCCTTGCTCTTTTCATAGTCGGTCCCCCGCTTCCGATATTCCTCTTGCGGATTTGTTCTTGAAATCCCCGTTGTAGAAGTTGGATCCAGTAAAGGTCGGCGGCACTGGTGTAACGCTCGTTAATGGTCCTGGGCTTACTTACGATTAAAGCCTTTCGAGCTTCGGAGTTGAGGCCTACCATGAACTTCTCTATTTTGGTCGTCTCTGTAGGCACCAATTCAGGTGCGAAACGAGCTAACTCAAGAAATCGTTTGTGGTATTCCATTACCGTGGCCATCCCCTGTTTCAGGTGGAGGAATTCTTCGTACATGGCTACCCTTATGTGTGCGGGGTAGAACCGTCCTCGTAATCGTGCCTTCAATGATTCCTAGTTAAATCCCGGTTCTTGCCTACAAGTAGGTCCTTCGTGGACCCACCAATGATCGGCTTCGTGTCCGAAGTAGAATGGGGCTAATTCTACATGGCGCCCTCAGGGCATTCCACTACCTCGAAGATTTTGTCGAATGTCTGGATCCATTCCTCGAGGGTCGTGGGATCTTCTTCTCTTGAGAAGATAGGTGGGCGATGGCTTGAGACTTGGCGAGTTATATCCGAGTTTCCGTTTGGCGGTGGTGGTCGGTTGTTGTTATGGAGGACCGCATTGCTCAGTGTCTGGGCGACCTGAGTTAGTTGTTGAAGGTTCTGAGTTAACGAATCGTGGACAGAAGGCTTGGGGGTTCCTGACCGACTCCTTGTTGGTGCCATTCTGGTGTCTACAGGGCCAACACCTACCGTAATGGTAAGTTAGGGGTTTGCATCCTTACCTTGATGCTATAATTGCGGGGAATTCTTAAGCTTAGCATAGAATAGAGTGAGGAGAAGTTAAGCAGACAATGATAGATAAACTCATAGCCTCAACGCGCATCCTAAGATTCTTAAGTCCTAAGTATTTAAGCATTTAGAGTTAAAGCTTAACATCTTAAAGTCTCAAACTTAGAGTACATAGTGCAGTCTAGATTCTTAAAGTCTAACTCTTAACATCCCAAGCATGTAAGTGCCTAGAGTTCAAGTTTAATGTCCCAAAGTCTTATCCTAAAGGCATTGTCCGAGAGTCGAACTTAGGCTCTGATACCAACTGTGACACCCCTAATTTTTGTTTAATAATTAAAACTTATATAAATAGCGCAACCAACATTAATTATCCCAAACAGAGCACAAAACTATATATAAGAGTCGGGGTGCTATGTCACACCTAGGTTTGAGAACCTAGGTGCACAGGCTAAACTAACCAATGCATATTTAATTCGTAAGTCAATATTCAAGTACAACCCAAGGCACACAGGCCATCTACTATACTAGAGCTAACTAGGCTAAGTCCAAGGTTCTGACTAGCGCGCTCCGCAACTAATGCTCATTACCTGAAAAACATTCGGTGTAACAACCGTCAGCGAATAATGCTGGTAACCCACTCCAACGCGTTAAGTACAATATAGGTAGATATAAGAAACTCATTTTGAAACTGGATTACGTATATACTTAGAGACCCTAATTTAAATCCAAGATCAAGACTCAAGACACAATAACAGACTCCACAGTATAGAATAATCATAAAGACTAGCATGCGTCCTAAGAACACGTTGCGAGACATGATGTAACACCCCAATTTTCATAACCAAAATTTCCTTAATATTTAATCTTTCTTAATTGAATTATTCACTAATAACATAGCGGAAGCATTAACTAACCAAAAGAAAACTGGGTGTTACCGCCACGCTTAGGTATTTCTCTTATACCTAAACGCTAAGGCTAAAATACAACTTAATTCCAATTGAACAATCCAAAACTAACTTAATACAGTAAGTGTAAATAATTATACAACCATATTTTCCCAAATATCAATTCAAATCTTCAATATGCCTATTCTTGATAGAGTAAACTCGTTCTCAACTTGAATTCATCTTGAATCCTTTTATCCATATTCACCTGTAAAAATAATTTGCAACAAAATAGGGTGTAGACAAAAATTAGCGTAAGCTAAGTATGTTTCACTTCACCCCGTAAAATAATAGGCTCGGATTTTATATAATTTTCAAATAAAACACTTATATATTCTTAATACTTTTGCAAACCATTTATATAGATAAATATATGTATAGTTTTGTATAACTAACATAGTAGAGTTTGACAAAGTATTACTTAGTAAATAATCATTTTCCAAAACCTTCCACGTCATTTTTCCAAAATATAACATATTTATCAAGGAGGAGTAGATACCAAGTGTAGAGTCTTTAAGCTCTCAACATAACCACCGAGAGGCATCTCATAAGCCAATCATGAAAATAATTTAGAATTCCAATGTGAGTTCTACCGGATCACTCCGGTTTCCATTTCTGAGACAAATTTCAAATTTGTGAGTTCTTCCGGCTCACTCCGGTATAATAAAAATATTTTTGTAAGTTCTCCCGGCTCACTCCGGTAAAATGACCAAAATTTCCAATCAGTTGGTTGTGAGTTTTCCGGCTCACACCAGCACCAAATATCACGCTCCTCCAAGACTAAAATATGTATGTATATATATACTTTCATTAAAAATATTTCTTTTCCAAACTTTAATAATATGAACGTGGAATAATAATAAGAATTTCACCACATATATAAATGGTGTAGCTTGTCCAAAATAATACTTTTTTGTAAATTGATCACATTTGATCATTATTTAATATATAAAAATATATAAATATATATAAATACCAAAACTTCCAAGCCAAGCATTTACACAACACACGGGTTCGACACGTCGAAACCCATTCTCGATAGCTCGAGAATTACTACTCACAACATTACAATGCACTTGTGATCACATGAACATTATAACTCACATCATAGATATCATACTCATATTCACACAACATATAATATTCACGGGAAAAGTAATTTTGATGAACATGAAATGTTACCAAAATGATTACACTATCAACTCTATAAACTGCACAACTTCATCTCCTATCCTTCTTTCTCTATTTTCTTCCCATTTCTCTCTCTCTTTTTTGTTTCTTTCTTTTCGTCTGTTTTCTTTCTTTTCATTCTTTTTTTTTTCCTTCCTACGATTCATCTCCCTACCCCCTTCTTATAATACTTTACTTTCTTATAATAATAAATAATATACATTTGCTAATCATCCATCAATCATTAGAATAAGAATATATAACTGCTAATCCATCCAATGTGTCCCTAATCTACTGCTAATCAATTAACAATATACTGATAAAAAAAAATCATTGCTAAAAAAAATCAAAAACAAGTTAACCATTTCGCAACTGGCAAGAATCAAACCCAACATCTCAAGATTAACATACAAGTCTCAAACCAACACACCACTTCATCTCTTGGTTTACTTCTTAGCAAATTATATATATATATATATATATATATATATATATATATATATATATATATATATATATACGAAAAAGAATATAAGGCTTTCTTTTAGACATAATAGATAAATATAACAATTTAATTTTTATAAGAATAATTTTTCAAAAATTCTTTTGGCATCATATGAAAATATATTAAGGGTGAACTAAATAATATTTTCTCAAAATTATATTCTTGCTTAAAATTACCGGGTGTCACACATGACAGGCAGATAAGCATATAAATAACAAATAGAAGCAACAAAGGCATTCAAGACAGTTAGCAAGTAATCAACAAGGCACACAATCCGTCTTCCAACCATATACCAATTCCAACCTTATAGCTCCCCCCCCCCCCCCCCCCCCCCCCCCCCCCCCCCGTCCTTATATCAGTTCCAACCTATACCTCCAGGCCACCCTTATATCGCCTCCCCTTATTCCTCCGGGCAACTACATGCCCCCACTGACAAACCACCTATAAACCAGCAACATATCAAGATGGTGCCGCAGTGCCATTCACATGATCCGCACCTCTAGTGCCAATATCAAGGGGTCAGCGCATATAACTCTGACATGACACCGCAGCACTTATAACCTGACCCATGCTCGAAGGCAAGCAGGTCTAAGGTGGGTTTGTGCCTTTAGCACAGTAACCGCTATGGCCTGTACCTTTAGTACAATGACCGGGCACAAGTTGTGCCAACCGCCAACAATTCATTTCCACCAATCACAATCTCATCATCATCATCATTCACACCGGCCATAGCGCAATGACCACGATACTCATCATCATTCAATCAAGCAACACATAATCAATCAATTAACAATCAAGACACAACAACAACGACACGTATTACACATAGATTCCTATAACGATACTCAGAACACCAAACGAGACTCATACACGACAAACGGGGTACAACGGGACACAACGGGACACAGGGAAACATCAAACGCGGAAAAACATCATGACCCATAACCACATTACAGTGGGTAGGTGGTGGGTGGATGACCACCCACCAGCCACCCGCCGGCGGGCAGCCAACATTCCAGCGGGAGGCCGGCGGGCACGGCTCCGCCCGCCGGCTGCCCGTTGCGTAGGCGCTCGCCGGGCAGCAGGTAGGTTGTGGGCAGTCATCCCCCCACCTACCCCCCACTGGTACATAGTCAAATATTCAGTCTCGGGATCACTCGTGGAACCCGAAATCATGTCTAAACACATAGCGACAACACCATGTATTCAATTAACGGAATTAAATCAAGAATCACACTGAATACGTTCTAACGTGATTCCTAAACATGCCAAGACTCCACATTAATCATATAATGGTTTAGGAACATCCGGAACCACAAGAACATCAAGAAATCTATAAGCAAAGTCCCAAATACAAGTCCTAGGCTAGACTTAACACCCGATCATGCACGATCCCACCCAAATATACCAAAAACGTCACAAAATTCACAATATAAATCTTAGGGCTCTAGACATAATTAAAATAAAAGATCCTACATATAAACAATCACAATATCAAGAATATCAAGATTACCAAATAAACACAATATAAGTGCTATGCAAGGGCTCTATCAAGACTCAATCACAGAATTACACATACGATTATCTAACTAGCCAATAAATAAGATATAGCAAGGAAAATAGGTTTTGTCGAGACATGGGTTTCCTCTTAGCCCTTATCAATATCCTTGGCTACTAAGGTTCTTCTCTAAGATTTCCCTCCAGTGGATTCCTCTACGTTTGGTGGCGGGGGAATTCCTTAACTAGGTTTCCCTCGGGAATATCTTGCGTGGTAGAATTAACTATGGTAGGGTTTCTAAATGCTTCCTAAGTCCCTATATATAGATTTAGGAGTCTTAACTAGAACCTGAATGATAAAGGCCCACTTTTCATATTCCTTATAGAATTAAGGACTTGGTTAAGGATAAAGGTCCATGATCCATCGTGGACCACACTAATTAATTAATGGGGATTCTAGTCTAATTAAATCCTTTTGAATTATATGTTAACAGAATTAATTAAATAATTAATCCGGATACGGAGGGTGTAACACGGGGTGTTACAGCCACCCCGCTGGAAACCGGACACCCATAGCACCGACCATCGAAAAAAGCATGAAGCTCTATGTGAAGTCGGGTCGCTCGGTAACGATTCTAGGGGGTTGAGAAGAAAAGAGTGCCCGCCTAAGCCTATTGGCGAGGAGAGGTCCATGACATACCCTCACATATTTTTATGCCTCTGGGCTTTAGCGGTATAAGGTTGAATGTTGGTTGGCGTATTGACATCGTTCCCACCAGTGGGCTCAGCTTGAAGGCCCATAGAAAATAGGAGGTGAATTCAAAATTTTTGCATGCTTGAATTGGTATGGAGAGTGGGTTCCCTTGATCTTACATTTATCCTTTTGCTAGGGGTTTTTGCTCCTTTGTATATTCCTTGAGTTGCAAAGTATAGCACATGATTAACATACTTGCTTGATAGCATGAGGGATTTAACCCCCTCCGTTGTCTCACAAACCCTTCTTGATTGAACTTTTGATTGATTGAATTTGCATTAAGTATCTTTGTCACTTATTATTCCTTGAGTTGAATGGAAACCTTGCTCGGGGACGAGCAAGAATAAAGTGTGGAAACTGTGATAAGTGCCAAAGATGATACATTTAGTAGGGTATTTTGGAGGCATATTGTGCTATAATTGGAATCCTTTGAGCCTACTAAATGTTTAAAATACCTTACTTTGATAAAAGTTAGGAGCAAAGACTAATTGTGGTTGTCTTTGTAGAAAAGAGCAAAACATTGTCAATTACAGGGAATTCCGGCGACAATTCGGTAATTGGAGCATATCTTGAGCTAGGAATGTCTAAATGACGTGATTCAAGTGGTTATGGAACGAAAAATTCAAGGGATACAACTTTGGTGAAGACAAAAGTTGCTAATTCCCAACAGAAAGTTCCACGCATTCATCCAATGTGCGTGGGTCATGCATGGACGGGAAGCATCTGCTCAACACATGTTGTACGTGCGTTGGAGTACCCATCGCGGAAATTTCAGAAATTTAGCCTATTTAAAGGCATGTAAGGGGAATATTTTGGGAGACTTTTCATCTATCATCTTTCCCTCTTTAGAAATCATATCATAGTTGTGACACCCTGTATTTTCCTAAAAATAAATTATGGTCCCGATATTAAATATTTTTATTAATAGACATAAGGTTGGGGGTAGCCATAAGGTTGGAACCGGGCATAAGAAAGGCATATCAATTCGTGATGGTTGATGTCACGAAGGCAAGTGTTGCCATTGTGTTATTCGATATTCGTGACGAGTGATGTCGCGAAGGCATGTGTTGCCATTGTGTGTCTCTTATTCTCTTGTGTTGTGCATGTCGGGTGTTATTCTACTGAGTGATGGTAGAATACATCTTGAGCCGTTCTTGTGTGTCGTTATACTTCTTGTGGTCTTGGGATATGTTCCCTTGTCTTCGTTGTGAGTGTATTGAGTCTTGTGATTGACTTCTACTCTTGCCTTTGAACTTATATATACTATATTCCGTTTCGCAAATGATTTGTATATATATCCTATCTATGTATGATATTTCACATGTATTGGTGGGTTACCAGCATCATTCGCTGATCGGGTGTCGTCCCATATATTTATGTGTTTCTTTCAGGTCCCGAGTAGAGGCGAGCGCGATCTAGTGATGGATAGTGTAGATCCCTCAGACCTTGTAGTTTGTTTTGGCCTGTGTGCCTCCTATGTTGGATTTTAGACTTATGGATTGTTTGACCTTGTCCTTTGTAGAGTGATTATGTTGATGTTGTTTACGCTTGTGCGTTCACCTTAGTGTGGGCGTGGCATAACACTCTTTGTTTTCCATCTGTTATATAGTTAGACTTCCGCTGTGTATGCTTATCATGGTTAGATTATCTGCATGATTAAGTTTTAAATTGGCATGGAAATCGGGGGTGTTACAGTTGGTATCAGAGCCTAGGTTTGAGCCTAGGATGGTAAGAGTTAGACTTTAAAGACCTAAGTTGAGGTTAGGTTAGTGTTTGTAAGCTGTGACCTTAAGATGTTTAGTGAAGCATCTAAGTGTTTAAGTACCTAAGTATAGGATTCTTAGGATGCGCAGTGAGGTTGTGTGTTTCCTTTTTGTTATTTGTGTAGTTCTCCTATCTTGTTTTGTTGTTACCGTTAGTAGTTTTGGTTGTAGTTGTTGTTCTCGGTTGGTGTGAACCTTCTCGGTAAGCCTCCTCATTCTGGGTTCGTTAAAGTCTTGTCAAAGACTGCGTCCAATAGTAAGAAGACTCGAAGGTTTGCTGTTACAAGATAGTCAAGTCGTTGTGGTTACAGCTGGGCACGTGGTCAACAAAAAGAAGATGGATTACTCTACTCGCAACCTGGAGCCAGCTACATCAAACTCCGTTCAAGCAAGTGGCGCCGTCCCTCATACGACATCTTCAGCAGTTCTACGCTAATCCTAGGGTTGAAGTCTTAGTCTCGTGCAACCGAAGTCCGATAAGAAGCAAGACGTCGTTTAGAGTTCAAAGATCAAGTTTAGAAGACCCTCACTCGCGAGGGGAAGCCAAGAGCGGTCCCATATGCTCTAAGAAGATGTTAGCTCACGCCAAGGGGTCGTTCGTGGGTCAACGTGTTTGAAGCCTCCTAGAGTTAAAGAGCTACGAGTCAACCTTGGACCTTTACAAGTTCAAGGAGTTGAAGTGTAAGATCGAAGTGTTCAACCTAGAAGTAGTTTTATCTACCCTTGAAGAAACCAAGATTGGGCAAGTTCGAGGCGTTCAGCTTGGAAGTAATAAAGATCAAGATGGCCGTACTGGATCAGCTTGGACCTCCAAGATACATGGAAGGGAAGAATATCTTTGTTGACAAGTCGCCTGATCTTGTGAAACGTGAAGAGGTTGAGTAGTAGTTGGTAAATGAGGGTAGCGTTTATCCTCGTCGGCACACCTAGAAAGTTATGTCTAACATGAAGACTTTTGGTAAGGAGGTTTGGCAACAAGAAGGAAAAAAGACGTAACCGAGCTGCAATCAATTGTTGGGGCAGCCAGAAGACTCAAACCGACAAGAGTGAAGCAAAGACGGATCTGATCACCGGGTGTTCCTAAATTGCAAGTGAGACTCTGTGCCAAGGATTCCTGGTAAGAGATTTACCTAAAACCAGGAAGGGACAAGAAGTAGGTAATCTTGTATGGGAAGTTTGAACAGTAAAAGGAAGGACAGTCAGAGATCAACCTACACACCGATTCTACCGTTGGACCTCCATAAGTAAGACATGCCCGTGCGGCAACAAAGTTTTCAGGGAAGACCTACCGTTAATCAAGACAAGAAAAGACGAAGTTAGTTTGTAACCGACTACCTTATGAAGATTGCAAGTTTGTCAACGGTGAGCAAGACTTGACCTACTGAGCTTCTAGTAAGGTCAGGAGCAATTCTTTGGGCAAAGAACCATGTAAGGTCTCCCGATGTTGACTTTGGTAACGACTGCAGCTTACGAAAAAGTTCTATCGTTTGCGTTTGGCTTAAGGTTGCAGTTGAGCTCTACAATCCAACCAGCTTTAGATGGTTAATGGGAAAGAATCATACAGATCAAGAAGGCAAGTTGGGAAACTTGCGCTTTGGATTTACGAAGGCCGCGGATTGTGCTCTGATGATGGAATCAAGTTTCCCTTTCAATGATGGTTGTTGTCAAGCATTCAAAGGACTCTTTACAGGATTTTGTGAGATTTTGAGTGCCAACGGTCACGATGCTAAGGAAGGTTTAAGGAATACGCGGGTGATTAGACCGCGATGATCTGTAGATGCAATAAGGAAGGAAGTTTGGTTTGTAAGTCACCGAAGACTTGGGACGAAAAGGACCGACAACCGGGTGCGCTTAAAGAAAGAGGAAAGCAGTTGTCAGTGCTTCGACCGATCTTGAGTTAGCTAGAATGGACAACAAGCCGAATCTTTAGGAAGATCAAGATGGTTTGCTAAAAGTTTCATTACCGACGCATGGATGAAGACCGATAAGGGAAGCAAGTCAACTCACAGTTGCCTAGTCCGTGTGAGGTCTTGGGAAGAGTTGGGAAAAGTAACCTAAAGCTTGGTTTAGCCACCGAGTTGGACAAGATTTGGAGTACCTTGGAAGAATACGTTGTGATGCACCATGTGAGTTTCGCTCGGCTGTAACAAAGTTGAAGAAGAAACCAGTGTTTGAAGAAGGGTTTAGGGTGAAGATGTTTGTAATCTCAGCTTATGAAGAGGGTCCGCTAAAGATCTTAGCGTAAGAATGCGTCAGAATCTAGTTAAGGAGCCTGTAGTTTGTCAAAAGTGCAGTGATCGAAGCGTCAAGTTGAAGAGGTCGCCTGAAGTCGAGAACCCTTTACCCTCTGTAAGCCGTTTACATCTCCTTCCCTCGTCAAACCAAATGTCGTTTCCCGAGAAAATCCATCCTATCTCTTCGAGCCTCGTTCTTGTTTCCTTCTTAATTTGATTCTGTACAAGGTGACAACCTCGTTTTCCTAAGTTGTAACCTTGAAAATCTTGATTTCCTTCCTAATCTACACTATCCTGAAGCCTAAACCTAGTACCTTTCGTTAAAAAATCCTTTCAATCCTTTCAAACCTCGTTCTTGATCCCTCACTTCAAACAATTTTGTGCAAGGTGGCAACCTTATTTCCTATGTTGCAACTTTGATCCTAATCCTAATTAACGTTGTCCTCAAGTTTGGAACCTAAACTTTCATCCTCTTTTCCATACCAAACCGAACCTTCCCAGAACTTAGTATATATTTTCCCGTATAAATATTTTCTCTATACTTATTATCGTATTTTTGTGACACTCTTATCCCCAAAATGATTTTCTAGCTTCCGGGACGAAGCTTCTTTTAAGGGGGTGAGGATGTGACACCCCGTATTTTCCTAAAAATAAATTATGGTCCCGATATTATATATTTTTATTAAAAATATATATATAGCTATTTGATTTAAAATGGGTTTGGGTCTACCTATTATTGTGAACCGATATTTTGCGCCCAAATGCCTTAAGCCAAAAAAAAAAATGATTTTGAGCCCAGAAGTTTATTTGTTATCCCAAGCCCAAAATGTACTTATTTATTATATGTTATGTAAGCTTTGAACCCAAACTAGCCAAACCCAAATGTTTGTATAAATATAAGTATTATTATGTTGTGAGCCAAGATGTTGGCCCAGAATCCTTATTTGGCCTAACCCAACCCAAAATAGAAGCCTACCCTAATTAGCATGTTGCCTATCCACATTTTTATCCTTATGCGTGTGTATGTAGATAGACTTTGCAGCAGCTTCCTTCACCATAGACAAACCCCACCCTTTTCTTGTTTCTCTTCTCGACCACCATGCACCTCCCTTGGTCAACGGAAACATCGTGAGACAGAGCAAGATGGCGGTGGTGGCAGCTTGGACGGTGCGAAGCAGTTTTACGGCGGCATGGTTCGTTTTTCCGGTGAAGCCTTGTAGCGGCAAGAGAGCTCCGGCAGCTCCCCTTCCCAGCATCTTCTTCCTTCTCACACCCTTAGTTGGTGGCAGCAAGGCGAGACAAGCAGAGGCGATGGTCGAAGGCTCGTGGCAGTGATGCGTGACGGCGGCGGTATCGACGGAGCTCGGTGATGGCGTCTCTCCTCCGTTCCCGGCGTGATAGCTAATCCGGTGATATCATGGCTTGGTGGCAGCAGGCAGAGCCGCGGGTGGGAGTTTTCCGTGGTTCCACCCGCGGTCTCATGGCAGTACGCGGAGAAGAGGAAGGCGAAGTGGTGAGATCCTTCTCTTGTTTTTATAGTTTAAATAGTGTTTAAGTAGATTTTGGTTGCTTAGATTAATCAAGTGTGGCTTTAGCCTAGTGGTAAGGCGTGCATTTGTTTTGGTGAGGGGCTAAAGTTTAAATCCTAGCTTTGTTTAATTAGTTAAGTTGTTAAGTTTTAATTATAAGTTCTACCCTAGAAGTTTAGTTAATAGTTTTCTTATTATTGTTGTGATTAATTAGCAATAGGATGCCTAGCTTAGATGGTTAGATTTGTGGGTAATTTAGGGTTAAACTAGAGTTTAAATCCCTTTATGAGTATAATTAGTTTTATTAGTACTTTTGTTAATAGTTGAGATCCGATTTAATTCTAAGGTTCCCGTTTGGCTTACGAGTTGAGCCTAGCCTAAGTTGGCGTTGTTTTTGGATGTTAAGCGAAAGAGGTAACTCATGCTCTACAAAATCTATTTTGCTTACCTATATGATGATTTATTGGATTCTACATGTGATTTTGCTATGAAATGTGAGTGTTGATGCATTGTCTTGTGAAAATGCATATCTAGAGCTTGTTATTAGGGTTCATGTATGTCATTGCTTGGCTATTCCTTTCATTCAAGTCATTTTGTTGTATTTGGTGAGATTTGGCATGTTTTGGACTTGAATTTGAGCTTAGTGTTGAAAATCCCCGAAGGGATATTTTTGGTACAGAGGTTGTACCCGCGGGCGGAATGGCGGGTAGGGGTCCACCCGCGGGGTACAGGGTGTTTGGGAAGTGGTTCCCGCAGGCGGAACCATGGGTGGGGGTCCACCTGTGGCCCCACCCGCGGGTACACAAATGTTGGATGATGGGGATTTGTTCCTCGTGATTCTTTTGACTCGGTATTTGGTCTTTTGACTTCCTGATGTTCTTTTGTGGAACAATTTGAGTGTCTTCTTGATGTTTCGTATGTCCAGAACTATATGGTAGGAATCCATGTAGGTTTTGGTGTCTTGAACCGTGCTAAGTGTTCAACATTGTGATTCGTTGAACCATGATGAGTCGTGTGTGTTCTTCGGAGCTGTGTTTGGTTTACCCGTTTGATAAGCATGCTAGTTCGGTGTTTAAATGCTAGCGTGTGTGGTTTGTCCTTTCCTATTGTGGATGATGACTTGTGTTAATCATCGTTGTTGTCGGTAGAGCTGTCAAAACGGGCCCAACCCGTCGGGTTGGGCCCGTTTAACCCGTACTTTACACGGGCTGGGTTGGAGGATTTCTAGCCCGTCCCGTTTAACCCGTGGGGGATACGGGTTATACGGGTTGGCCCATGGGTTACACGGGCCGGCCCGTATAACCCGTATCCCCACCCACTCCCAAATGTGTTGTATAATTGAGTATTTTATTAATATTTAAAAACATTGTTGGTAACAAGACTTGAACCCTTAACCTTTTACTTAAGTTATAATCAAATTATTATTATTGAAACCAATTATACTAAGAACCCATGTTGAACACTTTAATATAATTATATATCTATTTACATCATTCACAAGCATTATTAAATATATAATTGATTTATATTACATTTATTAAAAGTATTAATTAATACAATTAATTGTATCTTTATATAAATATTAATTTAAAGTTTATTTATTATATAAACTACATAAAGTAATAAATTATATATTTTATAAACTTTATAACTTAATAGTATATATTATAACTAGTAATTCACCCGTGCGATGCACGGTAAAAAAATTATGTTATTATAAATATAAATAAAAAATAGAAAAATTAAAATATTTTAAATTATTTAATATAATAATATTTTTGAGCTTCCATTGGTCAAGTATTTATTATTTTTATAGAATACAAAATTACAATTAAAATTAAAATTAATATTAAAATTATAATTTTGTATGGTTAATATAATCTCTAATTATGTGCATATTCAAATAAACTTATAGAGAGAATTTACATAATTACATTGATTTATTCTTAATTGTATTTCATTTATATTATAATTTTCACAATACGAAAAATAACTAAGATAATTACATTTGGAAAGCAAATTTCAAATTTTGTATGTGTAAATTTAAACTCTAATTGAACACATTTTTTATATGATTATATAATATATATATAAAGCTATTTTATTTTTCAAAAGTATATTTTTTATATGATTATATACTATATAGCTATTTTATTTTTTAAATGTTGTGCTTTTTTTTATAATAAAGGATGTTGTGGCATTAACTATAACATTAATTATTTTCCAAACCATATAGCTTTATTATATAAAGGATTACAAAATAAAAAATATTACATGTAAAACATATTAGTATTAAATATAAATTAAATAAATTATAATTACATATTAAAAACTAAAATCTAATTTTATATGTGTATATGTCATATGTGTATATGTGTATATGTTATATGCGTATATACAGATTTGTATATATATAAATATACATATTTGTTCACAAAAGTTAATATGGTTGATTGGAAATAGTCTTGGTTACTAATTTAGAGGTTATGGGTTCAATTTTTAAGCAATACAACAATAAATATTTTAATCATGCAAATTTAAAAAAAAAAAAAAAAAAGAATAAACGGGCTGACGGGCTGGCCCGTCAGCCCGTCCTACACGGGTTGGGTTGGGAAAATCCCAACCCGTGGGAAAACGGGTCGGCCCGTCCCGTCCCGTTTCCAGTTGAACCCAAGACGGGCCAGCCCATATGGGCCGGGCTGGCCCGTTTTGACAGCTCTAGTTGTCGGATTGTGATCCATTCCTTGATTGAGTATGGTTTCATATCTTCGTTGTGATCCGTTGATTGATTCCTATGATGGTGTTGTGTGTGTGGTTGTACCTGGATTGCACGATTAATGCTATGAGACATTAGTCACCAAGGTACGACAGTGGTCCACGTGGTGTCCATGACACGATTATGGAGTTTGTGACCTGAGTGATGAGTTCATGTATTTCTTCGGAAGCATGTGTTGCCATGTGTGTGATCGGAACCCTCGTGTACTATGAATTGGTGGAATTGTTGGCAGTCGTTGGCGGGTGGGGACGACGGTCCTCAGAGGGAAAAGGTTGGACTTGGATGTATAGGGGTCCTGGAGGTAATAGTTGGAACTAGACATAAGGTTGGGGGTAGCCATAAGGTTGGAACCGGGCATAAGGAAGGCATATCAGTTCGTGATGGGTGATGTCACGAAGGCAAGTGTTGTCATTGTGTAATTCTATATTCGTGACGAGTGTTGTCGCGAAGGCATGTGTTGCCATTGTGTGTCTCTTATTCTCTTGTGTTATGCATGTCAGGTGTTATGCTACTGAGTGATGGTAGAATACATCTTGAGCTGTTCTTGTGTGTCGTTGTACTTCTTGTGGTCTTGGGATGTGTTCCCTTGTCTTCGTTGTGAGTGTATTGAGTCTTGTGATTGACTTCTACTCTTGCCTTTGAACTTATATATACTATATTCCGTTTCGCAAATGATTTGTATATATATCCTATCTATGTATGATATTTCACATGTATTGGTGGGTTACCAGCATCATTCGCTGACCGGGCGTCGTCCCATATATTTATGTGTTTTTTTCAGGTCCCGAGTAGAGGCGAGCACGATCTAGTGATGGATAATGTAGATCACTCAAACCTTGTAGTTTGTTTTGGCCTGTGTGCCTCCTATGTTGGATTTTAGACTTATGGATTGTTTGACCTTGTCCTTTGTAGAGTGATTATGTTGATGTTGTTTACGCCTGTGCGTTCACCTTAGTGTGGGCGTGGCATAACACTCTTCGTTTTCCATCTGTTATATAGTTAGACTTCCGCTGTGTATGCTTATCATGGTTAGATTATCTGCATGATTAAGTTTTAAATTGGCATGGAAATCGGGGGTGTTACAATAGCACTCTTAGTTAGGGTACTTAGCTTAGGTTTACATTTTTCTTAGATCTACACTCATTGATCAACAATTCTTGAACGATTGCTCACATTGATTGAAGATTTGGTAACCCTACTTTCTTAAGCTTTGAATTCTATATTCTATTGTGTTATCTTGAATCTCTTTCTTTGTGTTTGTGATATATTAATGATGATGAGTTGCTAGACTTCTAGGATATTTGGATTGGAATTGATTTATTATTGTGTATTCATGCTTTGTATAGATTAGATGATGAGATTTGATGTATTGCTTGACCTTGAATGTCTATGTTGTAGAGGTGTGCATATAGATTCTCTCTTCATTGTAGGATCCCAATGAGATAGGAGTGTGAGAGTGGAAAAGTGGCAAGAGATTGCACTTTCCTTAGTCCTCCCCTTGCAATCCCCGTCCTACGATCCGAGAGGGCTAGGCCCGGGAGGATAAGATAGACCACCCACCAAGTGTTTGTTAGAATGCCTCACCCTACTTAGGAACTGATGAGAGTCTAGGTTCTACGCAACCTATTATTGGTGCCATAGTTCTCCCTTAGGTTAGTCTTGCCTTGCACCATCTCTTGTCCACTTGAGACCAATGAATGCATGATCACGAACCCTTTCCATCCAAATCCCCATTTTACATATTTGCTTGTTTTCCTTTATTTTCTTGTCTTCTATGCTTCCACACATGTTCCCATACCTACTCTCCTCTTGCACCTAGTTCACTCTTGTGGAGACATTGTGACAACAAATTGTCTTACACTTTGCTTACTTCGATTTACCATCCTTAAGTTCGACACTTGGGGGTTCCATATCCTCGTTTACACTTTCCACATAACCATCCATCCCACTAAACTAATAAACATCACTGGTCTTTTCAAGAAAATACATACAAGTGCTCAAAACTACTTTCAAATAAATCAAGATGACCAGTGAGAGAAATTGCCCTATTCATTTCAAGATTAATAGAAGACTTTGGTAGATTCAATAAGTATTCAACACCAAGTCATCATTAGTTGGAGAAGAACAACTTTCATGTTCAAACCCAACGTTTCTACTTGTTGAAGTAGAAAGGGGAGGAATAATAACAAGTGTAACTTGTGAAAACCTTGAGGTTTGTCGCTGACATTATGATCAAAGCACAAGTTCTCTCTACTTGTATATAAGGAGTGAAATACTAGTGAAATTAAACCTCCTAAAAATTCTAAGAGAAGAGTGGATTAGACCATGTTTACTGAACCACTGTAAAAATCTCTATCTCTCATTTACTCAACGCTTTTTATTTTTTTGGTTATCTCATTAACACTCAAACGTAATATTTAACAAGACTAAAACATACCTCAAAATTAAAAAGGGTTAATATTTTTATCTTTTGCATTTTAAAAAACTAACTTTCGAAATTCAAGTTCATTTGAATTTATTTTCAAAACTCAATCAACTCTATTTACCCTCCTCCATCTAGACTTATCCAGTGGCGGAGCCACAATGGGGGCAGTGGGGGCCACTGCCCCCCCTTAACCCTTCCTACTAATATATAAGTACATGAATAAGGCATCAAAGTGTTTAGTAGATTAGTGGGTTCAACCTTGAATATGACATGGAGTAGCACAGGTTCAAATCCCACCTATAGCATTTTATTATGTTTTAGCTTTTTATCTTTATTTAAGCTCTTCACACCCTTCAATAAATTAAATATATTTTTTAATTCTACTTTTTTTTGCATGTATATTTTAGCTTCTATCGATTATGCTTTATATTTTGTCATAAATATTTTTATAATATTTCAAAGTGTTTTAAAATTTCACCCTATCCAAGTATAGTTTTGGCTCCGCCCTTAACTATCTTGTAGTCTATCATAAATATTGTATTATAATTTATAATGTATTTGAACCATATTATAGATGTTTGATATTTTGTCACGAATGGGCTTTTATTTGTTCTTCCATAGCAGACCGACGAAGGGTCGTCTATTGACAATTCTAAAGTCGTGGCGAATTCTTCAGACAAAATTGTGAAAGATGCAATTTTTTCTTAAAAGTGATCTCTCGAGTTAAGTACGTACGCCCCCACTCACATTATTTTCTGGATCCGCCACTGGACTTATCCCCAAAACCCTTCGAGACCAACACATCATTTTAGTGCAACTACGTGTGTATGTTCATTTGACAATATACACATACAATATTGTTCAAGCATTACAATCATTTCGTGGGTTCCGGATTGATTTTTTACTACATTTTAGTCCCGAATGATTATAAGCCCTAGATAATAGAAACTGCAAAATGAAGTGTCATGTGTATCTAATAAAGCTTAAGCATAATGAACTTTAGTACATTATAATGAACGTCTCTACATTTCATTAGCATTCGGCGAAACATCGTTTGTGTTTATAAATACATTTTAGCAAGGAATAAAACAATGCCTATTGGATAAAAAATTTATCACGTTTAATGAAGCTTTTGACTAGCAACAATGGTGTCGGGATGAGAAGATCAGATCAGCTCCGGAGCTCAAAGACATAACAATGCAGTACTGGAAAGGTAATGTAGGCAAAAACTTGCTTTTCATTTTTATATTAAAAAAATATGCACATCAAGATACACAATTGGATGAACGTAACAGGAAGCATTTCTTTTCATTAAAAGAAACAATGTTGTTTTGGACTATGTTCGATCGTATAACGATTGACTTTCAAGTCGCCTATGATCGCCACTCTCACAAATTACTTCTCCTGTTTCTATAAATATGCTTGAAAAATTACAATTTTAGTTATTGAATTATAAGATAAGGGAATAAGGGTCAAATAGGTCATCGAACTACACACGATAATACAATTAGGCCTCTGAACCTAAAAAATAAACAATTGGATCCCTAAACTAACCAATTTCAAACAATTCTTTCAATTTATAGGTTTCCAACAGGTTAATAGGTCATCCTCCCAAATTAATTATTTTTTAAAAAATAAAATTTAAAAATTAATTATTTAAATAATTAAAAAAAAAAAAACAAAGAATCCTGCCGGAGACGAAGAAACTATGTGTCTCCATAGCCGGAGACGAAGAGTTTCTTCGTCTCCCGCCGTGGAGACGAAGAAACAGGCCAGAGACTCCGGCAGGAATCTGTTTTTTTTTTTTTTTTTTTTTTAATCATTAATTTTTAAATTTTATTTTTTAAAAAATAATTAATTTGGAGGATGACCTGTTGGAAACCTTCAAATTGGAAAAATTTTTAAGAATTGGTTAGTTTAGGGACTCAATTGTTGGTTTTTTGAGTTTAGTGGCCTAATTGTATTATCATGTGCAGTTCGATGGCCTATTTGAGCCTTATTCCTAAGATAAATATAACTTTCTTTCTTGATTAATATAGTTTTGCAATAGTATCACTAATTCGCCCTAAGGTGGCATCTTTACTCATCTTAATGAATGTCATTATTTTAGACCAAAAAAATCCAAACATGCTAACCGTCCTAATTCTTTCTCCTAATATGACACTATTTTATTAGATACTTTAGTACGGAGTATTTGATAATAACAAGTATTTGGAGGACAGCCCGTTCATGACCAACAAATAAATATAAACCATATTCAAAAGAAAAAATAGGAGGGGAAACTTCATGATGAGGTAAAAAAGTATTCTTGCTTGAGTTATAACTAAAAGTAAATTTGTAACTTTTAAATAAATTAGATATTTTTTTCAACTACCAGGACTATGTGGTCTAATGGTATCTGGGTTGGACTTCCATTTGGAAGGTTGTAAGTTCGAGCCTCAGTGGAGGCGTTATTGGCTCTTTGTGTTTCAGTAGGTTGAGAAAGTATATGAACAGATACTACAATGTAATAGAGCTAGTAGCATTCAAAAAAAAAAGATATTTTTTCAACTATTAACAATTGTAATTCTCACCTTACGAATACTAAAACCCCAATAAAACTTTCTTCTCCATCCAAAATAGACTAAATCATCCACGGAAATATTCTCCAATGTCCAACGTGTAGAAAGAACTTGATAGATGTTGTTTGGGTTTTCATCCAAGAAAATTATATTGAAAATACAATTTTGTCTTTTTATAAGGTTCATCCAAGAAAATTATATTGAAAATATTAGTGTTGTAACTCATTAGCTCAAACGTGATTGATCAAAAGGAATTGCAAAAAAAGAGATAAGGGAGGAAAGGGAGAGTCATTGTTTTTATTCATCATCTCATTATATCCTTATACATCATATATATAATCTATACAAATTGACTGTTACAACAGTTACAAATCAAGTAATCAATCAATGCCATAATAATGTCCATAAATAAGAATTTATAACACTCCCCCTTGGACATTATAACACATTGATCTTGCCTCATTAAAAACTTGCTAGGAAAACCCTGTGGGAAAAACCTAAACAAGAAAAGAGTACAAGGTATATGGATAGCATATTTGAATACATTCATGCCTCATTAAAAATTTCACTAGGAAAACCACGTGGGAAAAAACCTAGTTGAAGAAAAGAGTACATGATATATGTAAAAACATATATAGTATTGGTCGCCTCATTAAAAACCTTAACGTAAGAAAACCTGTGGGGAAAACTTAGTTAAGGGAAAAAGAGTACAACCATAACCCTTCAGGGCGCAAACTGCATAATCTTCAAGATTTTGGGGTTTGTCCATTTAAGCAATTATTTTGTAACATTTCCCCATTTACATCATTATATCATACTTATGTTTCGTTAAATACCACACTAGAAAACTCAATTGGAGAAAACTAGTGAGGAAAAGAGTACATGATGTGTTGCAAATAGTGCGCAGCTGTTAGTCTTTTATGACTTAATCTTCAGGATTATACGTTAAATCTTCTGAATTGATTCGAGTAAATGTACTACTCATCTCCCCCTGAAGGTAACAATCTTCAAGTTCTACATATATTTCAAAATTTGAAGAAATGAATTGGACAAATCTTCTGGACTGTCACTAGAGTAAATATCTAATAATCTTATGGCTCTTCTAGAGCTCATATAGCATTTGTGCAACACAAGTGTTATTGTCCTTATTTTGAACATTTAGAAAAATTCATTGTATAACCAGTTTAATTTGGACTTGGCATTGCGGGGATCAAACAAAATAGCCAGTACCCAAGTAGCCTATTAAAACCGTATCATGGTTTCTTACATAAATGTCATGTCTTTGTATCTCGAAGATACCGGAGGATATGTTAATCATTATTCAAGTACTTCATTTGTAGGGGGAGCACTAGATTTTGCTAGCAATTTCATCGCAAATATCATGCCTGTTGCGATTATAGAACTTCTGGTTCTAAAATGTTGCTCCAACGATAATGAAGTAAGGGACTTCGAGTCCAAAAGGTTCCTTATATGCTTCAAGAGATTATTAGGCAACATGTAGTTTGATAAAAACATGACACTTATGCATATAGACATGTGAAAAAACATTTTTAGATGTAGGGTGACTGGTGTATAAAAAAATCTTCAATGAAAAACTCGATCTTCAAGTCGAGATAATACTTATAGCTTTCACAAGCTTTTTATTTCAAAAGTCTCAGTCTTTAAACATGAACTGACATTATCAAGCTCTTTATATATTTCATTGATGTTTAAACCATCAATCTTGACTGAGATAATAAGTCCATTATCAATTCTTTATTGAGCACATAATGGTACATATTATTCCTTCTATATGAGGATAATAACCCCATTTGCAACTCTTTAAAGAGTAAATAATGGCACATAATAATACTTAAAAAAAATCCTCATTTCGAGAATTATGAATCCATCCAGGATTTCTCAAAATAAATTTAACTGTATATCTAAATTTATTATTCTGCCAATTGTATTATGTAGCAGAACTTAATGTCATTTACCGTGGGAGAGTATAATTGATTAAAATCAATTAAGGGTCTCTGCGTGAACCCATAGGCTACAAACTCACTTCATATCTTATCACCTCGTTGTTCTTACTTCTCTTTCATGCACACACCCATTTGTAACCTTCAGGGTTAACGCACAACGGTGTATTGTTATAAAGAGAATTTATTCATTTTAGCGAGTTGAGCTATGCTTTAATTGCTCCTTTATATGTTAAATACTCATGACACTTCCGGTGCCTAACTCTGGATCCAGATTATCATATAACGGGGAATTTGTAATGGCAATTGTGTTGTCGACAACTATAACATTTTTTATAAATGTCTCCCATATTTGTAAAAGTTAATGGCAATTTTCTAAAATAACCAGATTCTAGACATTTACCAAAGGTATTTTGATCTGGTCGTTCCGCATTCCTAGTATTACGTTTGTTTGGTGCACCCATAACCAGATTCAAGAGTGACAATGTTTCTTTACTAGATCTAGTATTATGATTCATATCTTTTTCATCGATAGATCTGATGAGTGAGAGAATAATCGTAATTGAATTAACTGAACAGAGAGAAACCAATAATACAAGCTAAGGAGATAGAGCTAACATAATCTACTCCTACAGTCTAGGATAGCTAAGTCAAACTAAACACTATCCACATATAATATTATGTACAGAAATATAATATTACTCACACACCCCCTCAAGCACAAGGTTGGAGGGTGACAACATTGAGCTTGTCACGTAACGATCCAAAGCGAGCAGTGGGTAAAGGTTTAGTGAAGATATCGACCAGCTGGTCCTTGGTTGAGACAAAATTGACTTGGAAATCACCAGATGCCACCTTGTCCCGTACGAAGTGGTAGTCAATCTCGACGTGTTTGGTCCTAGCGTGGAACACCGGATTGGCACAGAGATACGTAGCCCCGAGATTGTCACACCATAGAGTAGCCGGCTTGCCGGAGTGAAGACCAAGCTCACGAAGTAGGGAAACTATCCAAGTAACTTTGGCTGAAACGTCCGCCAGACCCTTGTACTCAGCCTCGGTCGAAGATCGGGCCACTGTCCGTTGCTTGCGGGAGACCCAGGACACAAGGTTAGTCCCGATGAATACAGCATAACCACTGGTTGACTTCCTATCGATCGGACAGCCAGCCTAGTCTGAGTCGGAGAAGGCATGTATGTCGGTGGACTCGGAGCACGATAAGCGGAGGCCATGGTCCTGAGATCCCTTGACATACCGAAGGACCCGCTTTAGAAGACCCTAGTGCTCATCAGTTGGTGCATGCATAAACTGACAAAGCCAATTCACAGAGTACGACAAATCCTGGCGTGTGATGGTTAAGTACTGTAAGGCACCAACGAGACGCCGGTACTGTGTAGGGTTCTCAAAGGGTTGAGTCGGTGGAGAGACAGGTTGGGTGACAGCAGCTGGAGTGGCCAGTGGCTTACACTCTGTCATACCTGCACGTTTCAAGAGATCACCCATATACCGCCGCTGAGATAGCACTAGGGAATCGCCCGCCTTGATAGTTTCAATCCCGAGGAAAAAACTAGGTGTACCCAAGTCCCTGATTTTGAAAGTTGTAGACAATCGCTGCAGGATGGTGTCAACTAAAGAAGCATTGTTGCCCATCATAATGATATCGTCGACATAGACGAGTAAAAACACACGTGACTCCCCACTAGTGTAGTGGAATAGAGAGACGTCCGTTTTGGAAGCACAAAACCCTGTTGACAATAAGAAATCATGCAGACGTTTAAACCATGCCCGAGGGGCCTGTTTTAAACCATATAGAGATCTCTGAAGATGACAGACATTATCAGGATTAGTCGTATCCTCATATCCCGGAGGCTGCCGCATGTACACGGTTTCAGCCAGGTGTCCGTTCAGAAAAGCATTGTGAACGTCAAGCTGGCGTAGAGTCCAATTACGGGAAACAGCAAAGGAAAAGAGCATGCGTACTGTAGTCGGTTTGACTATAGGACTAAAGGTGTCAAAGAAGTCTTCTCCAGCTACCTGATTGAACCCTTTGGCCACCAGGCGTGCTTTATAACGCTCAATTGAGCCATCTGCCTTCCGCTTAGTCCGGTAGACCCACTTGCATCCAATGATGTTCATGCCAGGTTTAGCAGGTACAAGCTGCCACGTGTTATTGTGTAATAGGGCGTTGAACTCTTGATCCATAGCGTCACGCCATTGTGGGTGACCTACGGCTTGAGAGTAACACGTTGGATCAGCAACTGCGGTGAGAGCTTGCAACTCTTCTCCGGTGTCACGTGTCATGTGTCGTAGTCTCATGACGTGGTCACGGGACTGGATGGCACGAACACGCGGGGCCCGTGCCCGTGTACCACGACCACGTGGACGTCCTCGAGCCACCGGGGGCGCATCGATCCGAGCCAAAGGAGCCTCATTTAGAGGTGATTCAGACCCGATGAGAGGCACGGGTGCGGCCTGTGACGCGGGTGGCGGTCCACCATACGGTACAACCGGCCCGGAGGCCCATGGTGTGGTCCCCGTGTCACAACGGGGTACTTGTGTAGAAGCACCTGTAGCAAAGGGAAAATAACTCTCGTCAAAGCGCATATGGCGACAGATAAAGGTCTTTCCAGTAGTGAGGTTCATGCACCTATACCCCCTAAAAGAGGCGGGGTAACCTAGGAATACACAAGGCGCTGAGCGGAACTCAATTTTGTGACGGTTGTAGGGACGGAGATAAGGGTAGCAGCGACAGCCAGAAACCCTTAAAAACGTGTATGACGGTGGAGTGTTAAACAGTTTGTAGTGTGGACTCTAAAACTGTAAAACAGAGGAAGGAAGTCGGTTTATAAGATAGGTAGCGGTTTCCAAAGCAAAGTCCCAATATTTCAACGGGACAGAGCTAGCCGCTAGCAGAGTCAGACCAGTTTCAACGATGTGTCGATTCCGGCGCTCCACTTAACCATTTTGTTCGTGCGTGTAGGCACAAGATTGCCTATGCACTATACCGAGTGACTCAAAAACTGTGTGTAGACGGCGGTATTCACCCCCTAGATCAGATTGGATGGATTTTATAGAACGCGAAAACAAGCGTTCAACCATCACCCGAAAAGAATCAAACACTTTATATATATCGGACTTTACACGCAGCGTATAAAACCAAGTGAACCGTGAACAATCGTCCACAAACAAAACAAAGTATCTAAACCCAGAATCAGAAATAACGGGGGAAGGCCCCCAAATGTCCGTATAGACTAGATCTAATACATTATTGCTAGCACGATATAATCTATCAAGCGAAAAACGACACGACTTTCCCATGTGACATGCGGAACAAGTGTTTGACGAACTGAATTTATTTGACTCAACGGGGCAATCCGGAAGCACACGCCGCAACACTTGATCGTGAGGGTGGCCTAGCCGCTTATGCCAAATAGTGGATGACGCCCGAGCACTCAAAAAAGCTAGATGTGACCGGGGAACCGTAAGCTTGTATAGACCACCCGAACTCGGTCCTTTAAGGATTACTGCTTGTGTGATGGAGTCCTTCACAATAAAACAAGTTGGGTGAAATTCAAAATACACATTGTTTTCAGCAGTAAATTGTTGGACTGATAATAATGAAACTAACAAGTCGGGAACGTGTAACACATTTGATAAATTTAATGACTTTGACGGAGTGGGAATAGAGGCATGACCAACACTGGAAATAACCAAACCTGTACCGTTTCCCACTCTGAGCACCTCACCACCCGTATAGTCCTCGGAATGAGTCAACACGGTGGAATCGGGTGTCGCATGTGACGTCGCGCCGGTGTCGGGATACCACGGCTCAGCTTCCGGAGCCGCAACGCCATCTCCGGCCACTGCCACATTCGCGGCCGGTTGACCAGTGTACCGCCGGAAACAGTAGATAGCGGTGTGCCCGTGCGATCTACAGATTTGGCATCGGGGAGAACCGCCTCTGCCTCGGTTATTGCCACCTCTTCCACGGTTGTTGCCGCGCCCGGAACCACCACGGCCACGACCATTGCCGCCGTCTCCTGCATTTCTGCGCCCACGTCCAGCGACCATAGCAGTCGGGGCATCTCCAGGGAAGGCCGTGCCACCTGCCGTGAAATCATCTGCAAAGATAAATTGTTGTGCCTACAGAAAATCAGCTAGCTGCGGAATTGTCACGGGTTCGCCGGAAACTGCAAGCGACGCTGCCATCGCACGGTATTCTGGACGTAACCCCCTAAACACGTAAAGGTTCTGTTCGTCCAGAGAGATTGGCCGGCCGGCCAATGAGAGATCCTCGACAATAAATTGCGCCCTGCCGAGGTACTCCGCCGGCGAGCTATCCCCTTGTCGGAGGGATTGAAACTGGGCTAGGAGGTTGAGGCAACGAGCACGCGTGGAGGACCCCAACGCCGCTGTGATGGACAGCCACACCTCCCGGGATGTCACGCGGCCAACAGCGAGGTACATTACCTCGTCGGACAAGCTGGAAATAAGGAGCGACAAGATCGATTGATCTTGTTCTATCCAGGCACCATGAGCCGGATTCGGCGTGACGGACGGAGTGACGCCGGTGGAGGTCGACGCATCGGACGGAGCTGCGGGGATGACCGCCGGTGGGCACGGGTGTTCGCCATCGACATAGCCCAATAGACCCTGGCCACGGAGGAATGGCACAAGTTGTGTCCGCCAAAAGAGAAAATTTCGTGCCGTCAGCTTGATCGACACGAAATGGTGGGCTGAGGAGAGAGGGTTGGTGGTGATCGGAGATGCAGCGGTGGTGGTGGTCACCGTTCGCTCAGATGAGTTGGTCGACATTTTTGCGATAGGGGGAGAAAAAACAGGAATCCTAACACTACTGATACCAGATGAGTGAGAGAATAATCGTAATTGAATTAACTGAACAGAGAGAAACCAATAATACAAGCTAAGGAGATAGAGCTAACGTAATCTACTCCTACAGTCTAGGATAGCTAAGTCAAACTAAACACTATCCACATATAATATTATGTACAAAAATATAATATTACTCACAGATCTCCTACACTTCATGCGTCAAGGAGTATCGGTAGATATATTTGGTCCATGTTGGGGAAGGTACATGGGACCTAGTCACTCTTTAATGATCGGTATGATCAATAGATGTATTTGGCAAATTATTTGCTAATATCACAAATAGATTATCTTTTGAACTTCTAGTTCAGACTAACTAGTACGTAGATTTAGATAATGAAGATCTTTTCATTTTATGAAATTTCTTGACATTCCATTAAAAGCTAGTATATTATCTCCCCTAATGCCTAGAAACAATCTTCATTAGGAATATAGACAACGTACCCAATTATATGTATTGATCTCCTATCATGGGCTTTCGGTATTTAATCAATAGATGGAGGTTTCTTTGATAGCCCTTTTTTAGAGGTACGTTGTGGTGGTGATATAAGAATAGAATGCGCACTAAAAATAACGCAGATAGGGAAATGTTACTTCTGAAACCACGTACTAGGTGAAAAGGGGGGTATAGCAATCCTTGAGGGATTGATTTGTGATATGCATTGAGTTAGACTTGGGTAAAAAGAACTTGACTCATAGTAACATCATAGCAATCCTTCAGGGATTGATGGGATAGGTGGACCATTTCTGGTCAAGAATTTATCGTCAAGGTTCATCCTAAAGGGTGACTCATAGAATTAAAGTCCTTAATCTACATTCTGGGCAAATAAATATAGAAAAATGAGGGCTATAAAAACACTACAAGAAAAATCGCGAATCGCGACGGAACATTGCGACGGAAACTATTCCGTCGTAATATAGCGACGGAATAGTTTCCGTTGCAAATTAATAACGGAATTCGCGACGGAATTTAATTCCATCGCGATTGTTGGCGCAAGGAAAAAATTAAACCCGCGAAATCTTAGCGGCAAAATTTCTACGACAAAATTTGCGACGGATGTAAATTACGTCGTCTATTTAGCGACGGAAAAACGACGGAATTACGTTCCGTCGCGAAATGACGACGAAAATTACAACCTAATTTTAATCCGTTGCGAAAGAAGATTTTTAAAAAATAATAATAAATATTGCGACGGAATCAACGACGGAATTACTTCCAACGCAATTATTTCTTAAAATTTTATTTAACATCTTAATTCTTAACCTAGTGTACACTGTACAAAATTTTTCCTTAAGCCCTCTCTTCCCTATGCCAGTCCCCACGCCCTCTCTTCCCTGCCTCAAAACCGCACGCCCTCACTCTCTAACTCTCGCAATCCACGCCTCCACCGCCATAGCCGCCAACGAAGCTACCGCCACAGCTCACTCTCCACCGCTAGACCGTCGTTTCCTCCGATTGAGAGAGCCTTGCGACGCTGCCGCTGCCTCCCTTGCACCGACGCCGCCGCTGCCTCCCCTGCGCCGACGCCGCCGCTGCCTCCCCTGCGCCGACGCCGCCGCAGTCGACGCCTCTACCCCAGCCACCGCCGTCCACTGCCGCAAACACGCAGGTTATTATTATTATTATAGATCCAGAGCCGATGGTTAATGATTTTTGTTATTAAATTTCCCAATTTCTTAGGGTTTATAGCACTGATTAATGTTTTTTTTTTTTTTTCGATTTGTTGTTCTTAGGGTACGTTACATTTCCTCTCTGTTTGATAACTAAAATGACTATAAATTTTATGGCCTTGTTTGATATCTGTGCAGTGAGATTTGAGCAAAATCCGTTTCTATTCTTGATTTAATATGCACTGATATTTGAGCAAAGAATGGTTATATTGTGTGTTCTAGAGTTACTAGAATTTGTTTGAATTTGGCATATGGTAAGTCTTGAAAGATTTGAGTTGTCAATCACCTAGGATGCATTAGAATAGTTGAAACCTGAACATCGGTCATCCTCTAATTATTTTTCTTAATATGCAAATTTTTTTTTTTTGTGCCTTGGATGTTGTATATAGTTAATAATTATCTTGTGGGACAATGATATGAGGTGATTATGATGTAGAAGTTAACAGATTGAACACCAAAATGAACTCCAACCTCAAGAAATGCACAGGTCAATGGAATGTTGGGCTTCACTATATCATGGATTTCTTTTTCCTTTCTTTATCACAGTATAGTTACATACAACACTTCTCACTTCTCAGGGTTCATAGAGTAGTATTTTTCGTATGTGATACTATACTCACTGGCAATATTGTGGTATGAACTAAGCAAAAAGACAATAATATGTTCCCTCTTTCATATCCGTTTCTAATTGAAATGTTTTCTTAGTACAATCTTTTTAGTGATTATATTAGGTTTCAATATTAACTTTCTCTATATTTGTATTTAATTTCTACAATATTAGATTTGAATATTAAATTTATGTTATTTTATTATATTAGGTTTCAATATTAAATCTCTCTACCTGATGTTCCTGAAGAAAGAAATATTTCCGTTAAGGTAGATTACTACCACCATTTAACTTTCTGTAACTGGTATTCCATGAAAGCACTTCTGAATAAAAGGGTATTTAGTATTGCCTGAAATTCTATTTTATTGTGCAGCAAATATCTCAACAATGCTTAAATGAATTTAATATTGTGCTTTCTGAATAGTGATTCAATGGTAGGTCTTTATGTATGCTGTTTGGTATTTTTTTATCCATTTTCATCCATGGGATCTCTCTTAGAGTCTACAATTTTCTATAGACAATCTCTCTCCGTTCAATAACCAGTATGATATAGAGGAAACAACATAAACTCTCTAATGCTCCACTAATATCAAGGGTACTTGATATTCTGTACAAGTACCTAAGCACTCTTTAAAGAACTTGTGTGTTTTTATAATACTTCCATAAAACCTTGAATCATCAAAAACTATTAATATGAGGGGGAGATTTTGAGAGGGTAAGGGAATAATTGTGTTAGTGACTGAATTCAAAAGGGTTCTCTGTCTCTCCAATGATCTTACATCCATTTATATGATTGAGTTGCATTATCTATTTTATTTAAATCAAGATAATGAGACAGTAGCTATGTTTGGATAGGATGTAAATGAAGAAATAAGATCTGGAACTTATACAATTGATGATGTTGTCCTTCCATTGCCGGGGTAAGGAATAAAGAATTAAACCTTTACATGGTTGTGTTTTTTTTTCTTTTGTATTTTTGTTTTTTTGTTTTGTTTAAGTTGTAATGTTACATAGCTTGCATTTGATTTTTTTTTAATTCTTTTCTTATTGCAGGTCAAGAGTAATTTATCTTTCTAATGATATTTTTATTGATGTATTCTTCACATTTGTTCAGTTCTTTCTGATTGTGTTCTTGCCTTCTTGCAGAGCATGGAATTGACTAGTGAAGCTGTTGAGTTCTTGAAGGGGATCTTTAGTACATGTTGGATATGGGTCTCTTATTTCTTTTTGTTAAACTAGTTTTTGTCCCGTGCGATGCACGGCATAAAATTTAAGTAACTTTATTGTTGATAAAATTTTAAAAATAATAAAATAAAATATTAATTATGAAATAAAAATTCATTCTGAAATATATTTTTCTTTAACAATACTAAATTAGTTGTTGTATCTAACATCACATACTATTAGCATATATTATAAAGAATTGTGTTATTAGATACCACATGAAATTTTAAAATTTTACATTAAAATAATTATATATATATATATATATATATATAGACACACACACATTTTTATAAAAGAAATTTAAAAAATTCGGAAAACATTTATTAATATGATTTGCAATTCGGAAATTTAAAAACTAATGAAATTAAATTTTCATTAAGGGAAAATGATGCAATTTCATTTATTATTACCTTAAAATAATGCAATTTCATTTAGGCGGGAAACTGATGTGGCAAAAAACATTTTACTATTATATAGAGTAAGATAAGATTGTTCAGTAACTTTGGTTTTGGGTCTCTTATTTCTGTTTGTTAAGTTGTTCAGTAACTTTGGTTTAGTGTTTTTTTTAAGAACCTCATGCCATACATAGTTGTTTCATAGAATGTATTGGAACGACTTGATAATGTGGATTGATGATATATTAGTACTTGTACTTAATGTGGATTGATAATGTTTTAGAATTATGTTATTTTTTAAGAATTAATTGTGTTTTAATATGTCATTGTAGTTTTATATTAATATTTTAAAAGTTTATATTACTATTTAAAAATAATAATTATAAATAATTTTTTTTTAAAACTAATTAAAAAAGATGACGGAATCGCAACAAAATATAAGCTTTGCGATAGAATATAATTGCACTAAATGCGACGGAATAGCGATGGAAAAAATATATGGCAACGGAATATTTGTTTCCAAAATGGCGACACAATTGCGGCGGAAAAAGTTCCGTTGCAAATTTGTGACGCCTTATTCCGTTGCCAATTCTGTCGCGAACAAAAATACGACAAGGCCATAGACGACGGAATGGATTCCGTCGCAAAACCTGATTCGCGACGGAATTTTGCTGTTTCGCGACGGAAAAATTCCGTCGCGATTCGCGATTTTTCTTGTAGTGAAATAATTTACCCAAAATCTCATGTCAAAGATTTTATATAGCAGAAACTAGTACTGTAAAGAAGTCATAGCTTTAATTGTTATCGCATGCAAGCTAAGGTTTAGCAACGATAGGTGCAACCTAACCATATTGAGAATTCATGCTATTGCCTCACTTATAAGTTGTGTGATGAATTTCAATAGCTATGGCCTATAGCAAATTATAAATTGCCAACAAGAGAAATAACAAAATCTCTTATATGAAGATAATCAAGAGATTATATGCTAAATGTTGTCAATTAAAGAGAATCACATGCAATATGTGATATATTTGTCCCTTATGTCTTGGACACCAAAAACTCAATTTAGTCATGCATATCCATTAAATAAAGAGTATCATATTTGGTACACACAAGGCATGACATGACAAGAGATATTCTAATTCATAAATTAGAAAAATGAGGGAAGTACCGTTCACCGAAGAATAAGGAGCACATGTTTGCTACCGGGCCCATTCATTCCTATTCCGGGGAGTCAAAAACAGTACTTTTCCAAGCAAGCTCTCATTTTATCTCATAGTTTTATACAAGCATGAAAACATCACAAAATAGCAAGATATACAAGCTGAAAACGGCAAAAATTTTCATAATTGTGACCTGGATTTCAGAATTTTCTACGGAAAAATGGTAACACATTTTGGCACAAAATTTTGCAGATATGTAGTTCATCAAGTCTAGAACGTAGACAAAAATCTTCATGCCAATCCAAGGTCTAAAATTATTTTTCCCGAAATTTTCCTATTGCTCCAGGAAGAAAAATAATTGGCAGCATACTGCCAAAACTTTACAAATTTTTATGGAATAACCAAAGCATATTTTTAACAAAATCTTTTTATAGACATCAAATACCACGAGTCTAGGTTCTCCAGAAAAAATTCCATGCCAAAAGGAGTTCAAGAAGTATTTTGCACGAATTTAATTTTCAAACTGCGCCGGTCAGAATTTTCAAGCAATGATTACTTTGTAAAAAAAAATATTCACAATTTGTTTGCTTCAGGCAAACCAGCATGATGTGAGTCAATTTTGACTTTTGGAGAGTAGCAGATCATTAGAAATAGAAGTTGCAAACTTCATTAATGAGCCATTAGTCACCCAAAGATTATATAATCCTCTTATGAGGGCTTCTAGACCTTTATTAGAAGAACAATCCAATTACAAGTCACATTGTCAAATAGAGAAGGCTAAGAACTCATAGTATATTCCCACATAAACTAAGTTTTAGATGTATCTTTCAAAATGTAATGACCCTAAAATACTTAGTATAGTTTTGTTATGTACTACTACTGGAGTACAAGATGACTAACCTTGAAGACAATGAGACTCACACTAGTGATATGAATTCACCTTCCGGGCAAAACTATAGTACAGTCAATATTCACGCTAGATATCACAATATTTAGACTCATATAATCCAATTGATATCACAAGATCAAACTAAGGTTCTCCATAGGGTCATAAAATGAAGCTCAAAGCCAATCATATCTCATGGATGACAAAGAATAATACTAGCTTGCCATGCAATTTTCAGCAAGAAAATGATAATAACAATAATCATCATTATTACCACATAAATTTTGAATGAGTAAATTCAATAGGAATTTCAAAATATGATTTTCAATATCATAATCAAGATTATTATGGCAATAAAAAAAATGTGATATCTAGTTGTCGTTGCCACGATGCTGCGTGACCCAAGCCAATCATCGGACAATAACCATATAGGTATTAGTCACCCAAGGTAATCACTATACATTTTTTAATAGTCGATAAAGACATATGTTCAGGAAAATATGATCACATGCACATAGTAATTAACTAATTATAGCACATATCAAAAAATATATCCTGGTAGAAATATTTACTCAGAAAGTAAAAATACTTAGCTCTCCGAGAAGGTTTTTGACAAACTTCTAATATGTAGCCATTGTTTCTTGCCTTTTAGCATGTAGAATAGTTGACGGTAATATCCGTGCTCCAAAAAAGATTTCATAAATTATGGCATAAATCATAGAGGAATGATTCTTTGATATGTCATCATTGTGGCTTTTGATTAGACACCAAGAGAAACAGCTGGCAGACCAAACACCATCGCCATATGTGTCCTCAACTAAGTTTCCAGGCGGAAACAACATATTCGTAGTGGCAGCGGATCAACACGGCTAAAATACTTCTCACCAGAATTTATGATGTCATTTTTATTCTCTCGGACGGACCCAACTCTACTATATATTTATGCCAAACAAGAAACAATATATGTCAATGCTGGACATGTGATACAATGTCCAGAGATTTCAATGAATAAACAACCACACAATTATATATAAAGATGCAGTCTTGCAAAGTTGCAAATAATATAGGGATATATATAATATAACCTGATCCATGTAAAACATAATTATGCTTTTAGGGATCTGTCTCGTGTCAGGTAGGAGAAAATTCAACTTGATTTAGGATTGTCAATTCATTCACTCAAAAAGATTTCTAAGTCATAGATGATATTATTTGATGTAAGACTAAACTCATCCACATCATTATGCAAGAACACTTGTTAGATAATCAATGGTATAAATATACACACATGTATGTGTTGGGAACATTTAAGAAGCATTTAATGCAATGCTTAAGTTTGTCTCTTAGTCCCACATTGCTTGGATACCTCACTATTTCTCACCTTTTAAACTACAACCTTTCTTAGAAAGCTTGAAGTGTTATGAAGAGGAAACAAGGGGAGATCTCGCGCGCGTCGCCGCTCGCCCGGTTCGGTTCGCGTGATGCGGTGTGGTGGGGTCCCCACTCTCATCACAATCTGTGAATGTGTTGTGGTTATCCTTTTTGCTCTCCCTCTTTGTAGCAATTCTTCATGGATGGTAATGAAAGAGCTGTTACTACTTCCAGTATATAACATACTCCTTTCATTTCATCAGATACGTTGAACCTTCGTCACTGCCTGAGTTATACGAACACTATTGTACTTGTTCATCTGTGTTTTCCTGTCGGGCTTCGTCACTGCCTGAGTTATATGAACACTATTGTTCTTGTTCATCTGTGTTTTCCTGTCGGGAGCATGCGATACCCTGGTCGCAAATGCTTTTAAGGGAGTGTTAATATACACACCACAGATGTAGCCTTTTCTACCATATTTTCCAGTTCTCTTCCCGTCCAGGTTTCAACGAAAGTTGCTGCCTTTTTTTGACGTTGCTGATATACGCACACCGGGAACAACAGTATGTATATTTTTATAGGAATTGAAGGAGATCAGAACACTTAGCTTTTGGATTTTGATTATCTAGCCTTGATATTCTCCAATCTTCCATCATCGATCTAGCAATCGACAACAATGGAGGAGAAGAAGTGGTGGACGTGACGGTAGAGGCGGCTAAAAATCGGAATCATCCTTTTTTTTTGTCAGCCGCCCCAGGTCTCCAGAAAATGACCAGCTGCGCACTGCCACTGGAAATTGCGCAGGTAGCCAATCAATGATCTGATAAGTGGCGGACCTTCGCAACTCATCCACAACCCCATCCATGCCAGATGATCCTTGATCAGACGTCCGGTTCGTCGTCAAATCCGCCATGGATGAAGCTTCAACCGAATCACGAGAACTCGCGGATGGCCTCTGATCGTCACCCTGATCATTGGCGGTCGATCATCGATCAGAGCAGTGGCGATTGATCGCGATGAAGAGGTGATTCTAAGTCCACCATCAACACCATGATCCGATGGTTGGATCGCCGGAGATTACGCTATTGACTCGGGCAGATTACAAGAAATCACAGATGGCCTACGATCGTCAACGGATGATGGCTAGGATGGATTGACGGAGGCCTCTGAAAATCGCAATAGGGCATCGCTATCCAGGAGATGCTTGACCGTCGATGGAGATAACGTAGAACCCCTGCGTCGCAAATCTGCTTGAAAGTCGCGAATTCCTTGAACAGGTAGACTTCTTCAACTGCTCCAGGTGGTTCTGGAGGGGGACGACCCACCTCCATAATGGTATCAAGAGGACCGAGAAGATGACCGATTCAGTTCGGCCAAACACCGGCCGCCGACGCGGGAAAAAATGGCCAAAGAAGTTTGCGAAGGTTTTGTGATTCTTTTCTCGCAAATCGCCAGAGCACTTGCGGTTGGCGTGCGTGGGTTTAGGGTTTGGGTTTCCGTTCACCTAGAGATCAGAGCATGCTGATAACGTGTTGTAACCCATTAGTTCAAACGTGATTGATCAAAAGGAATTGCAGAAAGAGAGATATGGGAGGAAAGGGAGAGTCATTGTTTTTATTCATGATCTCATTATATCCTTATACATCATATATATAATCTATACAAATTGACTGTTACAACAGTTACAAATCAAGTAATCAATCAATGCCATAATAATGTCCATAAATAAGAATTTATAACAATTGTCTTTTTATATTAGTGTTGTTTAATTAGGTTTCTATCCAAAATAACTCCAATCAAAACAATGACTAAATACGTCACTTTGGTGTAATTACGCATTCAAATGTAAATATATCAATACTTTTATTTAAATGTCTACTCGCTAAATCAAATTGATGATGTTCTTACCTACAGTGGTGATTCGAAAATTAGTCTATTTAATGTCCGACTTTGAAATGGTCCTTAAACAAAATAACGCCTGAGGTGATAATGTCATGAGAGTCTCTTCTTTGCGTGACATATATCCCATTCCCGTTTCTCTCATTTGTCATTTTCGCAATCATAAATTTAAATTGTTGGATAATATATATATATATATATATATATATATATATATATATATATATATATATATATGTTGATGTTTATTTTTATGTTTGAAACCTTATGTATAGAATATTGAGATCGAACCGGCCGGGATCGGGATGGATAACGGGGAAGTTAAGGTTGTCGAAGCCACAGCTTTTCCAATCAAAGATTCTGTGTTTATCTCTTCTCTACCTCTTCAGCACTCTCTTCTTGGCTGTCTTCTCTTCTGTCTCTCCTAAATTCAAATGCATCTTCAGATCCTCCCCTTACGATCCAATCCTCTCCCCTCTCTTCTTCTACAACTCCTCCTATGGTGAACACAGACACGCCTTGCCAACCTCTCGTTCCTCCTGCCAGTCCCCGGTTTTCTTCTCCGGTAAAGCCCAGGAATTGAATCCTTTTAACCCTTTTCTGGGAATGGGGTTTGTGTTCTGAGAAATGGGTTTTTGTTGTTTTTTCAGATTATTGGGGCGTGGTGAAGGAAATCAAAGCGCTTTCTGAGGATTATTCTTCGTCGTTGGGTTCGTGGAACCTAAGGTATCTTCCAGCGAATAATGCATCAGATTCCTTCGGTGGGAATTTCACTGCCCGGAGACGGTTTTCGTATTTCCATCACAGAGATCATCGGAAGGCAATCCCATGCGGATTCTTCAAACATTTCCCGATTACAAATTCCGGTTAGTATGTATTACTACGTTGTACATGAAATATTGGAAATTAAACCCTTGGACAAATAGTAATTTATATCTCTCACAAATATATCAATTATCAAAGTCATCCCTGAATTATTAGTAATGCAAATGTTATTCCTCAATTTTCAAACCGTAACATATAGTGGTGTAAATGTCTTTACCCGTTGTTTTCATGTTTGAAGACTTCATTTTTTTTCCTTCATTTTTTTTTCTTCGTAGCCTACAACAATGTTTCTTCCTTCCTATGTTACACCACTAATAATTCAAGATTGACATTGATAGATGACATATTTGTGAGGGGCACTCTTTATATATGGTGTTGGGCTGAGGCCAAATCTACATCCGGTGGCTAGGGATTGTTGGGCGGAGGCAGGTAGAGGGTCTAAAGAGCCCAAGTTAAGCAGCCACGTCTCAAAAACGGGCGTTATAAGAAAATAAACTAGGCTGTTTTGACATAAGTGGTAAGAGTTTGATCCTAACAATATAGCTGTTTTCTTGGGGATTATCAGATAGGATTGCAATGGATCGATGCACGGGGGTGGTGGTTGTCTCTGCAATATTGAACGACCACGACAAAATCCGGCAGCCAAAGGGACTAGGATCCGAAACCCCAAAAATGGTGTGTTTTTTCATGTTTGTGGACGACGTGACAATGAACGGCCTCCATTATCACAACTTGGTTTCAAGAGAAGCTACGGAGGAGCGAAGGGTTGGGGTGTGGAGGGTTGTGGAGGTGAGAAAGGAAAGTCTATACCAAAATGCGGCCATGAATGGGGTGATACCAAAGTTCTTGGTTCACAGGCTTTTCTCCAACTCGAAGTTCAGCGTTTGGATAGACGCAAAGGTGCAGCTTGTGGTGGATCCGTTGCTGTTGGTTCATTCCATGGTTATGAAGGAGAATGTGGATATGGCTATGTCTAGGCATCCCTTTTTTGTTCACACCATGGAAGAAGCCATGGCAACTGCTAGGTGGAACAAATGGGGGGATGCTTATGGGTTAAAGATGCAGATGGAGACGTATTGTGACAATGGATTACAGCCATGGACACACAAAAAGCATTATCCTTCAGGTAACATATATATGCTACTCCGTACTTTTTTGGAATCAATACTGCATGGGTTGACTTCGGTCAACTATAGGCAACTTAGGCAGACTCTTTGTGATCCTTTGTCGGTTAGGCGGTCAGCTAAGGATAACCTAGGCTGACTTTCTTGTGATCCTTTGCCGATTAGGTGGTCAGTTATGGGCAACCTAGGCTGACCTTTTTATAATCATTTGCCGGTGAGGCTGTCGGCTATGGGCAACTTAGGCTGACCTCTTTGTGATCATTTGTCGATTAGGCGATCAACTATGAGCAACCTAGGCTGACCTTCTTGTGATCCTTTGTCAGTTGGGCAACCTAGGCTGACCTTCTTGTGATCCTTTGTCAGTTAGGCGATTAGTTATGGGCAATCTAGGCAACCTAGGCTGACCTCTTTGTGATACTTTCTCGGTTAGACTGTCAGCAATGGGCAACATAGGCTGACCTTCATGTGATCCTTTGCTAGTTAGGATCATGAGGCAGAATTTATCCAGTACACATTCTCTGATAATGACTGCATGTTTTTGTCGTCACCCTAAAAATAAATACTGCATGGGGCCTAACTACATCATATAAATCACTATTCAAATGCTTAGAGTGGGCTTATTAATCTGAGAATCGCATATTTATATCATAAGTTTATTACCTCGATAGATAGGTTGAGTCGGACCCTAAGCTAATAAATTAAAGGATAAGATTTATAAAACTGTTAATCAAGCTTTAAACTTTGTTTCCTTTTAAGTTTGCTTACTTGTAGGCTCTAACTTAATTATCACTAGCACAATATATCTCGTGAAGTTTCTCTTCTCTAGTACAGGCTGTTTCTTATAAGGAACTAATATAACCTTTTATATGTAGGTAGGTATAGTTGTCTTTGTCTCAGAGAAATAATGTGACTTAAAAAAACCACCTTCAAAGGGAAAATGAGTAAATAATGTGAGTCCTATCATTTAAGGAAATCCCATTCTTTAGATGAAAGTGACAGATAGTACTAAGTCTGAATTGAGTAATTAAGAAGCTTACTGATATAAATATTCGAAAAGGTTGAATTCCCAACTTCAAAGGTTTCCCACACCCCGGCTTGACAGCATTTGGGAGGATGTAAATCAGGGTGACTCAATGGCTCAGCAAACAGGGCCAAATGCCGGTGCGCACAGGGGATCTGTCCACTTTAGGCATAATCCTCACACTGTCGCTGCCAAGTTTCGAACCTTGATTTCTTCTCCCAAATACTGCCTACTGAATCAGTGAGCTAAGCTGTTGCGGTCATTACTACACCAACCTATCACAACTACTTGTTGATGATAATCCTTTATTAAGATTTGTGGTTTGTTGATATTAATTTTGCAGATGTACCAGACAGTGCTGTGATGATTAGGAAACATAGTGTGGCAACAAACCTCTTCTCATGCTTAGTATTCAATGAGGCTGAAGCATTCAACCCTAGAGACCAACTGGCATTTGCATTCGTGAGAGACATGATGAACCCTAAGCTGAAGCTGAACATGTTTGATGTTGAGGTGTTTGAACAAGTGGCAGTTGAGTATAGGCACAACCTTAAAGGTGGCGGTGGTGGGGCCAGTGGGAAACTAGGTGGGCCCCCAACCAAGGTGGCAAACTCTTATTGGTTAGGTAGTAAGCCTAGATCTGGCAAGTGTGGTAGGTACCTCTCAAAAATGTGGAGTGAATCCCATAACTGATTTTGTATCTTTTGTTCGGTCATTTTAAATCTAGTACTAATACGTATATTTTCAAATCTTACTCAAATTTATTTTAATATAGCGATTGTTGATAGGTTGTTTTCTTTATGTAGGCCCATGTAAGAGTATTTATATCAAAATTTTAAGTGTGGAGTAAAAGTTGGGAGATGAGAATGAGATCAAATTATTGTGTGCATCATGGTCTACATAGTTGTGTGAACCATAAATGTAATATACATTTTTAATATATTAACATTACATTATTTGTGTACTGAATATACATTATTTGATGATATATAAAAAAATATAGGGAAAATGACACTTTTTACCCCTGAGTTATATACTTATAGCACTTTTTCCCCCTCAATTATTTAGGTAAGCACATTAGTCCCCTCAATTATTCTAAAAGTGGTGCTTTTTTCCCCTGATATATTAAATTGACATTTATACCCTTAAAGTAAACATTTTATTTATTTTACTACTCCAACAAATTATTGCGTATACGTAGGGATGACCACGGTTCGGTTTGAATTGAACAGGATACTAAAGCAATCGAATTAATAGTTTCCGGTTATAATTCAGATCAAGAACCCAATATTTAAATGTCAATTTATTTAAATTATGTATCAAAAAAAATTGAATCTCGAACCGTGAACCGGCAGTTCCGGATCTGATTCGCGATTTTGAACCATCTTTATTTTAAAATTTTATTTTTTATTTTAAAATAGTCTAAATTCAACAATAAATGTATTTTATTTTTTCAGTTCGGAACATGAACCGTCCGTTCCGGTTCACGATTTTAATAAACTCTAAATATCGAATTTCGATTCTAAATTGTAATTGAAATATTTCGGTTTGGTTGCTATAGTGTTTGTTTGGTTTGAACCAAATTATGGTCATAATTTGTTGGAGAAAAAATAAATTAAATATTTAGTTTAAGGGTAAATATGTCCATTTAACATTTCAGGGGAAAAAACAGCCACTTCAATAATTTAGGGGAAAAAATGTTATAAATATATAACTCAGGGGGAAAAAGTGCTATTTTCCCAAAAATATATATATTTTTAAATAATGTATTTTTAGTATATTAAAAATGTACTTTTTTGTTTATGATTCACACAAATGTGTGAACCATGGTGTATGGAATAATGATTGGTAAATATAGTATTTTCTTTCTGCACAAAAAAGGTAAATCTCAACTACTAACGAACAACTACAAGAGCAGGTGGGCAGAAAGTGAATTTTTCATGGGATATATATATGGAAAATCATTGGGGTTGGAAACGTTTTAACGTTGTAGAAAATTGGCATCTAATCTATAATGCATCATAATTTGTCTTGAAAAATTACTAAGTGAAAATAAATTGTAATAATTTTTTTTTTTATGAATTATAACTAATTATTATTATTTAATTACTTAGAATCACAGTTGGGAATCTCGTCATTTCCGTCCAATAAAAGTTGGACTGTAAATGAGATATTTTGGTTAGAAATAAGTCCGACTAACATACTGACCAAAAGAGAAATCTAAAAAAATCACATAGGAATTTTCGTTCAAGACTAGCTTTTGGTCTAAAATAGCTCCAATAGATATTAAAATTGGATGGAAATTCCAGAGGGATAACCCACCATTCTTAAAATATGGGTATTCCCGTCCAACAACGTTTATTGGTCGGAAATTCCGACCAACGTTGGACGGAAAATTCGAGAATTGTATTTCATGATTTTCATTCCAATTGTCAAATGGATATTCTGACTAACTGTTGGACGGAAAACTTGAGATTTGTATGTTTTGAATTTCCTTCCAACAAATACTCCGTATTATTTTATATATTTTAAATGACATAAAATGTCATGTTAAGTGGCTATTTTGTGGTACAATTATCAGTGGGGTCCACTTCCGATTTGGGTCGGGTCAAAGTGGATTCAGATTCTTCGAAGTGCGACGAAGAGATTGATATATTGTACGCTCAAAACGGATAATGGGTGAATGAGATATTGATTCTCAAAGTAGACCCATTGAGTTGGAAGAATGAAGGGAAAAGGTGAGCTTTTGTTCCACATTGATTTGGGAAGAGGATTAGCCCCACTATTTATACAAGAGCTCTTTTTAACTTATTGAATTGTATAGCATAGAGGCTCTCTCTTGCGCGCGAGGGGGTGGAAATCAAATCCCAAAATGAGTTTCTAGTTCAGCCACACATGTTTGTGACTGTTGGGATTTAATTCAGCTGTTACGAGATTAATTCTAATTTTAAATTTTGAATTAAAATCCAAGTTAATGGTTGCTGTTACAGGAGTTGGAGGGGTGCCCTTAAGTGCCTAATTAAAAGCTATTTAATCTCCCACCCCTATATAAGAAGGAGTTGGACAGTAGAGGTTTACACAGAACAAGAAAGTTCATTATTTTTAAACCTCAAAACTCTCTGCTTCTACTCTTTCTTAGTCATACTGTGTTCAAAACCTTGCTTTGTTCACCGGATTCCTTGTTTGAGTGCTCAAACATTGAATCACAGCAAGTTTTATCCTGGGAAGCCTAGGCCACAAAGCTCCTAGCACTTTTGGGAGGTGGCAAATAAGGTTTTAAGGAAAGAGTGATGGCTTGAGTCTTGCTAAAAACCCAACACCAAACACTTGCCAAATTCTCCATCTTTCCTTCCCTTCTTTTTCCAGAAAAAATAATAATATTATTTTAATTGGACTATTATTTATTTTTCACCAACGGATATCCAACAGTCTTAAAACCTTATATCTTGTTTTTCCCGTTGGTGGTCTTCTCCGAATTTCTTTGAAGAAAATGGAGCATCCCGTACTGCCAATCAATGGGGAGGATAATGTTGTTGCGGACAACAATGGAGGCAACAATGTTGCTAATTTCCAAGCTACACCAGTGAACGTTGGTTCACAAGATGGTGGGAGCACCGAGGGATATATTCCCATGACTCGGGTACCTTCGGTACCGAGCGGATCGGCTGAAAAGCCAGAGAAGTTCACCGGTGTTGGGTCGAACTTCAAGAGGTGGCAACAAAAGATGTTGTTCTACCTAGCAACTCTCGGCTTGGCAAGGTTCTTGTCCGAGAGTGTTCCTGAGTTGAAGGAACAAGATGCACAATTCGTGATGGCAGTTAGCTATTGGAAGGATTCGGACTTCCTTTGCCGAAACTACATCCTGAACGGATTGTGTGACACGCTATATGATGTATATCGAAAGATTAGCACATCGAAAGTGTTGTGGGAAGCTTTGGATCATAAATACCTAAGTGAGGATGCTGGCTCAAAGAAATTTGTGGTTGGTCGATTCCTCGACTTCAAAATTCTTGATTCAAAGACCGTGCTAAGTCAGGTAGATGATTTGCAATTAATCTTCGACGAGATCCGTGATGAGGGCATGGTGCTAAGTGAAGCCTTCCAAGTGGGATCTGTGATCCACTTGCTGCCTCCAGGTTGGAAAGACTTCAAGAACTACCTTAAGCATAAGCGAAAGGAGATGAACCTGGAAGACCTGATCAAGCGACTCAGGATTGAGGAGGGGAATAAGACAAATGATAGGAAAGTTCCTATCATTGTTGGCGCTAAGGCCAACATTGTGGAGCACGGTAAAAGCTCCAAGAGGAACAAGAAGGACAAGCGAAAGCTAGGTCTGAAAGGTGGCGTTACCAAGAACAAGTTTCCTGGTGAATGCTACAATTGTGGCAAGCTTGGCCACAGAGCGTCTGAATGCAAGGCTCCAAGGAAGAAGAACAAGAGTTCTGAAGCCAATGTTGTTGGAGATAGCAGTCAGAAGGAGGTCAAGATTAGCCTTTCGACTATGGTGACCGAGGTGAACCTCATGGGCTCTAAACCACGTGAGTGGTTCATTGATGTAACACCCCGGGATTTTTAAAACTTTTAAAGACAATACAATAAAGGTAAATAGTTATAAATCCCAAAATACGTTTATAAGAACACGGGGTGTTATGCCACACCTGAGCTAGAGAACTCAGGTGCACAGGCTAAGTTCTAACAGTCTCAGTCAGTATCAATACAAATCATGGCACGCAGGCCGAAAAGAAAAAACTATCTAATCTACGCCCCGACCTCTAGCGCGCTCCAGTAATCTACTCGTCCGTGCCTGAAAGCCAAATATATCTGTTCAGCGAGAGATGCTGGTAACCCACTCCAACGCGTTGAAATATAATACATATAGAGATATATATAGATATACCAAAACCATTTTGAACATGAAGATATACCCTACGAACTCTAGCTTTTAAGACAGGGATAGACTCGACACATAGAGCTAAGCACAAACAGCAGTTATAGCAAGCATGTATAGTTCACAACAGGCAAGGTAGATAAGGCTGGGCATAATCAATAATCATAACCCAACATAAACAATCCCCAATGTAAATCCCGTCGCCCCATCCCAAGATACTCATAATCACAACTCATCCCTATCTCATCACATAAGCACACTTTGTTGGCGCCACAGGACCAATCGCATGCCCATACATGAGGGTCAGCGCATATAGCTCTAACACGACCCCGCAGCACCCTGCCCCGTCTCACAATACGGAGGGGTCGATCGCAACCGACCGATGAACCGCAGCTCATCATAGTTTGATCGCAACCAAACAGTGGACCGCAGCCCAAGAGTATGTCATCTGACCGCAGCCAGGAAATGAACCGCAGCTCATGTAGAATGGTGGACCGCATCCCTATATAATATTTATATACCTGACCGATCGCAACCGGCCTGGTTAACAGTCAGTATGGTTCTCAACCCATCCGACTGCCCGTATAATCCATTTGATCGCAACCAAACGGTGGACCGCAGCCCTATATAATATTTATATACCTAACCGATCGCAACCGGCCTGGTTAACAGTCAGTATGGTTCTCAACCCATCCAACTGCCCATATAGCCAATTTGATCGCAACCAAATTGGGGTATCATGCACACATAACACATAGCAAGCACATGCAACCCACATTAACACATTGGGAAGGGGGAGGAAACGTATAACAAAACCTATGCGTGATCCTTCACATACTAAGAATACTCCTAAGGGTTCATACTTCTTTTACCTAGGTCAACGGGATACCAATTCAACTAGCATGCAATATATAAGACTCGTACAACCTACGAATTGTACCCGAAATATCAAACTAGACATGGGAACGATAGACGGAGTCCGTTGGGACGCCACGGGGGTCGAGGGAACATCAAACGGGGAAGCCAAAATCCCAAGGTGGAGTACAAACCAGCGGGTAGCCGGTGGGTGAGGGGTCACCCGCCGGCGGCACTGTTCCGGGCAGCGGGTGCTCGGCGGGCAGCTGCCCGCTGCCGGCGAAACCTCTTTTGGCCGTGGGTAGGTGGCGGGTCCCCTACCCCCCACTGACTCTTTTTCACCAAAAACGCCCCGGGAAACTTTGTGGAACCCGAAACCATGCTTAGACACTTTCAAACGCAATTGATAACACACGTAGACAATTAACGGATCAAAATCAAGAAACATACGGCACATAACCTATCATGCTTTTCTAAACATAATCAACACCCAATCATGCGAATTCCCACCCAATATACCAAGAATAATACCATATGAATTCCACGATATAACCTAGGGTTCTAATTATTTTTAAATCAACAAGAACATAATTCATCTTCTAAAATCAAGATTCGATAGGAATATCATATAAATATCAAGAACATCATATAATCATTAAGAACATCAAGAACACCATATAATCATCAAGAACCTCTTATCATCAAGATTACCCATGGAATCATAGCACCAATTATCAAGATCATTATAACGAATCATCAACACACAAGAATATGGGGGAAATCCTAAGAGGGGAATCATAGCTATGAAAATAGGTTTTGTTGAGACATGGGTTACCTCTTAGCCTTAATTAATTCCTTGGCTATGAAGGGTCTTTCTTGAAGCTTTCTTCTTTCTTGATTTCTCCTAGGGGAATTCTTGGAATTCTTGGTGTGGTGAGAGATTGTTGTGGTGGGGGTTCTAGGTGCCTCCTTATGTTCCCTATTTATATATCTAAAAGTCTTACTTAGGGCCTAATTACTATAGGTTTGCTAACTCTATTCCTTCTAGGACTAAGGATTGGGTTTAGGGGTAAGGGCCCATGGACTATGGTGGGCCTCTCATAATTAATTATTGTGATTTAATTCTTTCTTTTGGGTAATTGGTTAAATGATTAATTGGTTTTAGGGATCGTAACACAGGGTGTTACAATTGATACCGGTGCAACCGGGCATTTGTGTTGCAACCGAGAGATGTTAAACACCTTTGAGACCGTTGAGGGTGAAAAGGTGTGGATGGGAAACTCTGCTCAGTCTGCTGTGGAAGGCATGAGCAAGGTGGTTCTGAAGATGACTTCCGGGAAGGAACTGACGTTGAACAACGTGCTATATATGTTCCGGAGCTGAGGAAGAATATTGTGTCTGGATCTTTGTTGAACAAGCATGGTTTTTGCATGGTGACCAAGTCAGACAAGGTTATTTTGTCTAAGTTAGGAATGTTTGTTGGTAAAGGATATGTAACTGGTGGGCTTTTTAAGCTCAGTGTAATTCCTGTTATCAATAAAAGCAAAATTAATTCTGTTTACTTGCTTGAGTCTTCCAATTTGTGGCATGGTAGACTAGGTCACGTTAATTTTAATTCTATGCATAGATTAATTAGCATGGACCATATTCCTAACTTTCAAATTGACACAAATAACAAGTGTGAAATTTGTGTTGAGGCAAAACTAACGAAAGTACCTTTCAAATCGGTTGAAAGGGAAACTGAACCACTAGAATTAATCCATAGTGATTTGTGCGATGTTTGGTTGATACAATCGAGAGGTGGTAATAAGTATTTTATCACGTTTATCGACGGTAGCACACGATACTGCTTTGTGTATTTGCTTAAGAGCAAAGATGAAGTCGTTGATAAATTCATTCTTTATAAGAATGAAGTGGAAAATCAACTTAATCGGAGAATTATGAAGGTCAGAAGCGATAGAGGTGGTGAGAACGAAGCACCGATTGGTGACTTCTGTGCAAGTGTAGGTATAATACACGAGCGTACGGCACCTTACGCACCTCAATCAAACAGTGTTGCCGAACGAAAAAATCGTACATTGAAAGACATGATGAATGAGATGCTTATAAGTTCGGACCCACCCCAAGATGCGTGGGGTGAGGTGATTTTGACAAGCAATTACCTTTTGAATAAGGTACCCCGCAAGAAGCTCGATAAGACTCCTTATGAGCTGTGGAACGGTAGGAAACCTTCCTACCAGTACCTGAAAGTGTGGGGGTGTCTTGCCAAAGTTTTGGTGCCAACACCCAAGAAAGTAAAGATAGGTCCTAAGACGGTGGACTATATCTTTATTGGCTATGCGCATAATAGTAGTGCTTATCGATTCTTAGTACATGAGTTTCATAATCCGGACGTATATGAGAACACAATAATAGAATCAAGGAATGCATATTTCTTCGAAAATATATTTCCTTGTAGGTCAAACGAGGGACCAAGTACGTCAAAATGAACGTTTGACGAAACTATGGATAATGATAGTGGGGAATCTGAGAAAGAACCCGAGCTCGAGCCGAGACGCAGTAAGCGGGCGAGAGTTGGAAAATCATTCGCTCCTGATTTTCTAACTTACTTGTTAGAATATGATTCGGGTACTCTAACTTGTTTATTAGAAAACGAACCCGATTTTCTATCTTGTTTGATAGAGAACGAGCCTCGAACGTATGTAGAAGCCGTGACTTCTACGGAAGGACCAATGTGGAAAGAGGCTATAAAAAGTGAAGTGGATTCTATACTACAGAATCACACTTGGGAACTTGTTAATCTTCCTCCGGGTAGTAAACCCTTAGGATCCAAGTGGGTCTTTAAAAGGAAGATGAAACCTGATGGTTCCATCGAGAAGTATAAGGCTAGGCTTGTAATCAAGGGTTACAGGCAACGTGAGGGCCTTGATTACTTCGACATGTATTCTCCCATGACAAGAATAAACTCCATTAGGATGATACTTGCCATAGCCGCGTTGCGGAACTTGGAAGTTCATCAAATGGATGTGAAAACTGCTTTCCTAAACGGCGATTTAGATGAGGAAATCTATATGGAACAACCCGAAGGGTTTGTGGTTCCGGGCCAAGAAAGGAAAGTGTGTAAGTTGGTTAAATCGCTCTATGGTTTGAAACAAGTGCCTAAGCAGTGGCACGAGAAGTTTGACCATGCGATGTTAACTAACGGGTTTAAAATAAACGAAAGTGACAAATGTGTCTACGTTAAGGAAACGATAGACGGCTACGTCATTCTTTGTTTATATGTCGATGATATTCTCATCGTTGGTAGTAATGATCGAATGATCAAGTCTACCAAAAACATGTTAAATGCGAGATTTGACATGAAGGATATGGGTTTGGCTGATTGAATCCTTGGGATTAGAATCATTAGAAGACCTGATGGTCTTATGTTGAGCCAATCACATTATATTGACAAAATCCTTGAGAAATTTAACAAAGATGATGATCATTTGGCTAGAACACTATTTGATACAAACGTTCATCTAACCAAGAACCACGGAGAAGGTATTTCACAAGTGGAATACGCTCGGGTTATTGGTAGTTTGATGTATCTTATGAGTTGTACTAGGCCGAATATTGCCTATGCGGTTAGTAAACTCAGTAGATATACGAGTAACCCCGGTGCTATGCAATAGTAAAGGTTATGAGATACATGAGGTATACTCGTGATCTTGGACTGCACTACGGGAGATATCCTACTGTACTTGAAGGGTATAGCGACGCGAACTAGATATATGATATTAAGGACACTAAGTCCACGAGTGGCTACGTGTTTACACTAGCCGGTGCAGCCGTTGCATGAAAATCCTCTAAGCAAACTGTGATAGCTAGAATGATGGAATCTGAGCTGATAGCATTGGACAAAGGTTGTGAAGAAGCTAAATGGCTACGCCATTTTCTAGAGGATATTCCTAATTGGGAAGACTAGTACCTCAAATATGTGTGCATTGCGATAGTCAAGCCACAATTGGGAGAGTACAGAGTCATATGTACAATGGTAAGTCTAGACATATGCATCAGAGACATAATACCATTAGACAGTTGCTCACAATTAGTGTTGTCACGATTGACTACGTAAAGTCAAAAGACAATATAGCGGATCCGCTGACCAAAGGGTTAGGCAAAGAAGTCGTGGAGAAGTTGACACGAGGAATGGGTCTAATTCCCTTGGACTAAAAAGTTCTATAGTGGATACCCAACCTAGCTGGCACCTAGGTTCAATGGGACAACTAAATTATGGAACGGAGCGCGTCACTGTGGGGGTCTCGCTTGAACACAGTTTTTTCCGATTTCAAAATACCCTCAAAATCAATTTTTTCATTCATGTGGGGGATTGTTGAAAAAAAATAGCTTAAAATGGCATAAAATAGCATGTTAAGTGGCTATTTTGTGGTATAATTATAAGTGGGGTCCACTTCCAATTTGGGTCGGATCAAAGTGGATTCGGATTCTTCGTAGTGAGACGAAAAGATTGATATATTGTACGCTCAAAACGGATAATGGGTGAATGAGATATTGATTCTCAAAGTAGACACACTGAGTTGGAATAATGAACGGAAAAAGTGAGCTTTTGTCCCACATTGATTTGGGAAGAGGATTTGCCCCACTATTTATACAAGAGTTATTTTTAAACTTATTGAATTGTATAGCATAGAGGCTCTCTCTCGCGCGCAAGGGGGTGCAAATCTAATCCCAAAATGAGATTCCAATTCAGCCAGCTTGGTTGAAACTTGCTTGGTGAAGTACAATGTTTCACCTTGGCCCAAAACAATATTATATTAAATTTTGGTGGTGAAATTGTTTCACCTTGGGCCGAAAGAAATATAGCCGATAGTTCGGCCTTGCCATGGCCGAACTGAAGCTCCTGTTTGTAACTGTTGGGATTTAATTCAGCTGTTACGGGATTAATTCTATGAATTAATTCTATTTTTAAATTTTGAATTAAAATCCATGTAAATGGTTGTTGTTATAGGAGTTGGAGGGGTGCCCTTAAGTGCCTAATTAAAATGTATTTAATCTCCCACCCTTATATAAGGAGTTGGGCAGTAGAGATTTACACAGAACAAGAAAGTTCATTTTTTTAAGCCTCAAAACTCTCTGCTTCTACTCTTTCTTAGCCATACTGTGTTCATAACCTTGCTTTGTTCGTCGGATTCCTTGTTTGGGTGCTCAAACATTGAATCGCAACAAATTTTATCCTGGGAAGCCTAGGCCACAAAGCTCCTAGCACTTTTGGGAGGTGTCAAATAAGGTTTTAAGGAAAGAGTGATCGCTTGACTCTTGCTAAAAACCCAACACCAAACTCTAGCCAAATTCTCCATCTTTCCTTCCCTTCTTTTTCCAGAAAAAATAATAATCTTATTTTAATTGGATTATTATTTGTTTTTTACCAACGGATATCCAACATTATATACATATCAAATGATGAGTATGAAATAGTAACAAAACCTAATTGTTGTTTGCAACAATAATAAAATATTTGCTATAATTTTTTATAGATGTATGAAAATAAAAATATAAAAACCAAAAACATATGAGTATTTATGAAAGTGTTGAAACATACAAAGTCTGTTTGGTTTATACAAAGAAAAAAAAGTCTGTAGAGAAAGTTGAAAAGTTTGAAGTTCGAATGTTAGATTTCAACTATTTATATTTTTGAATAAAAGTGTACAGAAATCCTATTCAGATAGAGTCTATAAAATTAATAACTTTTTGAATAGTAGTTGACTTTTAAAGACTTTATAAAGGTTTGAGTTGAATAACAATATATTTTTAAAGACTCTTTATAAGTACGAATCGGATACCAGTAGACTTTTAAAGAGTCTATAAAAATCTCGAATACTAACAAACTTTTAAAGTCATTAAAAGTCTTGATTGAATACACCCCTAAGAATTTTTGAAATATGATAACGTTTATTAATTGGAGAAATTTCTCCTTTTTATTAAGGAAGATAGACAACGAATTTAAAAAAATTTGTGTTGGTATTTGGTAAGCACATTTTTTAGAAATTACAAAATTAAAGTAAAAACGTGATTTTATCTTTTAAGAATATAAATAAAGCAATTTTGTTGGGTGGTACACTGGTACTTCAATTTAATTAAGAGAGGAAGGATATTGAATATTGATGGAGAGATGGTGTCTCTATCAATCGTATCATATGATGTTTGTTTTTTTTTTTTTTTTTTTTTTTGAAAGAAACCAAACTTTGGTATTTATTCAAAATATGCGGAAATTGAATCAGGTGGTTCCTAATCCCAATACAAAGCAATAGTCTGATCAAAAGCTAATGAAGTTAAAGAATGAGCTAAAAAAATTTCTGATCTAGGAATAAACTAAACTAAACAATAGTCAAATGCTGACATGTAAATCTTGCAACTGTTGAAGCATTAGACAATCTGTTTGTAGCACTATAGACCGTTCTCCGCGATCCCTCAACGATGATAAGGCTTCTTTGCATGCAAATGCCTCGGCCATAAGTGGGGAGAAGCAGTCCGAGAGAGAAGCACTGAAGGCCGAGATGTACCCACCATTCCCGTCTAGGAAAACTGCTCCTACCGTCGCACTGTTCGTCGCATGTCGGTAACTGGCACCTTCTCGGTTGGCTCGGCAGTGGCACAGATTCATTGTTGGTAGCGGCAGGGAAAGCCTCGGCAAGCAAGGCAGAGTGGGATGATTCGGCAGTCTCGGTCGGTGGCTGGCGGCCGGCGTCCGGATGAGCGTGACGCCATGCTTGCAATGCAGAAGTGGCAGCCGCAATCTCTCTTCTTGGCAATGGAAGACAAGCATCCCAGACCGCACCATTCCTCGCCCTCCAAATATAATATAGAATTCCAGCTGTGTACATAATTCTATTAGTGTCTAGAATATTCAAGACTTGACTAAACCAAGCATGAAAAATATTTTTCACAATATTAGGAATTGAAAGGCTATATTGGCTCCAAATGTTGCTTGCAAAATCACATAACACCAAAGCATGCATAGTGTCTTCATGGATGATACCACACATGGCACAATTTGGTTCAACATCCACCCTCTTTATAAGCAAGTTCTTTGTGGTGGGGAGGGTATCACTTAGAGCTCTCCATAGAAAAGTTTTCCATTTGGGGGGGATTTTAAGCTTCCAAATGGTGAGCCATTTATCAAATGTCCCACTATTATTCTCCTAATTCCCAATGATTAGCCTGAAGACACTCTTAATAGAATAGTAACCTTTAGGATCCCCATGCCAATACCAAGTATCCTCGCAGTCTGGGGAAACTGGTATTTTTAAAATACGAGCTACATCAGTAGGTACGGAAATATCTGACAGAATTGAATGATCCCACATACCAATATCCTGGTAAATGAAACCCACTACTCTAGCACCAGTGAGTTGAGGAGGCATCTCAGTTTGTATCATAGGATCTTGATCATCTTGGAGCCAAGGATGCTCCCAAATTAGCGTAAATTCCCCATCCCCAATCCTGCGTCTCACACCACTACAAACCATGCCTTTAGCTGCCATAATACTACGCCAACAGAAACTAAGGTTATTTCCTAAACATGCTTCAAAGAATGATCATTTAGGATAGTATCTAGCCTTGTAAAAACGAGCCACCAAAGAATTAGGTTTAGTAAGAAAGCGTCATGCCTGCTTACCCAACAATGCCAAATTAAATGCCCGTAAATCCTTGAAACCCAAACCCCTATGTTTCTTAGGGATGCATAACTTATCCCACGCTTGCCAGTGAATACCTCGGTCGGCTCCAGATCCCCACCAATACCAGTTCATGGTTCGCTCAATAGCTGAATAAACTGACACAGGTAGCAAATAAACTGTAACACCCCGTGTTACGACCCCTAAAACCATTTAATTAATTAATCAATAGCCCAAGAGAAAGAATAAATTATAATGATTAATTAGGGATAGAATTACTTAGTTCCAAAACCCAACCCATAAACCCAATCCTTAGTTCCAAAAGGAATAGAATTAGCAAGCCTATAATATTAGTTCCTAATTAGGACTCCTAAATATATAAATTGGGGACTTAAGAGGCACCTAGAACTCCCCCACAAGATTAACGCCCCACCACCCCAAAAGAGCTCCAAGAATCCCCTTAGGAGAAATCGAGAAAGCAAGGAAGCTTAAAGAAAGATCCTTCATAGCCAAGGAATTAATTAAGGCTAAGAGGTAACCCATGTCTCAACAAAACCTATTTTCATAGTTATAATTCCCCTTAGGGTTTCCCCATATTATTGTATATTGGCGAGTTATGATGATTATTATTGGTAATTGATGTGATGATCCCATGGGGGATCTTGACAATCTTGATATTGGGAGATTCTTGATAATTATGGTGTTCTTGATAATTATATGGAGTTCTTGATGATCATGTGTTGTTCCTGATAATTGTGTGACGTTCTTGATGCTTATGTGTTATTCTTACCGAATCTTGCAATTAGAAGACGAACCGTATTCTTGTTGATATAAAAGTGATTAGAACCCTAGGTTGTATCGTATGATCTTATTCTTGGATTATCGGGTGGGGAAATCGCATGTTTGGGTGTTGATTATATTTAGAAAAGCATGATAGGTTATGTGCCGTTCGTTTCTTGTATTTGATTCGTTAATTGGCTACGTGTTGTCGTTAATTTCGTCGTAAAGTGTCTAAGCATGGTTTCGGGTTCCACAACGGTTCCCGGGGCATAAAGTGTGTGAAAAGAGTCAGTGGGGGGTAGGGGACCCGCCACCTACCCACGGCCGTGAAACACCGCCCGGCAGTGGGTAGCCGGCGGGCGGGCAGCTGCCCGCCGGCGACCCGCTGCCCGGAACAGTAAAGACCGGCGGGCAGCCGGCGGGTGGCCCCCACCCACCGGCTACCCGCTGGAAATTATCCCACCTTGGGATCCCGGCTTCCCCGTTTGATGTTCCCCCGTTCCCCGTGGTGTCCCAACGGACTCCGTTTATCGTGCCTATGTCTAGTTTGATGTTTCGGTTACCGTTCGTAGGTTTATGAGTCTATTATATTGTATGCTAGTTGAATTGGTATCCCGTTGACCTAGGTGGTAGAAGCATGAATCCCTTAGGACTATTCTTAGTATGTGATGGATCACGCATAGGTTTTGTTATACGTTTTCTCCCCCTTCCTAATGTGTAATGTGGGTTGCATGTGCTTGCTATGTGTTATATGTGTGTTTTACCCCAATTCGGTTGCGATCGGATTGGTTATCCTGAGCTGCGGTTCAGAAGTTGGCTGCGGTCAGATTGATACTCTTGGGCTGCGGTCCACCGTTTGGTTGCGATCAAACGTTTCTATACGAGCTGCGGTTCGTCCTTTTTCCTGGCTGCGGTCAGATGACATTCTCTTGGGCTGCGGTCCACTGTTTGGTTGCGATCAAACACTATGATGAGCTGCGGTTCATCGGTCGGTTGCGATCGACCCCTCCGTGTTGCGATACGGGGCAGGGTGCTGCGGGGCCGTGTCAGAGCTATATGCGCTGACCTTCATGTATGGGCATCCGATTGGTCCTGTGGCGCCAACAAAGTGTGTTATGTGTTGTGACATGGACGAGTTGTGATTACGAGTGTCTTGGGGGATGTGACTATGGGATTTATATTGGGGAATGTTCATGTTGGGTTATGATCATTGTTTATGCTTTGCCTTATCTGCCTTATCTGTTGTGAACTGCATATGCTTGTTATAACTGTTGCTTGTGTCTAGCCTTATCTGTCGAGTCATCCCCGGTTTTAAAGCTAGAGTTCGTAGGATATATCTTCATGCTCAAAATGGTTTTCGTATATCTATATATATCTCTATATGTATTGTATTTCAACGCGTTGGAGTGGGTTACCAGCATCTCTCGCTGAACAGATATATTTGGCTTTCAGGCACAGAGGACTAGAGCACTGGAGCGCGCTAGAACTGGAACGTAGAAGTAGATTAGTTTCCCTTTTCGGCCTGCGCGCCATATTATGCATTGTGTTTCAATGGATATTAGTTAGACAGCCTGTGCACCTGGGTTCTCTAGCCCAGGTGTGGCATAGCACCCCGTACACTTATGATATACTTTGGGATGTAATGAGATATTACCTTTATTATATAAGCTTAAAATGTCTTAAAAATCTGGGGTGTTACATAAACACCCATTGAAAACGTAGGCAAAGACTGAGCCACACATTTCAATAAGATTTCCTTACCGGCCTACGATAATAGTTTCTTGTTCCACGATCCAATTCTCTGCCTGATTTTATCTTCAATATATGAGAAAGTTGTATTCTTGTTTCTTCCTAAAAAATAAGGTAGTCCCAAATATTTTCCAAAATTAGGGGCCTGGACTGCTTTTAGAATCTGCCCGCCACTTCTTCTCTGTCTGTCTCACATGTATTCTTGCTGTAACATATGCTAGATTTATGATAATTAACCACCTGCCCAGATAAATTCTCATACATAGGCAAACAATTCTTAATCTCACCAGCCTCCTGTGCATTAGCTTTGAAAAACAGTAGGTTATCATTAGCAAAAAATAAATGTGAGATATGGGGAGCACCTCTAGCAACCCTATAGCCATGAATAGAACCATAAGGATTGGGTTGGAAGGATAATGAGAGTGGACGATTCGGGTTTCAATCTTGAGGACAAAGTCAATTTAGGAAATAGGATCAAAGTTTTCAAAGTTGCAACTTAGGAAGTAAGGTTGCCACCTTGTATGGTATCATTTGAAATAAGGAATCAAAAATGAGTTTTGAAAGGGTAGAATGGGTCCCTTAATGAAACGGTATTCGATAGACAAAGAAAGGAAAGGAATTTGGCTAGAATGGGGTTAAGGATTCTTGACTTCAAGCGATTATTCCTGTTTGTAGCTTCGTTAAATTATGACGTAACGACGAACTGATGGCCCTTTCAGTCTTGGCACCACCTGTCTCTAAGGTTTCCGTTGATCTTTCCTTCCCAAGCTAAAATCTTATCCATCTTTATCGCTTTTGAAGGAATTCCCGTGATGAATTCCGTGCATACTCTCCCAAAATGCCCAAAAGTCTTGACCTTGTTGGTTAGCAAAGCCAATCCCTAGGTCTCAACTCCCGATTCTTGTTGGGGTTTCTTAAGGATCAAGGGACTTTGGGTTGGTTTCCTCGTTTTATTGAATTTCATCTCTTCCTTGGTAGGTGAGATCCTTAGCACGTCCTCACGTCCCTCCCAAAATTTGGCTTGTTGCTCCCTTTTGGTGATGCTTCTAGTAGCGAAAGCTCTTAGCACGCTTCCTTCCTTCTTGGAATGCAGTCCGTTATTGATTCTTGTTGTGAAATGACTTGGCGGTCCTTACGAGTTATTTTACTTCCTTGTTTGACCCTTAAAGTAATTGAGGTCTTGCTACCAAAGTGTTCCATACACTTCCCGTGAACGTACGACCCTAGAATGGGTGCACGAAATCTTATGATAAGAAATGTCCTTAGACTCTAGTCGTCTTATTTTGTTCTTCTTGGGTGAAAAGGATGTCTCCATTATTCTTCACGGATTCGGGGACATTTAGTAAGGTAAACAAAGGGTTAAGGACTGGAATGGGTTTGTACCATGGGTGTCGGCATTCTTGCTCTTTACAAAATCTTGAAGGAGTCCTTTTGAAGATGCGAACGATAACCAAGATTGTAAGAAACTCGGTCCATCCTTAGGGCTTGACTTGAGGCTTTTGTAAGTCTGTAGCGCAAGTTCTTAACTCGACTTTGCACGTTTCTTTTTGTCAATCATTCCTAGTTGGTTGAATTGTAGGGTTCAACTGTAACTTCACAACTAACGCAATCGATAATACATTTTTGGAAATGAGACGTGAGTTTAAGTCGTTTACTAAAGTCAACACCTTGAGGTGATCCATTGTTCCTTTCCCCAAGGATTCATGCATGCCCTTACTAATTGCTCAATAGGTCGCGTCTTGTTCACAGTTGGCAATCTTGGAATCTGCATAAGGTAGCTGGCTGTAATCCAATCTTTTGCCTTTTCCTTGTCTTGGTTAACAACAAGCCCTCTTGGTCTTTCTTGAAGTTTGGCTTGTCGTCCGGTCCCATTTAATCCTTTAGCGACCAAATGCTTAGTGATGCCTTTCTCTTTCTTGGAGTGCCGCCGCATGACGTTTGGCGATTTTGTGTATCGCATGTACTTCTTACGGTGCCTTAAAACCATCGAGGTCCTCATTCCAAAGTAAGATCTTCATTGCTGTGAAGCTTAGTGCATAGTACTTTCTATGCTTCCGTTGCCTCTGCTTAACACGCCGAGTCATTTTTAACAACTATCCTAACACCAACCTAATAAGCATCAACCTTCACGCAATTTAGACAAAGCAAGGGGTTTACACCTCTTGTAGGGTTTTAGAAAGGGTTCGGAAGAGAGGGATACAAAATTAGAGCAATGTCAATGATTCCAAGCTCATAACAATTTAAGGTTTCCAAGGATGAATTATATATAACAAAGAGTAAGTAAAGGCATAACGGGTGTTTATGTAACACCCCCCACAAAAACAACAAGACCTAAAAACAAGTCTTAACACATGCAGATTAACAATAAAACTAGCACAGTGGAAGATAAATGGAAACTGGATAAAAGAAATCCAAAATAGGGGTGTCATGCCACGTATACCACACGAGGTAACGCTAAGGCGACAATCTGCAAGTGTAACACACTATCCCAAAACGTCCATCTAAAAACAATCTAAAACCATTGGCACGCAGGCCACCAAAAACACAGTGTAAAGGTACAGGTACTAAGCTACCGGCTCTAGACATTGCGCTCGACTACTCAACACCTGAAAGAACACAAAGATAAACATCGGGGCGACGCCCGGTCAGCGAAAGATGCTGGTAACCCACCAATACCGTTAAGTATCATAAATAGGTAGATATAAGATATAAAAACCATTTTCGAAACGGAATACATATATATAAGTCAAAAGCCAAGATTAAAAGACGACACAAGACTCACCACTCGCAAGGATAACACCGGGAACACATCCTAACCACAAAGGTTAACCACACACAAGGATAAAGACTCACCCACCGGCAACACATGCCAAACAACACAAGCCTCCCTGACTACACACGTCACGAGAAAAGATCACACAACAACGGCTACACAAGCCCTCGTGACATCACCCATCACGAGTTGATATGCCTTCCTTATGCCCTGTTCCAACCTTATGGCTACCCCCAACCTTGTACCTTCAAAGCCAACCATTACCTCCAGAAAACCCCTGTACAGCCAAGTCCAACCTTATTCCGCCAGGACCGTCGTCCCCCACCTATAACCACCAACGAAAACCCACCAATCACGGCAACACATGCCCGGATAACACAATGTTATCCCCCAATCACGTGGACTCAGCCACAGCTCCATAATCACGTCACGGCCACTACGAGGACCGCTGCAATACCTTGGTGACTAGCGTCCCATACCACTAATCGTGCAATCCAGGTAGAGCCACACACGCACCACCACTCACACGAAAGTCAAGCAACGGATTACAACGAAGGTATGAAACATACTCAATCAAGGAACGGGTCACCACCCAACAACAACAACGATGAAAACGCAAGATATCATCAACCAAACGAAAGGTACGAACAATACACACGCTAGCATTAAGACAACAAACTAGCATGCTTATCAACGGAGAAACTCAAGATAGTTCCGAGGAACACACAAGACACTTCTTGATTCAACGAAACACAATGTTGAACACTTAGCACGATTCACGACACCAAAGATCCTACATGGATACCTACCATATAGCTCTAGACCTACGAAACATCAAGAAGACACTCAAATAGTTCCACAAAAGAAAAACGAGAAGCCAAAAGACCAAACATCGAGACAAACAAATCACGGGGAACAAATCCCGAACCAAACGCCACCGTGTACCCCGCGGGTAGGCCCCTACCCGTGGTTCTACCCGCGGGTACAAAACCCACATTCTCGTGTACCGGCGGGTAGGCGGCGGGTAGGGCTCTCCCCGCCGTTCCGCCCGCGAGTACACGCTCCTGTGTCAAACAATCCCTTCGGGGATTTTCTTCTCCAAACACAAATTCAAGTCCAAAACATGCCAAATCTCACCAAACACAACAAAATGACTTGAACCATGGAAAATGCCAAGCAATGGCACAAAGGAATCCTAAACACAAGCTCTAGATATGCAATATCACAAGATAAATGCATAAACTCTCACATTTCATAGCAAAACACAAATAGAAGCCAAGAAATCATATATAGGTAAGCAAAATAGGTTTTGTAGAGCATGGGTTACCTCTTGAAGACCAAAAGACTCCTCATACACCACAACAAGCTCTCCACTAAGCTCACTAGCCAAACCCACTTCAAGATCAAACCAAAAGATCATAAAGATCCTACCTTTAAGAAAAAGACAACTGTAACACCCCGTGTTACGACCCCTAAGATCAATTAAATCATTTAATCAATTACCCAAAAGAAAGAATTAAATCAAAATAATTAATTAGGAAGGCCCACCATAGTCCACAGGCCCTTATCCCTAAACCCAATCCTTAGTCCCAAAAGAAATAGAACTAGCAAGCCCATAATATTAGTTCCTAACTAGGACACCTAAATATATAAATAGGGGACTTAAGGGGCACCTAGAAACCCCCCACCACAAGAGTAACGCCCACCACCCCAAAGAGCTCCAAGAATCCCCTAGAAGAAATCAAGAAAGCAAGAAAGCTTAAAGAAAGACCCTTCATAGCCAAGGAATTAATTAAGGCTAAGAGGTAACCCATGTCTCAACAAAACCTATTTTCATAGCTATGATTTCCCCCGTAGGATTTCCCCATATTATTGTGTATTGATGATTTGCGATATTATTATTGATGATTGATGGGATAATTCCATGGGTGATCTTGATATTGGGAGATTCTTGATAATTATGATGTTCTTGATGATTATGTGGAGTTCTTGATGTTTATATGTCATTCTTGATAATTGTATATGCTTATGTGTTATTTGCACCGAATCTTGTAATTGGAGGACGAATCGTATTCTTGTGGGTATAAAAGTGATTAGAACCCTAGGTTGTATCGTATGATATCATTCTTGGTGTATCGGGTGGGAAATTGCATGTTTGGGGTATCGATTATGTTAGAAAAGCATGATAGGTTATGTGCTGTACGTTTCTCGTATTTGATCCATTAATTGACTACGTGTTGATCGTTAATTGCGTTGTAAAGTGTCTAAGCATGGTTTCGGGTTCCACAATGGTTCCCGGGGCGTTTTTGTGATGAAAAGAGTCAGTGGGGGGTAGGTGGGGGTAGGGGACCCGCCACCTACCCGCGGCCAACTCGGGCAGTCCCGGCGGGCAAGCAGCTGCCCGCCGGGCACCCGCTGCCCGGAACAGTGCACGCCGGCGGGCAGCCGGCGGGTGGACCCCCACCCACCGGCTACCCACTGGAAAATACCCCAACCCGGGATTTTGGCTTCCCCGTTTGATGTTTCCCCGACCCCCGTGGTGTCCCAACGGACTCCGTCTATCGTGCCTATGTCTAGTTTGATATTTCGGGTACTGTTCGTAGGTTGTATGAGTCTTATATATTGCATGCTAGTTGAATTGGTATCCCGCTGACCTAGGTGAAAGGAGTATGAACCCCTTAGGACTATTCTTAGCATGTGAAGGATCACGCATATGTTTTGTTATACGTTTCCTCCCCTTCCCATTGTGTTAATGTGGGTTGCATGTGCTTGCTACGTGTTATGTGTGCGTGTCACCCCGAATTGGTTGAGATCAATCGGCCTATACGGGCAGTCGGGTGGGCTGAGAACCATAACGGCTGTTAACCAGGCTGGTAGAGACCGGTCAGGTATATAAATATTATATAGGACTAAGTTCCACTATACGGGCAGTCGGATGGGCTGAGAACCATACCGGCTGTTAACCAGGCTGGTAAAGACCGGTCAGGTATATAAATATTATATAGGACAAAGGTCCACTATACGGGCAGTTGAATGGGTTGAGAACCATCCCAACTGTTAACCAGGCTGGTAGAGACCGGTCAGGTATATAAATATTATATAGAACTGCGGTTCATTAGTCGGTTGCGATCGGCTCCTCCGTAATGTGAGACGGGGCAGGGTGCTGCGGGGCCGTGTCAGAGCTATATGCGCTGACCCTCATGTATGGGCATGCGATTGGTCCTGTGGCGCCAACAAAGTGTGCTATGTGATGAGATATGGATGAGTGTGTTTATGATTATATTGGGGGATGTGACTATGGGATCTATGCTGGGGATTGCTTACATTGGGTTATGATTATTAATTGTGCTCAGCTTTATCTGTCTTCCTGTGGAGGATTGTATACGCCTGTTATAACTGTTGCTTGTGTCTAGCCTTATCTGTCGAGTCATTCCCGGTTTTAAAAGCTAGAGTCTCGTAGGATATATCTTCATGCTTCAAAATGGTTTTTGTATATCTATATATATCTCTATATGTAATGTATTTCAACACGTTAGAGTGGGTTACCAGCATCTCTCGCTGAACAGATATATTTGGCTTTCAGGCACAGAAGAGTAAGTCACTGGAGCGCGCTAGAACTTGGAACATAGAAGTAGTTAGTTTCCCCTTCGGCCTGCGTGCCATGTTCACACATTTACATTATTGAGGCATTAGTTAGTTAGCCTGCGCACCTGAGTTCTCTAACTCAGGTGTGGCATAGCACCCCGTACTCTTGTATTCTGTTTTTGGGATTTAATAAGATTTCACCTTTGTTTCATAAGTTTTAAATATCCTGAAAATCTGGGGTGTTACAGTTGGTATCAGAGCCTAAAGTTGACCCTAGGATAAGACTCTTAAGATCAGACCTTAGGACATTAAGCTTAAACACTAGGTACTTAGGAACATAGGATTTAGGAATCTTAGGACGCGCGGTGAGATTGTGAAACCTACACATAACCTCTCCTCACTTTATCCCTTTCTAACTTAAAGAAACTCCCCCCTTCGCTTATTGCATCAAGGTAAGGACGCAAAATAACATCGACCTATGAACTCCAGGATGGCACCGAGAAGAGGACAGGTAGGAACACCGAAACTCCCCACCGAGGAATTCCTGACTCAGAATCTGCAACGCCTGGCCCAAATTGCCCGGGCACTAAGTACTACCGCTCCCCAGCCTTTACCAAACGAGAACTTGGAGATCCACCACCAAGTCTCGACACACCAACCACCCACCCTCTCAGGGAACGAAGACCCCACGACCCTCGAGGAGTGGATCGGGACTTTCGACAAGATATTCAGGGCAACTAAATACCCCGAGGACCACCAAGTAAGAATGACCTCCTTCTACTTCAGACACGAGGCCGACACCTGGTGGGCTCACGAAGGACCCACCTGCGAACAAGACCCCGGATTCAACTGGGAAACCCTAAAAGCGCGGCTACGAGAGCAATTCTATCCCAACCACCTAAGAGCCACCATATACGAAGAATTCCTCCACCTAAGACAAGGTGCAACCTCGATCACGGAATACTACCAACAATTCCACCGACTGGCTCGCCTCATCCCCGAGCTAGTACCCACCGAAAGGATCAGGATCGAAAGGTTCATAACAGGCCTTGACCCCGAATACCAAAAAGCCCTGGCCACACAAGAGCCAGGAACCCTTAGAGAAGCCTATGCCAAGGCATCCCAAATACAACAAGTGCCAAACCAACCCCGGGAAACACGCCTGGGAAACAAAAGGAAATCAGAAGGAAATCACATGAACCCCACCCGCGGCCTTAAAAACCCCAGGGCCGCCTCACCCCGCCAAGTCACAGCGCCAACCGCTCAAGGAAGAATCCTTACTCTAAGCAAAGCCAAAATTGGGGATAGCAACATAGTCTCCGGAACCTTCCTAGTACACGCCACCCCCGCCACAGTGTTATTTGACTCGGGGGCTACCAACTCGTTTATAGCAACCGAGTTTGCCACTCGGCTCGGCCTCAACACCAGCACCAAGGTCCGACTCCAGGTCAAAGTGGCCTCCGACGAAATCCTAGAATGCGACCGCATGTACGAGAATATAATGATCACCATACAAGGGGTGGAATTTCCCATCAACCTAATCCGATTCAAACTGGATGGGGTACAGGTGATTTTGGGCATGGATTGGCTAGGGAAATACCAAGCACAAATCCTATGCGGAGAACAAAAATTGGTCCTACGGGGACCAAACGGTAAGAGGGTATCATACCATGGGACCCACCAGAAAGCCGGGATCAAAGTGGTGAACATGATGAAAATGAAGAAATACCTAAACAAGGGAAGCGAGGCCTTCCTATGTTCGGTCGAGGACCTCAGCACCAAAACCCCCGAACCACAAACCATTCCAGTGGTAAACGAATTCACCGACGTCTTCCCGGACGAAATCCCCGGGGCACCCCCAGTCAGAGAAGTCGAGTTCACCATAGATCTCGTACCGGGCGCTGCCCCAACTTCCAAACCTCCCTACCGATTAGCACCAAAAGAAATGAAGGAACTAAAGACGCAACTGCAAGAATTGCTAGACAAGGGCTACATCCGTCCTAGCACCTCCCCATGGGGAGCGCCAGTGTTGTTTGTTAAAAAGAAGGATGGGAGCATGCGCCTATGCATCGACTACATGGAACTTAACCAAGTCACGATAAAGAATAAGTACCCCCTTCCCCGAATCGACGACTTGTTCGACCAACTTAAAGGGGCAGGGGTATTCTCAAAGATTGATCTAAGTTCCGGGTATCACCAAATACAGGTGGCCAAACCGGACATTCAGAAAACAGCCTTCCGGACACGTTACGGTCACTATGAATTCACCGTAATGCCCTTCGGACTCACCAACGCGCCTGCCATATTCATGGACCTCATGAACCGAGTATTCCGACCCCACTTAGATGAATTCGTCATTGTATTCATTGATGACATCCTAGTCTACTCCCGAAACAAGGAAGAACATGAAAGACACCTCCGCATAACCCTGCAAACTCTAAGGGAGCACCAACTATACGCCAAGTTCTCTAAATGCGAATTTTGGAAAGACAGCGTGGCCTTCCTGGGTCACGTGATAACCAAGGAAGGGATTAAGGTGGACCCCGCCAAAATCCGTGCCGTTAAAGAATGGACCACACCAAGCTCACTCACCGAAGTCCGAAGCTTCCTAGGCTTGGCGGGCTACTACAGGAGATTTGTACCCGACTTCACCAGGATAGCCCAACCCCTCAACAAACTCATGAAAAAGGAAACCACCTTCCAATGGGACAACAACTGCGTCTCGGCCTTTCAAGAATTGAAGGATAAGTTAACCACGGCACCCGTACTCGCCATCCCCTCCGGGGAGGAAGGATTCGAGGTCTTCAGTGACGCATCCAAGAAGGCGTTGGGGTGCGTGCTAATGCAAAAAGGCCGAGTAATAGCCTACGCATCCAGGCAACTCAAAACCCACGAAGAAAACTACCCCACCCACGACCTCGAGCTAGCCGCCATCGTGTTCGCACAAAAAATTTGGAGGCATTACTTATACGGGGTGCAATGCAAGATTTACACGGACCATAAGAGCCTAAAGTACATCTTCACCCAAAAAGACCTAAACATGAGACAACGGAGGTGGTTAGAACTCATAAAGGATTACGACCTGGACATCCAATACCATGAGGGAAAAGCTAACGTGGTGGCGGATGCCCTAAGCAGGAAGACTAACCACTCCCTCAACACCACTTGGATCCTACCGGACCAACTGTACAGGGACTTCCAAAGACTGAATTTGGAAATAATAAAACAAGGTCAAAACCACCCCGACATCCACTTATTCAACACACAAGTCGTACCTACGCTCTTCGAGGAAATCAAAATAGGGCAACAGTAGGATCCGGAACTAGATAAAATCCGCCTCGACCTAACCCAGGGGAAGGAAGGACCCTTCAAAATACACGAAGACGGTAGTCTCCGTTACCAAGGTAGGTGGTGCGTGCCCTCAACGCACCCCCACTTGAAGCAACAAATCTTGGAGGAAGGACACAACTCCCCATACTCGGTTCACCCAGGGGGTGACAAGCTATACCAAGATGTAAAAAGGTCGTTCTGGTGGCCCAACATGAAAAAGGAAATCGCGGATTTCGTGGCCAGGTGTCCGAATTGCCAAAGGGTGAAGGCCGAACGATGCAAGCCCAAGGGACTCGTACAACCCTTGAGATACCACAAGGAAAGTGGGATTCCATATCCATGGATTTCGTCGGAGGACTACCCCCAACGAAGACCGGCAAGGATAAGATTTGGGTCATAGTGGACCGACTAACCAAAACAGCGCGATTCATCGCCATGAAGGAAACGTGGACAATGACACAACTAGCCCAAACCTACTTGAGCCGAGTAGTGAAGTATCACGGAGTCCCCCGAAACATCGTATCCGATAGAGACTCCAGGTTCCTCTCACAATTCTGGAAATCACTGCAATTAGCCTTGGGGACACAACTAAAACTAAGCACTGCTTTCCACCCCACCACGGACGGCCAAACCGAGAGGACCATTCAGACTCTTGAAGACATGCTAAGAGCCTGCGTGTTAGACTTTCAAGGGACATGGGAGGAACACCTAGACCTTATTGAATTCTCATACAACAACAGCTACCACGCGAGCATTCGTATGGCACCCTACGAAGCTCTATACGGACAAAAATGCAGAACCCCCTTATGTTGGGAAGACATGGTCGACCCAATAACACTAGGGCCCCAACACCTACAGGATACAATCACCAAGGTCAAGCACATCCGGGAGAGGATGAAGGCTGCCCAGGACCGCCAAAAGTCCTATGCCGACCTAAAGAGGAAACAAGCCGAGTTCAACACCGGGGACAAGGTCTGGTTGAGAATCTCGCCCACACGAGGGGTGATGAGATTCGGAAGGAAAGGGAAGCTCAGCCCTCGATTTATCGGCCCCTATGAAATCATAGAAAAAGTTGGGAACCTAGCCTATCGCCTCGCCCTACCCGTCGAACTAGAACGAGTACACAACATAATCCACATATCCCAGCTAAAGAAATACGTACACGACCCGAGCCACGTGCTTCAACCCGAGTCACTAGTATACGAAGAAAGACCCGTGAGGATCTTGGACACCAAGACAAGAAACACCCGTCGCCGAGCCATAGAAATGGTGAAAGTCCTCTGGACCAACCATGGGACCGAGGAAGCAACGTGGGAGCTCAAAGACACAATGAGGGAACGCTACCCCGAACTTTTCACACCAGGTAACTAGGAGAAAGTCACTCGGCAAGGACCAAGCTTCGGGGACGAAGCTTCCCGATAAGGGGGAGAGAGTGTAACACCCCGTGTTACGACCCCTAAGATCAATTAAATCATTTAATCAGTTACCCAAAAGAAAGAATTAAATCACAATAATTAATTAGGAAGGCCCACCATAGTCCACGGGCCCTTATCCCTAAACCCAATCCTTAGTCCCAAAAGAAATAGAACTAGCAAGCCCATAATATTAGTTCCTAACTAGGACACCTAAATATATAAATAGGGGACTTAAGGGGCACCTAGAAACCCCCCACCACAAGAATAACGCCCACCACCCCAAAGAGCTCCAAGAATCCCCCTAGAAGAAATCAAGAAAGCAAGAAAGCAAAAAAGCTTAAAGAAAGACCCTTCATAGCCAAGGAATTAATTAAGGCTAAGAGGTAACCCATGTCTCAACAAAACCTATTTTCATAGCTATGATTTCCCCCGTAGGATTTCCCCATATTATTGTGTATTGATGATTTGCGATATTATTATTGATGATTGATGGGATAATTCCATGGGTGATCTTGATATTGGGAGATTCTTGATAATTATGATGTTCTTGATGATTATGTGGAGTTCTTGATGTTTATATGTCATTCTTGATAATTGTATATGCTTATGTGTTATTTGCACCGAATCTTGTAATTGGAGGACGAATCGTATTCTTGTGGGTATAAAAGTGATTAGAACCCTAGGTTGTATCGTATGATATCATTCTTGGTGTATCGGGTGGGAAATTGCATGTTTGGGGTGTCGATTATGTTAGAAAAGCATGATAGGTTATGTGCTGTACGTTTCTCGTATTTGATCCGTTAATTGACTACGTGTTGATCGTTAATTGCGTTGTAAAGTGTCTAAGCATGGTTTCAGGTTCCACAATGGTTCCTGGGGCGTTTTTGTGATGAAAAGAGTCAGTGGGGGGTAGGTGGGGGTAGGGGACCCGCCACCTACCCGCGGCCAAGTCGGGCAGTCCCGGCAGCGGGCAGCCGGCGGGCGGGCAGCTGCCCGCCGGGCACCCGCTGCCCGGAACAGTGCATGCCGGCGGGCAGCCGGCGGGTGGACCCCCACCCACCGGCTACCCGCTGGAAAATACCCCAACCCGGGATTTCGGCTTCCTCGTTTGATGTTTCCCCGACCCCCGTGGTGTCCCAATGGACTCCGTCTATCGTGCCTATGTCTAGTTTGATATTTCGGGTACCGTTCGTAGGTTGTATGAATCTTATATATTGCATGCTAGTTGAATTGGTATCCCGCTGACCTAGGTGAAAGGAGTATGAACTCCTTAGGACTATTCTTAGCATGTGAAGGATCACGCATAGGTTTTGTTATATGTTTCCTCCCCTTCCCATTGTGTTAATGTGGGTTGCATGTGCTTGCTACGTGTTATGTGTGCGTGTCACCCCGAATTGGTTGAGATCAATCGGGCTATACGGGCAGTCGGGTGGGCTGAGAACCATACCGGTTGTTAACCAGGCTGGTAGAGACCGGTCAGGTATATAAATATTATATAGGACTAAGTTCCACTATACGGGCAGTCGGATGGGCTGAGAACCATACCGGCTGTTAACCAGGCTGGTAAAGACCGGTCAGGTATATAAATATTATATAGGACAAAGGTCCACTATACAGGCAGTTGAATGGGTTGAGAACCATCCCAACTGTTAACCAGGATGGTAGAGACCGATCAGGTATATAAATATTATATAGAACTGCGGTTCATTAGTCGGTTGCGATCGGCTCCTCCGTAATGTGAGACGGGGCAGGGTGCTGCGGGGCCGTGTCAGGGCTATATGCGCTGACCCTCATGTATGGGCATGCGATTGGTCCTGTGGCGCCAACAAAGTGTGCTATGTGATGAGATATGGATGAGTGTGTTTATGATTATATTGGGGGATGTTACTATGGGATCTATGCTGGGGATTGCTTACATTGGGTTATGATTATTAATTGTGCTCAGCTTTATCTGTCTTGCCTGTGGAGGATTGTATACGCCTGTTATAACTGTTGCTTGTGTCTAGCCTTATCTGTCGAGTCATTCCCGGTTTTAAAAGCTAGAGTCTCGTAGGATATATCTTCATGCTTCAAAATGGTTTTTGTATATCTATATATATCTCTATATGTAATGTATTTCAACACGTTGGAGTGGGTTACCAGCATCTCTCGCTGAACAGATATATTTGGCTTTCAGGAACAGAAGAGTAAGTCACTAGTGCGCGCTAGAACTTGGAACATAGAAGTAGTTAGTTTCCCCTACGGCCTGCGTGCCATGTTCACACATTAACATTATTGAGGCATTAGTTAGTTAGCCTGTGCACTTGAGTTCTCTAACTCAGGTGTGGCATAGCACCCCGTACTCTTGTATTCTGTTTTTGGGATTTAATAAGATTTCACCTTTGTTTCATAAGTTTTAAATATCCTGAAAATCTGGGGTGTTACAACAACTATGATGGAACCAAAAAGACTATACAAGCTTAGATCTTACCCTTCTAGATGCCCAAATAGGAGAAAGATTGAACCTTGGAAGCAAAACTTGGAATCTTGACAAAAGTCTCACTTGGCTTGAAGAACAAGCTACTCTTCTTTTCTAGAGAGAAGGTAGAGATATTTTTCTAGGAATTGTAAGGAATGAAATGAAGAAGTCTTCTAGGTTTAGGTTACAAAACTAACTCTTGGTGAAAAGACAAGGCTACCCTTACTAACTCTTAGAAAGTGTAAGGAACAAGGGAACTCGTCCCAAAGCACAAGGTACAACACAACTTAAAGATTGACTAGTCAAATACTAGTCCTTGAGTATCAAAAAAATCAGGATTTTAGGAATCAATTCCTCAAGAGAAATAGAATTAATTACTCAATTAAATCATGGATTGGAGTGTGGATTTTTGGGGTGTCACATCCTCTCCCCCTTCAAAGAAGTTTCGTCCCCGAAACTTGGGTACAACGAGTTAAAATGAAGGTAACAAGGAAACAAAATTGTGACAAGAAATTTCAAGAATATCCCTTTTGGTCAAAAACTCCAAAAGTTCTCACAAGGGTTCCAAAGCAAAGAAGAAGACATTACGAATTCAAGGATTGGCAAGGGGTCAACAAACGGATATATTGAGCATCAAGAACTCTAACCTCAACACAACAACCAACTTCTAGACAACAACCAAGAACTAACCCAAACACCAACTAACAAACTAGCTAAACAACAAGGCAACAAACAGAACAAGCAAGCACACAAAGCACACAACAACCTAAGGAAACAAGGTACCTTCCACAAACAACTCAGGGTACCGCTCCCGCATCGATGCCTCTAGCTCCCAAGTAGCTTCTTCAACCCCATGATGAGACCACCAAACCTTTACCATCTTAACAGATTTCCTACGAGTGTCCCAAGTCTTGAAGTCCAAAATTCTGAGCGGCCTTTCTTCATAAGACAAATCTTCCTCTATCGGTAACACTTCCGGTGGTAAAACATGAGCCGGATCGTGAACATATCTCTTGAGCTGCGATACGTGAAACACATTATGCACTCTTTCCAACTCCAAAGGCAACGCCAAACAGTAAGCCAAACTCCCAATCCTTTCCAAGATTTCATACGGGCCTACAAATATAGGGCTCAACTTCCCTTTCTTCCCAAACCGCATTACTCCTCGGGTGGGAGATACCTTCAACCAAACCTTATCCCCAACCGAAAACTCCACCTGTCTTCTAGCCAAATCAGCATAAGATTTTTGACGATTCTGAGCCGCTTTCATCCTTTCCTGTATCTGTTTAACTTTCTCGGATGTGTCCAACAAGTATTGTGGCCCCAACACTATCGGATTGACAAGATCCTCCCAACAAAGCGGGCTACGACACTTCTGTCCATAGAGAGCTTCATAAGGTGCCATGCGAATACTCGAATGATAACTGTTGTTGTAAGAAAACTCGATCAAATCCATATGGTCCTCCCAAGACCCTTGAAAATCTAACATACAAGCTCTCAACAAATCCTCGATAGTCTGTACCGTCCTTTCTGTTTGTCCATCGGTGGCTGGGTGGAAAGCCGTACTGAGACTTAGCTTAGTCCCAAGGGCTGCTTGCAAGGATTCCCAAAATTGAGACAAGAACCTTGGATCCCTATCGGAGACAATATCCCTCGGAACTCCATGATACTTTACCACTTGGTTGACATAAGCTTGAGCCAACTGTGTCATTGTCCAAGTCTCCTTCATAGCAATAAGGCGAGCGGTCTTAGTCAGACGATCAACTATTACCTAGATTTTGTCCTTACCCGAACGGGTCGTCGGTAATCCTCCCACGAAATCCATAGATATAGAATCCCACTTTCCTTGTGGAATTTCTAACGGTTGTACCAACCCCTTAACCTTACAACGTTCCGCTTTAACCTTTTGGCAATTAAGGCACTTCCCTACAAACTCTGCAACTTCCTTCTTCATATTAGGCCACCAGAAGAAGCCTTTCACATCTTTGTATAACTTGTCTCCCCCGGGGTGAACCGAATAGGGTGTGTTATGACCCTCTTCCAAAATCCGTCGCTTCCACTGATCATATGACGCGGGTATGCACACACGGTTTTTGTACCTCAACACCCCATCCGCAGACAACTCAAACGGTCCCCCTTTTCCTCTAGCTAGGTCATCCCTTACCTTGGTCAAAAACATATCCCTTTGCTGCTCTTCCTTGATTTCTCCCAGAAACGTAGGTACAATCCTCAAGTTATAGCAACGAACTTCTGCCTCCACATTTCCTTGTTCCACCACTTCTAAGCTCATCTGTTGAAGCTCCTTACAAAGCTCATCCGCCACCACCCAAATAGAACTAGCGGTATGCTTCGATTTCCGACTTAAGGCGTCCGCCACCACATTAGCTTTTCCTTCATGATACTGAATATCTAACTCATAGTCCTTGATGAGTTCTAACCACCTTCGTTGTCGCATATTGAGATCCTTTTGGGTAAAGATATATTTGAGACTCTTGTGATCCGTGAATATCTTGCAACGCACCCCATAGAGATAATGCCTCCAAATTTTCAAAGCAAACACCACCGCGGCCAATTCCAAATCGTGCGTAGGGTAATTCTCTTTGTGAACCTTAAGCTAACGTGAGGCGTAAGCAATCACTCTCCCGTTTTGCATCAACACACAACCTAGTCCTTTCTTGGACGCATCATTGTATACCTCAAACCCTTCCGTTCCCGATGGCAAAATTAAAACTGGTGCAGACGTGAGCCTCTCCTTCAAATCTCGATATGCTGATTCACAAGCTTAGCTCCAAACGAAAGGCACTTCTTTTCTTAACAACTTAGTCAACGGTTGAGCCACCTTGGTAAAATCTAACACAAACCTTCGGTAATAGCCTGCTAAACCAAGAAAACTCCTTACTTCTGACACCGATGAAGGTATAGTCCAATCTTTCACTGCCCGTATCTTGTCCGGATCCACAGAAATCCCCCTACTATCAATCACGTGGCTTAGAAACGCCACACTGTCTTTCCAAAACTCGCACTTAGAGAACTTGGCGTACAACTGTTTTTCCCGCAAGATTTGAAGTACCGTCCGAAGGTGCCCAACATGCTCTCTCTTATCTTTTGAATAAACCAAAATATCGTCGATGAACACGATCACAAAATCATCGAGGTGGGGCTTGAACACTCTGTTCATCAGATCCATAAAAACTGCAGGAGCATTAGTCATCCCAAACGGCATAACTGTAAACTCATAGTGACCGTACCGAGTCCGAAACGCAGTCTTAGGGATATCCTTGTCTGCTACCCTTATCTGATGGTATCTTGACCTCAAGTCAACTTTGGAAAACACTCCCGCGCCACGGAGTTGATCAAACAAGTCGTCTATTCTTGGGAGAGGGTATTTGTTCTTGATGGTAACTTGATTCAGCTCCCGGTAGTCGATACACAACCTCATACTCCCGTCCTTCTTCTTTACAAACAACACCGGAGCTCCCCAAGGCGATGCACTTGGCCAGATATAACCCTTATCAAGAAGTTCTTGCAATTGAGCCTTCAACTCTTGCATTTCAGGCGGAGCCAAACGATAAGGGGCTTTAGAGATGGGTGCAGTGCCCGGCATAAGATCCACTGAAATTCCACTTCCCTAGCAGGCGGCATACCCGGTATTTCTTCGGGAAAAACATCAAGAAACTCACGGACTACGGGAATAGATTGAGCTACCTCTCCTTTTGCCTTCAAGTTCTCGACCGAACACAAGTACACATCATTGCCCTTGTCCATATACCTCTTCATCTTTACCATAGACACCAACTTAATTCCGGGTTCTTCCATCTTTCCACGATATGACACTCTTTTCCCGCTGGGTCCTCGTAGCACTACCTTCTGATCTTTGCACAAGATTTGGGCTCTAAACCGCCCCAACCAGTCCATACCTAGGACCACATCCATCCCATCCAAGTCGTACTGGATTAGATCACTCGAAAACTATTCACCTTTGATACAAATCTTGATGTCCTCAAAAAGACGATCACACATCCTAACTTCTCCCGATGCTACCTTCACGTCAAACCTCACTCCAGTGCCCCCAGATAAGCCCAACTTCTTCACGAGGCCGAATGATATAAACGAGTTAGACGCCCCTGAATCAAACAAGACTGTTGCTGGCACAGATTGCACAAGGAAGGTTCCCACTACTACGTCACTGTCACTTGTTCGAACTTCATTTAAGGTAAGCACCCTCTCTTCAGATGACCCCACCACCGGATGATGAACCTCTATCCTCCCAAACTCTCTTACATCACAGTGTGCTGGCAAAGCCGCTGCACTAGGACTTACCCTTGTGAACGTACCACTCTGAATCCACCGCTCAATCACCCCAGAAGCATTGCTAGCTTCAGTCAACCGAGATTTCTTAACCACTTCACCCACATCTTCAAACACTAAGGTTCGATGGCGAGGAGGCATCACAGACTTCTGCTACAACAACAAGGTTACCAAAAGAGCAAGCAAGCAAGCAAGACAGAAAGCAACGCACATCTCACCGCGCAACCTAGAATCCTAAGCCTAACACTTACCTTCTTAAGGTCTCTTAGAGGTCTCAAAAAACACTTAAACACTTAGAAAGTCCAGACTCAACTCTTCCTAGGCTCTAAACCAAGGCTCAAAACCTAAGCTCTGATACCAACTGTAACACCCCCCACAAAAACAACAAGACCTAAAAACAAGCCTTAACACATGCAGATTAACAATAAAACTAGCACAGCGGAAGATAAACAGAAACTGGATAAAAGAAATCCAAAACAGGGGTGTTATGCCACGTATACCACACGAGGTAACGCTAAGGCGACAATCTGCACGTGTAACACACTATCCCAAAACGTCCATCTAAAAACAATCTAAAACCATTGGCACGCAGGCCACCAAAAACACAGTCTAAAGGTACAGGTACTAAGCTACCAGCTCTAGACATCGCGCTCGACTACTCAACACCTGAAAGAACACAAAGATAAACATCGGGGCGACGCCCGGTCAGCGAAAGATGCTGGTAACCCACCAATACCGTTAAGTATCATAAATAGGTAGATATAAGATATAAAAACCATTTTTGAAACGGAATACATATATATAAGTCAAAAGCCAAGATTAAAAGACGACACAAGACTCACCACTCGCAAGGATAACACCGGGAACACATCCCAACCACAAAGGTTAACCACACACAAGGATAAAGACTCACCCAACGGCAACACATGCCAAACAACACAAGCCTCCGTGACTACACAAGTCACGAGAGAAGATCACACAACAACGGCTACACAAGCCCTCGTGACATCACCCATCACGAGTTGATATGCCTTCCTTATGCCCTGTTCCAACCTTATGGCTACCCCCAACCTTGTACCTTCAAAGCCAACCATTACCTCCAGAAAACCCCTGTACAGCCAAGTCCAACCTTATTCCGCCAGGACCGTCGTCCCCCACCTATAACCACCAACGAAAACCCACCAATCACGGCAACACATGCCCGGATAACACAATGTTATCCCCCAATCACGTGGACTCAGCCACAGCTCCATAATCACATCACGGCCACCACGAGGACCGCTGCAATACCTTGGTGACTAGCGTCCCATACCACTAATCGTGCAATCCAGGTAGAGCCACACACGCACCACCACTCACACGAAAGTCAAGCAACGGATTACAACGAAGGTATGAAACATACTCAATCAAGGAACGAGTCACCACCCAACAACAACAACGATGAAAACGCAAGTTATCATCAACCAAACGAAAGGTACGAACAACACACACGCTAGCATTAAGACAACAAACTAGCATGCTTATCAACGGAGAAACTCAAGATAGTTCCGAGGAACACACAAGACACTTCTTGGTTCAACGAAACACAATGTTGAACACTTAGCACGATTCACGACACCAAAGATCCTACATGGATACCTACCATATAGCTCTAGACCTAAGAAACATCAAGAAAACACTCAAATAGTTCCACAAAAGAACAACGGGAAGCGAAAAGACCAAACACCGAGACAAACAAATCACGGGGAACAAATCCTGAACCAAACGCCACCGTGTACCCCGCGGGTGGACCCACGGGTAGGCCCCTACCCGTCGTTCTGCCCGCGGGTACAACACCCACATTCCCGTGTACAGGCGGGTAGGCGGCAGGTAGGGCTCTCCCCGCCGTTCTGCCCGCGAGTACACGCTCCTGTGTCAAACAATCCCTTCGGAGATTTTCTTCTCCAAACACAAATTCAAGTCCAAAACATACCAAATCTCACCAAACACAACAAAATGACTTGAACCATGGAAAATGCCAAGCAATGGCACAAAGGAATCCTAAACACAAGCTCTAGATATGCAATATCACAAGATAAATGCATAAACTCTCACATTTCATAGCAAAACACAAATAGAAGCCAAGAAATCATATATAGGTAAGAAAAATAGGTTTTGTAGAGCATGGGTTACCTCTTGAAAACCAAAAGACTCCTCTTACACCACAACAAGCTCTCCACTAAGTTCACTAACCAAACCCACTTCAAGATCAAACCAAAAGATCATAAAGATCCTAGCTTTAAGAAAAAGACAACTAAGATGGAACCAACAATACTAGACAAGCTTAGATCTTACCCTTCTAGATGCCCAAATAGGTGAAAGATTGAATCTTGGAAGCAAAACTTGGAATCTTGTCAAAAGTCTCACTTGGCTTGAAGAACAAGCTACTCTTCTTTTCTAGAGAGAAGGTAGAGATATTTTTCTAGGAATTGTGAGGAATTAAATGAAGAAGTCTTCTAGGTTTAGGTTACAAAACTAACTCTTGGTGAAAAGACAAGGCTACCCTTACTAACTCTTAGAAAGTGTAAGGAACAAGGGAACTCCTCCCAAAGCACAAGGTACAACACAACTTAAAGATTGACTAGTCAAATACTAGTCCTTGAGTATCAAAAAAATCAGGATTTTAGGAATCAATTCCTCAAGAGAAATAGAATTAATTACTCAATTAATTCATGGATTGGAGTGTGGATTTTTGGGGTGTCACAGTTTAATTGCTTTCAAGGATAACCAAGGATTCAAGGCAAGGATTCCAACAATTAGGAATATCAAGAGGCTGGGATTCAAGGGCGAATGATATTTTAAGCTAAGGCAAAGGGTTCACAAGTTAACATGATATACTTACCTCGCACTAAAGATTAAGCAAAGGCGTTGTTCATGCATTACTTTACTTCCTTGCACTTAATTGGCGTCCTAGTTCTCTTTACAGGTGGTCTCCCACTTCCGTTACTCCTTTTCCGGATATGCTCCCGAACTCCCCATTATAGAAGTTGGATTCGGTAAAGGTTGGCGGCATTAGCTGTAACACCCCGTGTTACGACCCCTAAAACCAATTAATTATTTAACCAATTACCCAAAAGAAAGAATTAAATTACAGGAATTAATTAGGAAAAGGCCCACCATAGTCCATGGGCCCTCATCTCTAAACCCAACCCCAAGTCCTAGAAGGAATAGACCCCAAGTAAGATTCTTAGATATATAAATAGGGAACTTAGAAGGCACCTAGAACCCCCACCACAATAATCTCTCACCACACCAAGAATTCCAAGAATTCCCCTAGGAGAAATCAAGAAAGAAGAAAGATTAAAGAAAGATCCTTCATAGCCAAGGAATTAATTAAGGCTAAAGAGGTAACTCATGTCTCAACAAAAACTATTTTCATAGCTATAATTCCCCTCTTAGGATTTCCCCCTTATTCATGCGTGATTGATGATTCGTTATATTGATCTTGATAATTGGCATTGTGACTCCATAGGTGATCTTGGTGATCTTGAGAGGTTCTTGATGATTATATGGTGTTCTTGATGATTATATGATGTTCTTGATAATTATATGATGTTCTTGATGTTTACGTGATGTTTCCCCGACACCCGCTGCCCGGAGTCACGCCACCGGTGGGCAGCCGGCGGGTGAACCCTCACCCACCGGCTACCCGTTGGAAAATACCCTACCTCGGGTTTCCGGCTTCCCAGTTTGATGTTTCCCCGACCCCCGTGACGTCCCAACGGACTCCGTCCATCGTGCCTATGTCTAGTTTGATGTTCGGGTACCATTCGTAGGTTGAATAAGTCTTGTATATTGCATGCTAGTTGGATTGGTATCCCGTTGGCCTAGGTGTAAGGAGTATGAACCCCTTAGGAGTATTCTTAGCATGTGGATGATCACGCATAGGTTTCGTTATACGATTTCTCCCCCTTCCCAATGTGTTAATGTGGGTTGCATGTGCTTGCTATGTGTTATGTGTGCATGATACCCCAATTTGGTTGCGATCAAATTGGATATACGGGCAGTTGGATGGGTTGAGAACCATACTGACTGTTAACCAGGCCGGTTGCGATCGGTCAGGTATACAAATATTATATAGGGCTGCGGTCCACCATTTGGTTGCGATCAAACGTTATACATGAGCTGCAGTTCATTTTCCTGGCTGTGGTCAGATGACATACTCTTGGGCTGCGGTCCACTGTTTGGTTGCGATCAAACTATGATGAGCTGCGGTTCATCGGTCGGTTGCGATCGATCCCTCCGTGTTGCGATACGGGGCAGGGTGCTGCGGGTCCGCGTCAGAGCTATATGCGCTGACCCTCATGTATGGCATGCGATTGGTCCTGTGGCGCCAACAAAGTGTGCTACGTGATGTGATCAGGAGGATTGATGTTATGACTGATATGAAAACGTGACAATAGGATATATGCTAGTAAACTGTGTATGCTTGCTCATGATTATTGGCTGTGCTTATCTATCGTATGCTTGTGAATTGTCTACGCTTGGTTATGTCTGTTAGTTGTGGTTACCCCTATCTGTCGAGTCTATTCCCTTATTTGAAAGCTAGAGTCTCTCAGGTTATATCTTCATGCTTCGAAATGGTTTTTCATATATATATATATATATATATATATATATATATATATATATATATATATATATATATATATATATATATATATATATATATATATATATATATATATATATATATATATATGTATTGTATTTCAACGCGTTGGAGTGGGTTACCAGCATCTCTCGCTGAACAGATATATTTGGCTTTCAGGCACAGAAGAGTAGACACTGGAGCACGCTAGAACCCTGGAATGTGGAAGTAGATAGTTTCCCTTTCGGCCTGCGTGCCATGTTATGCATTCTCTTTACTAAGGATATTAGTTAGTTAGCCTGTGCACCTGAGTTCTCCAGCTCAGGTGTGGCATAGCACCCCATACTCTTTGTATCGTATCTTGGGATTTAATGAGATTCTACCTTTATTATATAAGTTTTAAAAGTCTTGAAAATCTGGGGTGTTACAGTTGGTATCAGAGCCTAAGTTTGACCCTAGGATAAGACTCTTAAGACCGGACTTTAGGACATTAGGCTTGGACTCTAGGTATTAAGGAACATAGGACTCAGGAATCTTAGGACACGCGGTGAGACTGTGAAACCTACACCTGACCCTCCCTCACTTATTTAAAAGAAAACTCCCCCCTCCATTTATCACATCAAGGTAAGAATGCAAATTAACATCGACCCATGAACACCAGGATGGCGCCAAGAAGGAAACAGGTAGGGACACCGAAGCTCCCCACTCAGGAATTCTTGACTCAGAATCTGCAACACCTAGTTCAAATTACCCACGCACTGAGTACTACCGTTTCCCAACCTTTACCGACAAACGAGAACTTGGAAATCCACCACCAAGTCTCGGCACGCCAACCACCCACCTTCTCGGGGAACGAAGACCCCACGACCCTCGAGGAATGGCTCGGGGCCTTTGACAAGATATTTCGGGCAACCAACTGCCCAGAAAACCACCAAGTAAGAATAGCCTCCTTCTACTTCACACACGAGGCCGACACTTGGTGGGCTCACGAGAAACCCACATACGAACAGAATCTCGAACCCAACTGGGAAACCCTGAAAACACGACTACGAGAACAATTCTATCCCAATCATCTAAGAGCCGCCATATACGAAGAGTTCCTCCACCTAAAACAAGGTGCCACCCCGATCACGGAATACTACCAGCAATTCCGTCGACTGGCTCGCCACACCCCCGAGCTAGTACCCACCGAGAGGATCAAGGTCAAGAAGTTCATAACAGGCCTTGATCCCGAACACCAAAGAGCACTGGCCACACAAGAGCCAGGAACCCTCAGAGAAGCCTATGCCAAGGCATCCCAACTACAACAAATCTCAAACCAACCCCGGGAGACACACCCGGGGTACAAAAGGAAACCTGAAGGGGATCACACAAACCCCACTCGAGAGCCTAAAAACCCCAGGGTCGTCTCTCCTCACAAGATCACAACGCCAACCATTCAGGGAAGGATCCTTACTCTAAGCGAAGCCAGGGTCGGAGACAGCAACATAGTCTCCGGAACCTTCTTAGTACACGCCACCCCCGCCACTATACTATTTGACTCAGGGGCTACCAACTCGTTTATAGCAACCGAGTTTGCCAGTCAGCTCGGCCTCAACACCAGCACCAAGGTCCGACTCCAGGTCAAGGTGGCCTCCGGCGAAATCCTAAAGTGCGACCGCATGTACGAGAACATAATGATCACCATCCAAGGGGTGGAATTTCCCAGCAACTTAATACGATTCAAACTGGATGGGGTACAAGTGATTTTGGGCATGGACCGGCTAGGGAAATTCCAAGCACAAATCCTATGCGGAGAACAAAAAGTGGTCCTACGGGGACCAAACGGTAAAAGGGTGTCGTACCGCGGGACCCACCAGGACTCAGGGATCAAGTTGGTGAACATGATGAAAATAAAGAAATACCTAAACCAGGGAAGCGAGGTCTTCCTATGCTCGGCCGAGGACCTCAACACCAAAGCCCCCGAACCACAAACCATTCCAGTGGTGAACGAATTCACCGACGTCTTCCCGGACGAAATCCCCGAGGCACCCCCGGCCAGAGAAGTCGAGTTCACCATAGATCTCGTACCTGGCGCTGCCCCGATCTCTAAACCACCCTACAGGCTGGCGCCAAAAGAAATGAAGGAACTAAAAACGCAGCTACAGGAATTGCTAGATAAAGGTTACATCCGCCCCAGCACCTCCCCATGGGGGGCACCAGTATTATTTGTTAAAAAGAAGGATGGAAGCATGCGCCTGTGCATCGACTATAGGGAACTTAACCAAGTCACAATAAAGAATAGATACCCCCTTCCCCGGATCGACGACTTGTTCGACCAACTTAAAGGGACAGGGGTGTTCTCGAAAATTGATCTAAGGTCCGGATATCACCAAATACAAGTGGCCAAGCCAGACATTCAGAAAACGGCCTTCCGGACACGTTACGGCCACTATGAATTCACAGTAATGCCCTTCGGACTCAACAACGCACCCGCCATATTCATGGACCTCATGAACCGAGTATTCCGACCCCACTTGGATGACTTCGTCATTGTATTCATTGACGACATCCTAGTCTACTCCCGAAACGAAGAAGAACATGGAAGACACCTCTGCATAACCTTGCAAACTCTAAGAGAGCACCAACTGTACGCCAAGTTCTCTAAATGCGAATTCTGGAAAGACAGTGTGGCCTTCCTGGGCCACGTGATAGCCAAGGAGGGAATTAAGGTGGACCCCGCCAAAATTCGTGCCGTCAAGGAATGGACCACACCGAGCTCACTTTCAGAAGTCTGAAGCTTCCTAGGTTTGGCTGGCTACTACAGGAGGTTTGTACCCGATTTCACCAAGATAGCCCAACCTCTCATCAAACTCATGAAAAAGGAAACCCCCTTCCGATGGGACAACGACTGCATCTCGGCCTTTCAGGAATTGAAGGATAAGCTAACCACGGCACCCGTGCTAGCCATTCCCTCCGGGGCGGAAGGATTCGAGGTCTTCAGCGACGCATCCAAAAAGGGGTTGGGGTGCGTGTTAATGCAAAAAGGCAGGGTAATAGCATACGCATCCAGGCAACTCAAAACCCACGAAGAGAATTACCCCACCCACGACCTCGAACTAGCCGCGATCGTGTTCGCACTAAAAATCTGGAGGCATTACTTGTATGGGGTGCAATGCAAGATCTACACAGACCATAAGAGCCTAAAGTACATCTTCACCCAGAAAGACCTAAACATGAGACAACGAAGGTGGCTAGAACTCATAAAAGACTACGACCTAGACATCCAATACCACGAGGGAAAAGCTAACATTGTGGCGGATGCCCTAAGCAGGAAGACTAACCACTCCCTCAACACCACCTAGATCCTACCAGACCAGCTGTACAGGGACTTCCAAAAACTGAATTTGGAAATAATAGAGCAAAGTCAAACCCACCCCGATGTCCACTTATTCAACACGCAAATCATACCCACACTCTTCGAGGAAATCAAAATAGGACAACAGCAGGATCCGGAACTAGATAAAATTCGTCTCGACCTAACCCAGGGAAAGGAAGGACCCTTCGAAATACACAAGGATGGCAGTCTTCGTTACCAAGGTAGGTGGTACGTGCCCTCAACGCACCCTCACTTGAAACAACAGATCTTGGAGGAAGGACACAACTCCCCATACTCAGTTCACCCAGGAGGTGACAAACTATACCAAGATGTGAAAAGATCGTTTTGGTGGCCCAACATGAAAAAGGAAATCGCAGATTTCGTGGCCAAATGCCTGAATTGCCAAAGGGTGAAGGCCGAACGATGCAAACCCAAGGGACTCGTACAACCCCTTGAGATACCACAAGGAAAGTGGGATTCCATATCCATGGACTTCGTCGGAGGGTTACCCCCAACAAAGACCGGCAAGGATAAAATTTGGGTCATAGTGGACCGACTAACCAAAACGGCGTGATTCATTGCCGTGAAGGAAACGTGGACAATGACACAACTGGCCCAAGCCTACCTGAGCCGAGTAGTGAAGTACCACGGAGTCCCCCAAAACATTGTGTCCGATAGAGACTCCAGGTTCCTCTCACAATTCTGGAAATCGCTGCAATTGGCCTTGGGGACACAACTAAAACTAAGCACTGCCTTCCACCCCACCACTGACGGCCAAACCGAGAGAACCATTCAGACTCTTGAAGACATGCTAAGGGCCTGTGTGTTTGACTTTCAAGGGACATGGGAGGAACACCTAGACCTCATTGAATTCTCATATAACAACAGCTACTACGCAAGCATTCGTACGGCGCCCTACGAAGCTCTATACGGACAAAAGTGTAGAACCACCCTTATGTTGGGAAGACATGGTCGACCCAGTAGCACTAGGTCCCCAATACCTACAAGATACCATAACCAAGGTCAAACACATCCAGGAAAGGATGAAGGCTGCCCAGGACCGCCAGAAGTCCTACACCGACCTAAAAAGAAAACAAGCCGAATTCAAACCCGGGGACAAGGTCTGGTTGAGAATCTCGCCCACACGAGGGGTGAGGAGGTTCGGAAGAAAAGGGAAGCTCAGCCCTCGATTTATCGGCCCCTATGAAATCATAGAAAGAGTCGGGAACCTAGCCTACCGCCTCGCTCTACCCATTGAATTAGAACGAGTACACAACGTATTCTACATATCCCAGCTAAAGAAGTACGTGCACGATCCAAGCCACGTGCTTCAACCCGAGGCCGTGGACCTCGACGAGTCACTAGTATACAAAGAAAAACCCATGAGAATCCTGGACACCAAGACGAGAAACACCCGACGTCGAGCCGTAGAAATGGTGAAAGTCCTCTGGACCAACCATGGGACCAAGGAAGCAACAAGGGAACTCAAGGACACAATGAGGGAACGGTACCCCGAACTTTTCACACCAGGTAACTAAAAGGAAATCACTCGACAAGGACCAAGCTTCGGGGATGAAGCTTCCCGTTAAGGGGGGGAGAGTGTAACACCCCGTGTTACGACCCCTAAAACCAATTAATCATTTAACCAATTACCCAAAAGAAAGAATTAAATTACAGGAATTAATTAGGAAAATGCCCACCATAGTCCATGGGCCCTCATCTCTAAACCCAACCCCTAGTCCTAGAAGGAATAGACCCCAAGTAAGACTCTTAGATATATAAATAGGGAACTTAGAAGGCACCTAGAACCCCCACCACAATAATCTCTCACCACACCAAGAATTCCATCCCCTAGGAGAAATCAAGAAAGAAGAAAGATTAAAGAAAGACCCTTCATAGCCAAGGAATTAATTAAGGCTAAAGAGGTAACCCATGTCTCAACAAAACCTATTTTCATAGCTATGATTCCCCTCTTAGGATTTCCCCCATATTCATGCGTGATTGATGATTCGTTATATTGATCTTGATAATTGGCATTGTGACTCCATGGGTGATCTTGGTGATCTTGAGAGGTTCTTGATGATTATATGGTGTTCTTGATGATTATATGATGTTCTTGATAATTATATGATGTTCTTGATGTTTACGTGATATTCCTACCGAATCCTGACATTAAAGGATGAATTGTGTTCTTGTTAATTTAAAAGTGATTAGAACCCTAGGTTGTATCGTGAAATTCGTGTGGTATTATTCTTGGTGTATTGGGTGGGAATTCACACGTTTGGGTATTAATTATGTTTAGAAAAGCATGATAGGATCGATGTCGTATGTTTCTTGATTTTGATCCGTTAATTGTCTACGTGTGTTATCAATTGCGTTTGAAAGTGTCTAAGCATGGTTTCGGGTTCCACAAAGGTTCCCGGGGCGTTTTTGGTGAAAAAGAGTCAGTGGGGGGTAGGTGGGGGTAGGGGACCCGCTACCTACCCGCGGCTTATTGGGGCAACACCGGCAGCGGGGAGCCGGCGGGCGGGCAGCTGCCCGCCGGGCACCCGCTGCCCGGAGTCACGCCACCGGCGGGCAGCCGGCGGGTGAACCCTCACCTACCGGCTACCCGCTGGAAAATACCCTACCTCGGGTTTCCGACTTCCCCATTTGATGTTTCCCCGACCCCCGTGACATCCCAACGGACTCTGTCCATTGTGCCTATGTCTAGTTTGATGTTCGGATACCATTCGTAGGTTGAATAAGTCTTGTATATTGCATGATAGTTGGATTGGTATCCCGTTGGCCTAGGTGTAAGGAGTATGAACCCCTTAGGAGTATTTTTAGCATGTGGATGATCACGCATAGGTTTCGTTATACGATTTCTCCCCCTTCCCAATGTGTTAATGTGGGTTGCATGTGCTTGCTATGTGTTATGTGTGCATGATACCCCAATTTGGTTGCGATCAAATTGGTTATACGGGCAGTTGGATGGGTTGAGAACCACACTGACTGTTAACCAGGCCGGTTGCGATCAGTCAGGTATATAAATATTATATAGGGCTGCGGTCCACCGTTTGGTTGCGATCAAACGTTCTACATGAGCTGCGGTTCATTTTCCTGGCTGCGGTCAGATGACATACTCTTGGGCTGCGGTCCACTGTTTGGTTGCGATCAAACTATAATGAGCTGCGGTTCATCGGTCGGTTGCGATCGACCCCTCCGTGTTGCGATACGGGGCAGGGTGCTGCGGGGCCGTGTCAGAGCTATATGCGCTTACCCTCATGTATGGGCATGCGATTGGTCCTGTGGCGCCAACAAAGTGTGCTACGTGATGTGATCAGGAGGATTGATGTTATGACTGTTATGAAAACGGGACCATAGGATATATGCTAGTAAACTGTGTATGCTTGCTCATGATTATTGGTTGTGCTTATCTATCGTATGCTTGTGAATTGTCTACGCTTGGTTATGTCTGTTAGTTGTGGTTACCCCTATCTGTCGAGTCTATTCCCTTATTTGAAAGCTAGAGTCTCTCAGGTTATATCTTCATGCTTCGAAATGGTTTTTCATATATATATATATATATATATATATATATATATATATATATATATATATATATATATATATATATATATATATATATATATATATATATATATATATATATATATATATATATGTATGTATTGTATTTCAACGTGTTGGAGTGGGTTACCAGCATCTCTCGCTGAACAGATATATTTGGCTTTCAGGCACAGAAGAGTAGACGCTGGAGCGCGCTAGAACCCTGGAATGTGGAAGTAGATAGTTTCCCTTTCGGCCTGCGTGCCATGTTATGCATTCTCTTTACTATGGATATTAGTTAGTTAGCCTGTGCACCTGAGTTCTCCAGCTCAGGTGTGGCATAGCACCCCGTACTCTTTGTATCGTATCTTGGGATTTAATGAGATTCTACCTTTATTATATAAGTTTTAAAAGTCTTTAAAATCTGGGGTGTTACATTAGCGTATGCCTCGTTGAGGGTTCTGGGTTTACTTACGGTTAAAGCCTTTCGAGTTTCGAAGTTGAGACCCACCGCAAACTTCTCTACTTTAGTCGACTTTGTGGGCACCAATTCAGGTGCGAAACGAGCTAGCTCGAAGAATCGTTTGTGATATTCCACCACTGTAGTTATCCCCTATTTCAGGTGGAGGAATTCTTCGTACATGGCTGCCCTTACATGCGCGGGGTAGAAACGTCCCCGTAACGGAGCCTTCAGGGTTTCCCAGTTGAATCCTAGTTCTTGCATACAGGCAGGTCCCTCGTGAACCCACCAAAGATCAGCCTTATGTCCGAAGTAGAACGAGGCTAGTTCCACGCGGCGTCCTTCCGGGCATTCCACTACTTCAAAGATCTTGTCGAACGTTCGGATCCATTCCTCGAGGGTCGTAGGATCTTCTTCCCCTGCGAAGATAGATGGGCGATGGCTCAAGACTTGGCGAGCCACGTCTGGGTTCCTGTTCAGGGGTGGTCGGTTGTTATTATTTGAGGATGGCGTTGCTCTACGTCTGGGCAACCTGAGTCAACTGTTGAAGGTTCTGGGTTAACGAATCCTGGGGTAGGAGCTCGGGGGTTCTCGACTGGTTCCTCGTCGGCGCCATTCCGATGTTTACAAGATCAGCACCGATCGTAACGGTAAGTTAGGGGTTTGCTTCCTTACCTTGATGCTATAATTATGGGGAACTCTTAAGCTAAGCACAGAATAGAGCAAGGAGAAGTTAAACAGATAATGATAGATAAACTCACAGTCTCACAGTGCGTCCTAGACTCCCTAGATCCTGTGTACTTAAGTACCTAGAGTCCGAACTTAATGTCCTAAAGTCTTGCCTTTAGAGGTCTTATCCTACGGTCGAACTTAGGCTCTGATACCAACTGTAACACCCCAAAATTTTAAAATATTTAAAGCTTATAAAATAAAGGCGAATCTAATATTAAATCCAAAACAGAGCATAAACGAAACGTAATAGTCGGGGTGCTATGCCACATCTAGGTTTGAGAACCTAGATGCACAGGCTAAACTAACCAAACATGAACTAATACTAATATCCATGATACAATTCAAGGCTCACCGGCCATCTAACTAATACTAAGCTAAATCCACGAGTCCATCTAACGCGCTTCGAAGTTACTGATCTGTACCTGGGAAAACATATGGTGTAACAACTGTCAGCGAATAATGTTGGTAACCCACTCCAACGCGTTAAGTACAATATAGGTAGATATAGGAAAGTAATTTTGAAATTGGAATACATATATAACTTACGGGACTCTAATTTAAATCCAAGATCAAGACTCAAGACACGATAATAGACTCGACAATATAATCATAAAGACTAGCATGCGTCCTGAGAATACGATACAAGACATAATAGACAGATAAGCTCATAAATAGCAAATAGAGACAACTATAGCATTCAAAGGCAATCAATTAACAGGTAATCATCAAGGCACACAATCCATCTTCCAACCTTATACCAAGTTCCAACCTTGTGGCTCCCCTCCGTCCTTACATCAGTTCCAACCTATACCTCCAGGCCACCATTATATCGCCTCCCCTATTCCTTCGGGCAACTGCATGCCCCCACCGACAAACCACCTTTCAACCACCAACATATCAAGATAGCGTCGCAGTGCCATTCGCACGATCCGTACCACTAGTATCAATATCAAGGGGTCAGCGCATATAGCCCCGACATGACACCGCAGCACTTATAACCTGAACCATGCTCAACGGCAAGCTAGTCGAAGGTGGGTTTGTGCTTTTAGCACAGTAACCGCTAGGCCTGTACCTTTAGTACAATGACCGGGCACTCGTTGTGCCAACCGCCAACAATTCATTTCCACCAATCACAATCTCAACATCTTTATCATCTGTCACACCGGCCATTGCGCAATGACCACGATACTCATCATCATTCAATCAATCAACACATAATCAATCAATAGCAATCAAGGCATAACAACGACACGTACTACACATAAATCCCTACAACTGTATTCAAAACATTAAACGAGACTCATACACGAAAACGGGGTACAACGAGACACAACGGGATACGGGAAAACATCAAACGGGGGAAAACAACACGCCTCGTACCCACTTTCCAGCAGGTAGGTGGCGGGTGGACCCGCCGGCGGGCAGCCAAGATTCCAGCGGGTGGTCGGCGGGCAGGCCACTGCCCGCACTACTACAGAAAACAGTTTTAACGTCGGTTAAAATACCCCATTTAACGTCGGTTATCTTTCGACGTCGACTTCAGAGACGTCGTAAGTAAATGATACGACGTCGGTTAAAAAACCGACGTCGTATATTTTTTTTTAAAAAAAAATAATTAACATACGGCGTCGGCTTTTAGGTAAAAGCCGACGCCGTATATATTTATTTATTTTTTTTAAAAAAATTAATTAACATACGGCGTCGGCTTTTAGGTAAAAGCCGACGCCGTATATATTTATTATTTTTTTAAAAAAAAATAATTAACATACGGCATCGGCTTTTAGGTAAAACCCGACGCCGTATATATTTATTAATTTTTTTAAAAAAAATAATTAACATACGGCGTCGGCTTTTAGGTAAAACCCGACGCCGTATATATTTATTATTTTTTTTAAAAAAAAAATAATTAACATACGGCGTCGGCTTTTAACCTAAAAGCCGACGTCGTATGTTAATTAATTAAATTTTTAAAAACTATACGACGTCGGCTTTACCCTAAAAGCCAACGGCGTATGTTATTATTATTTTTTATATATATTATATTCGTTTTATGGTTTCTACCCAACCTGTATCAATTTTCAAATCCTGCGCAGCTAGCAATTTAACATTCAACATTCAACATCAACTAATTTATTAAACTAATTCAAACTATTAAACATGAAACTAATATAAAGAACACAATTCATTAAGTTAATTCAAGCTACTAAACATAAAACTAATATAAGTACCACAATTCAACAAAACTACTAAACATTAAGCCAATAAACATAAACTAATTTTAAACTTAAAGTATCAGGATGATCAAACTTGTAATATCGTGATGATCAAATCAACAACTTAACTTGACTGTGAGTGTAATTAATGAGGATGGTAAACTATGGAAAAACATGAATGTTTGTGCAATTACTAGTTCATGCTTCTCGAAGAACATTTTCCACAAGAAACTGCGGAAAGGGGCAATCCCAGTTCCAGTAGCAAGCTACAAACAGCAAAAAAAAATTCCAAATTTAAGGCAACAACACTAAGGAAAACCATGAATATAATGGTTTTTGACTTGATCATATATACCATTATGATAGTGGCATTGGGATCCTTGGGCATCAGCGCGCATTTCCTTGCCAACAGGTCCAGTAACCTTCACTTCTGCTCCAGGTTTCTCAAGCTACATGGCTACACAATCCACACCATAAACTACTCCTTTTCTGCCATAAAATAAGTGAATTAATCATCTCTGGTGTACGTGTAAAGATTTAAGCTAAGGGTCCATGCATAATGGTTCTTATACAAGAAGTTTGAGCAAACTCCTTTAACGGTTTCGCCTTTGGCATTCGTGACAAGCCTTTTGACACAAAGGGAAAGCTGCATGCACACCTTAAACATGAACCACTTCCATTTACAAGAAACTAATTAAAGAGCAGACTTGAAACCAAAATCTTATGTTAGATTGCATATCAGCGAGCTATATATAGTGCATTATCTATCACATTAAATGGGATCAAATACTATAATTAAACATGCAAGATCCTAGAATCAGTGTAACTTAAATGATCCAAAGAGATCTCGAATTATATATGTTAAGAAGAGAATTTACAGCATACAGTTTTGGAGTCTCCAAAATCACCAATGGCACTTCTAGCAATGGAGTACAACCTCAGCTCTTGTAAGGCTTCCCATTAGCATCAACTCCAATATATTCTCCTTCTCTATATGGAACCTTCCCATTAGCATCAACCCAGACTAGGTTAGCTATGACAACCCAGACCGGCGGAGTCCGTGGGGAGAGCAGGGCGGCGGCGGCGTCCCGATCTGTGGCGGCGAGGCGAACGGTGCGGTGAAGATGAAGATCTGGTGCGGTGGCTGAAGATCTGTGGAGGAGGCGCGGCTGAAGATGAAGATCTGGTGCGGTGAAGATGAAGATGAAGATGTGGTGCGGTGGCTGAAGATCTGTGGCAGCGAGACACGAGCCCCGTCGGAGGAGGTGGCGCGGTGAAGATGAGGATGAAAATGAGGTGCGGTGGGGCGAAGGCGGTGGCGCGGTGTAGCGGTGAGGCGCAGCTGAAATGAGTGTATAAGAAATGCAGGGTGAAGATGAAGATGAAGATCTATTGCGAATAGAAAATAAAGAAACGAAAATACGGCGTCGGCTTTTTGAAATGCCGATGCCGTAAGTTATTTATTTTTATTTTTTTTATATAAAGTATATACGGCGTCGGCTTTTTAAAACGCTGATGCCGTAAATTATTTATTTTTATTTTTTTTATATAAAGTATATACGGCGTCGGCTTTTTAAAACGCCAATGCCGTAAGTTATTTATTTTTATTTTTTTTATATAAAGTATATATGGCGTCGGGTTTTTAAAACGCCGATGCCGTAAGTTATTTATTTTTATTTTTTTATATAAAGTATATACGGCGTCGGCTTTTTAAAACGCCAATGCCGTAAGTTATTTGTTTTTATTTTTTTTATATAAAGTATATACGGCGTCGGCTTTTTAAAATGCCGATGCCGTAAGTTATTTATTTTTATTTTTTTATATAAAGTATATACGGCATCGGATTTTTAAAACGCCGATGCCGTAAGTTATTTATTTTTATTTTTTTTATATAAAGTATATACGGCATCGGCTTTTTAAAACGCCGATGCCGTAAGTTATTTATTTTTATTTTTTTATATAAAGTATATACGGCGTCGGCTTTTTAAAACGCCGATGCCGTAAGTTATTTATTTTTATTTTTTTATAATAAGTATAGCCATAAATAAATTATTTATTTTTTTTATATTGAGTATACGGCGTCAGCTAAGTAACTAGCCGACGCCGTATGTATTATAAATACATTTTGTTTTTTTTATATATATTTAAATAGAATACGGCGTCGGCTAATTAACTAGCCGACGCCGTATCTTATTTTAATTCTTTTTTTTTAATTTATTTAAATGGGATACGACGTCTCTAATTAATTAGCTGACGTCGTATGTTATTTAAATTTTATTTATTTATTTTTAATTGGATTACGACGTCGGCCAATAATGTCGGCCGACGTCGTAACTATTTTACTTTTTAAAAAAAAAATTGAATATATATGACATTGGTTATTTGATATAACCGACTTCGTATGTATTTTAAAAAAAAAATAAAAAATAATTTTAAATATTTAACGTCGGATTTTATAAAATCCGACGTTAAAATGGTGACGTTAAAACCGTTTTCTGTAATAGTGCCGCCAGCTCCCCGCTGGAGTTGGGCACGCCGGGCAGCGGGTAGGTGGTGGGCGGTCATCCTCCAACCTACCCCCCACTGGAACGCAAACAACTTTTCGGTCCCGGGGTCTTTCGTGGAACACGAAACCATGTCCAGACACATTCTAACACATAATGACAACACCACGAATTCAAGTAACGGAATTAAATCAAGAATCGTTCCAAATACATTCTAACATGACCCCTAAACAGGCCAAGACTCCACATTAATCATATAACGGTTCAGGAGCATCCGGAACCTCAACAACATCAAGATATCTATATGCAAAGTCCTCAATACAAGTCCTAGGCTAGACTCAACACCCGATCATGCATAAACCCACCCAAATACACCAAGAACGCCATAATAGGAAATTCACGATATAAACCCTAGGACTCTAGACATAATTAAAATACAAGGTCACGCATATAATCAATCAAAATATCAAGAACATCAAGATTATCAAATAAACATAATATAAACCCAAATCAAAACTCTATCAAACTCAATCACAAAATTACACATACGATTATCAAAGGAGCCAGTGAATAAGATATAGTAAGGAAAATTGGTTTTGTAAGACATGGGTTACCTCTTAGCCTTAATTAATCCTGTAACACCCCGTGTTACGACCCCTAAAATCAATTAATCATTTAACCGATTATCTAAAGAAAGAATTAAATTACAATAATTAATTAGGAAAAGGCCCACCATAGTCCGTGGGCCCTCACCTCTAAACCCAACCCCTAGTCCTAAAAGGAATAGAGATAGCAAGCCTATAGTATTGGGGCCCTAATTAGGACTCTTAGATATATAAATAGGGGATATAGGAGGCACCTAGAACCCCCACCACAATAATCTCTCACCACACAAGGAATTCCAAGAATTCCCCTAGGAGAAATCAAGAAAGAAGAAAGACTTAGAGAAAGACCCTTCATAGCCAAGGAAATCAATTAAGGCTAAGAGGTAACCCATGTCTCAACAAAACCTATTTTCTTAGCTATGATCTCCATCTTAGGCATCCCCCCCTATATTTTTGTGTCTTGATGAATTGTTTATGATATTGATGATGTGATCTTGATAATTGGTGATATGGTTTTATCTTGATAATCTTGATGATGATAAGGGTTTCTTGATTGTGTGATATTCTTGGGGAATTCGGATTCTTGATGATTATGTGATATTCTTGATAAATTGTATTGGTTCCTGATGTTAAAGGATGAATTACGTTCTTGATGATTTAAATATAATTAGAGCCCTAGGATGTATCGTGAAATTCGTGTGGTGTTATTCTTGATATATTGGGTGGGAATTCGCATGTTTAGGCGTTAATTGTATTTAGGAAGCATGATAGGATACGTGTCATATGTTTCTTGCTTTTGATCCGTTAATTGTCTACGTGGTGTCATCGATTGCGTTAAAAGTGTCTAAGCATCGCTTCGGGTTCCACGATGGATCCCGGGGTGTTTTATTGTGAAAAGGAGTCAGTGGGGGGTAGGTGGGGGTAGGGGACCCGCCACCTACCCGCGGCCGGAATTAGCGTCGCCGGCAGCGGGCCGCCAGCGGGTAGGCGACTGCCCGGCGGGCACCCGCTGCCCGGAGACTCGTCGCCGGCGGGTGACTCTTCACCCATCGGCTACCCGCTGGAAACTCCCCCACTTCGGGATCCCGACTTCCCCGTTTGATGTTCCCCCGACCCCCGTGGTTTCCCAACGGACTCCGTCTATCGTGCATATGTCTGGTTTGATGTTTCGGGTACCGTTCGTAGGATAAACGAGTCTTATATACTGCATGCTAGTTGAATTGGTATCTCGTTGACCTAGGTGAAAGAAGTATGAACCCCTTAGGATTATTCCTAGTATGTGATTGATCACGCATAGGTTTCTTTATACGATTTCTCCCCCTTCCCAATGTGCTAATATGAGTTGCATGTGCTTGCTATGTGTTATGTGTGCATGATACCCCAATTTGGTTGCGATCAAATTGGTTATTCCTGAGCTGCGGTTCAGAAGCTGCCTACGGTCATATTTACACTCTCGAGCTGCGGTCCACCGTTTGGTTGCGATCAAACGTTTCACATGAGCTGCGGTTCATATTCCTGGCTGCGGTCAGATGACTACTCTTGGGCTGCGGTCCACTGTTTGGTTGCGATCAAACATTATGATGAGCTGCGGTTCATCGGTCGGTTGCGATCGACCCCTTCGTGTTGCGATACGAGGCAGGGTGCTGCGGGGCCGTGTCGGAGCTATATGCGCTGACCCTCATGTATGGGCATGCGATTGGTCCTGTGGCGCCATCAAAGTGTTCTATGTGATGAGATATGGATGGTTTGATGTTATGGATGTTATGATGTGAAAGCGTGACCATAGGATACATGCTAGTAAACCGTATATGCTTGGCTGTGCTTATCTCTATCTGTCGAAGTCTGTCCCCTATACTAGTGAATTGTATATGCTTGGTTATGATTGTTGACTATGCTTATCTCTGTCCGTCAAGTCTATTCCCTGTTTTAAAGCTAGAGTCTCTTAGGATATATCTTCATGCTTCAAAATGGTTTTTCTTATATCTATATATATATATATATATATGCCTATATGTATTGTATTTCAACGTGTTGGAGTGGGTTACCAGCATCTCTCGCTGAACAGATATATTTGGCTTTCAGGCACTGACAAGTAGACACTGGAGCGCGCTAGAGATCCGAAGTATAGAGTAAATATTTTCTCTTTCGGCCTGCGTGCCACACTTGTGTATTGATATTGTTGAGGATTCTAGTTAGTGAGCCTGTGCACCTGAGTTCTCCAGCTCAGGTGTGGCCTAGCACCCCGTACTCTTTTATTATGCTTTGGGATTTAATGAGAGTTTACCTTTGTTATATAAGTTTCAAAAGTTCAAAAATTTCGGGGTGTTACAAATCCTCTCTTGGCTATTAAGGATCTTCTCTAAGATTTCCATCCGATTGATCTCCCTAGGCTTGGTGGTGGGGGATCTCTTTGGAATAATTTCGTGTAATATAACTATGGGTGGTAAGGATTCTAATTGCTTTCTAATTTCCTATTTATAAAGTTAGGAATCATAATCAGAGTCTGAATAGTAAAGACCTACTTTCTATTCCTAACAGGTATATAGGTCTAAGATTCCTAATTAGAATATGGGTAGTAAAGGCCCAGTTTCTTTTTTCCTAATAGACTTAAAGTCCTTATTATAAACAAGGGTCCACGGTCCTTCGTGGACCACATTAATTAATTAAGGGATCATGGCCAGATTAAATCTTTTTTAACTATTCTTTAATGGAATTAATTAAATAATTAATCTGGGATTAATGGGCGTAACACGGGGTGTTACATAGTGTCTGTTGACATGAGAATATAGGTTGTTGAACATATAGAAGTATATAAGTATATCTACTGAGATCTTTTGACTAAGTGTCTTGATTGCTTATGTTCATACTTGAGAATGTGTATGAATGCAAAACATTTTCCAACCTATATCTATAGTATGTTACATGGTTGAGTGGCTTTCTACTTATCATTATATGTTAACGGGTTTATTTTCCTATGTGTTTTCATAACCCCTTTCAGGTGGACCCAGTGCATGATGAGAGCGCGCATCGATAAAGGAGTGTGTAGCTCTAGTTTTAGTAGATGCTAGATCAGTATCCCTCTTTCCTTTTTAGTATTTTGATGATGGTTGTAGTTAGACTACCATACGCTTGTTGGTGCGTAGACACCGGGGATTGCTTCCCTTTGTGATGTTTTGTTGAGCATTAACTCTAGTATTTAGTAGTTTGTTAGCATGTGCAGTTGCTCATGAGTGGGTAACTGTGGCAATGACATTCCCCTCAGTTTTTAGGTTTGGATATTTACGCTAGTATATCTTAATTTACCTTCTATAATCCTATTTAGAATGTTTAATTTTGGGATCTAGAGTTTAGAAAAATGGGGTGTTACAGTAATTGTTTTTTGTAGAGTTGTGCACTAGAGGAATTGGAGTTGGTACTGGAGTTGGTTCTCTGCCCACAATACCTGTAATGTTATTTGACTTATTTCATTTTGAATTTACTTAGATTTGTTTCAACTAATATTGTGCTTGACTAGTTGACTGCCTGTCTGGAAAGTTTGGTGAGTAATGGAACATTGGAACTGGTACTGGAACCTGATGACTCCCTGGCTGGAAGGTTTGGTGCCTCAATGGCTAAGAACTGCCCCATGTTTGAGGTATCAGTGGATCAGTATGGCTGTAAAGCCAATAACTCTGTAACTCTGTAAGTATAAATTTACCTCAAGCCCTCAATGAGTCAATGGCTGGGTGTCTGGTATATCTTTCATTCTATCTTTTATGCTTGTAATAGACTACTAGTGCAAATTGTGCAATGATGATACTTCTACCATGTTCTCTGAAATCTGGAATATAGGGGTTGGGTTTGGTATGTTGCCATGAACTGTGGTCAATCCGTAACTCATGGGAAATTTTCCCCCAATCCTAACATGATTTATAAATAAGCAGTCTGAGCACCCTTTGTCCCAATCATAACATGATTTTTAAATCACTTATCTCAATTATCTATTTTAACTTTTAAGTTTTGTTAAAATTCACAATTCTCAAGTTTACTTATACTTTCTTACATTTTAATTTATTTAGGAAAAGGAATAGAGTATTAGTTCAAATGTTGATTAGCATATTAGGGCTTAGGAAGCTTGACTAGTTGACTGCTTCACACTTGACACTTGACAGCTTCAGTTGTGGACCTATGCATGTGCTTTTGTATTTTCACTGAAATGCTCAAATCAGTGCTTTTGTAGTTTTGTGCTTTTGTAATTACTAATTAAGCTGTAATTTGGTAATTATATTTGGTTTACTTGTATTTAAATAATTTGTATAAATGCTGATTTTGATGTATGTTAGTTCTTAGTACTTAGTAATTTAGTATGCTACTTTAGTAATTAGTACTATCTATTATGCACTATCTATTTATAACTTTGTATAATTTAAAGTTTTTTTTTGAAAGTTACTGGCTCTATTACATTGTAGTATCTGTTCATATACTTTCTCAACCTACTGAAACACAAAGAACCAATAACGCCTCCATTAAGGCTCGAACTTATAATCTTCCAAATGGAAGTCCAACCCGAATACCATTGGACCACATAGTCCTGGTGTATAATTTAAAGTTTAATTATTCATTTATTCACTTTTTATTTGATTGTTTGGACTTTGAACTCAAATTGAGTCTTTTTTTTTTTTTTGAAAAATCAAATTAAGTCTTTTATTACAAAAAATATTAAATTTTTGCAGTTTATGTATTTTTAACAAATAACTGAATAATCCGATGGATAGTCGGATATCGAACTGCACTACATAACTCAATTATTCGGCGATTTTCATTAAAAAAAATGGATTGGGGGTAAAAGCACACAGTGACAGATCCAGAAAATTATGTGAGTGGGGGCGTAATTCAAATAACTTTAGAAACAGATTACAAGATAAATAGGGGCGGAACCAAAACTATACTTGCGTAGGGTTAAATTTTAAAACACTTTGAAATGCTATAAAAATATTTATGGCAAAATATGAAACATAATCGATTAGATAAAATAGTTTAAATAGAAAAGACAATATATTTATAAATACATTAATTTTAATTTTCTTTTAATTAGATTAACTTTAAATTTTTTGTAGGTTAATTCGAATACAATGATTAATTCGAATATAATGAAGTATAATATAAGCTTGTGGACTACGTTCACAAAAAAAGTAGGGTTAAATAATATTTAATTAATTGAAAGATTGGAATGGCTAAAATAAAGAAAAGAAACTACAAATACAAAAAAAAAAAAAAAAAAAAAAAAAAAAAAAAAAAAAAAAATTGTTGCTAATGGGTTTTGATCCCAACACATTCAAGGTTTCAACCAATTAAGCTACTAAAATCTTTAGTAATTCTTATGTTTATATTTATATAAAAGGGTTAGGGGAAGGGGGTGAGAGTGGCAACTGCCTCCATGCTAGATCCGCCAGTGAAAACACAAATTCGATATCTGTTCGGATGAGTCCTCCGAGTATCCAATCCGTTCCAACCCGTCCGTGCAACAGCCCTATTTAGGAGAGCAAAAACCTAATTTGACGAAATATGTGCGCAGACGGCTGAAAGGAATCACATATTGCTTTAAATTGGGGTGCAAAACTTAAATTTTTAGTTTTTTCTTTTATTTTAACATCAACTTAACGCCAAAGCTAACGGATGACCATTTTGGCTTAAAATTCAAAAATCAGAGGACCACTATGAGAAATTTAAAAGTCAAGGACCAATTTTAGAAAAAGGTCATAGTTGTAGGACCACTTTGGAAATTAACTCTTTTTAATTTCATTCTACACTATGGTAATTTTTCTTTAATTTAGTCATTAATTAATAAGTTCACTTAATTTTACTCTAAATTTTAATGAATGTGTTAAAATTTTCCTCTCATTACTAACTTCATCTCATCTTCGACATTAAATTTTGAAGATCAAAATGTAAATTTCTATCTCTTCAATAATTAAATCATTGTTGTATTGCAAGTTTGTTTGCAGGCCTTTAGCTCGTGAAGAACAGTAAGAACAAGAAGAAGAGTAGAGACAAAATAGAGGGTTTCTTATTCCTTTATACCACACCTATGATCATTACATTAGAATGACATATATATAATAACAAGTGTAACGGAATACAATAATGGAGACATAAAGGAAACCGTTACACAATAATGTCCACAATCATTACTATTTATAACACTCCCCCTTGGACATTATTTGTCGATGATCTAGCCTCGTTAAAAACTTTCTAGGAAAACCCTGTGGGAAAAACCTAGACAAGAAAAGAGTACAATAGAAAATATATTCATGCCTCATTAAAAACTTCACTAGGAAAACCACGTGGGAAAAACCTAGTTGAAGAAAAGAGTACATGACATATATAAAAACATATATTGCATTTGGTCGCCTCATTAAAAACCTTAACTTAAGAAAACCCTGTGGGAAAAACTTAGTTAAGGGAAAAAGAGTACAACCATAAGCCTTCAGGGCGCAAACCGCATAATCTTCAGGATTTTGGGGTTTGTCCATTTAAGCAATTATTTTGCAACTTTTCCTCATTGTCATTACTATATCATACTCATGCCTCGTTAAAAACCACACTAGAAAACCCAATGAGAGAAAACTAGTGAGGAAAAGAGTACATGATATTTATGTATTTATGTGTTGCAAATAGTGCGCAATTGTTAGTCTTTTATGACTTAATCTTCAGGATTTTATGTTCAATGTTCAATCTTCCGGATTGATTCGAGTAAATGTACTTCCAGTCTCCCCCTGAAGATAACAATCTTCAAGTTCTACATATATTTCAAATTTTGAAGAGATGGATTGGACAAATCTTCTGGATTGTCACTTAGAGTAGTGTACAATAATCTTATGGCTCTTCTAGAGCTAATATAACATTTGTGCAACACAAGTGTTATTGTCCTCATTTTGAACATTTAGGGAAATTCATTGTATAACCAGTTTGGACTTGGCATTGCGGGGATCAAACAAAATAGCCAGTACCCAAGTAGCCTATTAAAACCGTATCATGGTTTCTTACATAAATGTTATGTCTTTGTATCTCGAAGATACCGGATGATATGTTAATCATTATTCAAGTACTTCATTTGTAGGGGGAGCACTAGATTTTGCTAGCAATTTTATCGCAAATATGTTGCGGTTATGGAACTTCTGGTTCTGTAATGGTGCACCAATGATAATGACACTTATATGCATATAGACATATGAAAAAGCATTTTTAGATGTAGGCCGACTGGTGTATAAAAAAAACTGTAAAGAAAAACTCGATCTTCAAGTCGAGATAATACTTATAGCTTTCACAAGCTTTTTGTTTCAAAAGTCTCAGTCTTTAAACATGAACTGACATCATCAAGCTCTTTATATCTTTCATTGATGTTTACACCATCAATCTTGACTGAGATAATAAATAATAAATAAGTTCATTATCAACCCTTTATCAAGCACACAATGGTACATATTATTCCTTCAATGAGGATATTAACTCCATTCGCAACCCTTTAAAGAGTAGATAATGACACATAATAATACTTAAAAATGAGAATTATGAATCCATCAGGGATTTCTCAAGATAAATTTAACTGCATATCTAAATTTATTATTCTGCCAATTGTATTATGTAGCGGAACTTAATGCCATTAACCGTGGGAGATTATATTTGATTAAAATCAATTAAGGGTCTCTGCGTGAACCCATAGGCTACAAATTCGCTTTATCACCTCATTATTCTTATTTCTCTTTCATGCACACACCCATTTGTAACCTTCAGGGTTAACACTCAAATGGTGTATTGTTATAAAGAGAATTTATTCATTTTAGCGAGTCGAGCTATGCCTTAATTGCTCCTTTATATATTAAATAGTCATGGCACTTCTGGTGCTTAACTCTGGATCCAGATTATATAACGAGCAATTTGTAATAGCAATTGTGTTGTCGACAACTATAACTTTTTTGTAAAACTCCCATATTTGTAAAAGTAATGGCAATTTCTAAAACAACCAGATTCTAAACATTTCCCAAAGATATTTTGATCTGGTCGTTCCGCATCCCTAGTATTACGTTTGTTTGGTGCACCTATAAGTCTTACCAGGGTTTTTCGTCATCTGGACGAACGTCTGCAGGACATAATTATTCAAACTATTTCAAGAGTGACAATATTTCTTTACTAGATCTAGTATTATGATTCATATCTCTTTCACCGATAGGTCTCCTACACTTCTGGTGTCAAGGAGTATCGATAGATATGTTTGGTCCAAGGATATAGGACCTAGTCACTTCTTTTATGATCATTATGATCAATAGATGTATTCGGCAGATTATTTGCTAAAATCGCAAATAGATTATCTTTTGAACTTCCAGTTCAATCTAACTAGTACATGGATTTAAATAATGAAGATGTTTTTATCCTTATGAATTTTCTTGGCATTCCAAAAAGCTACGGAGTAGTATATTATCTCCCCCTAATGTCGAGAAACAATCTTCATTAGGAATGCAGTCAACGTACCCAATTATATGTATTGATCCCCTATCATGGGCATTCTGTATTTAATCAATAGACGGAGGTTTCTTTGATAGCCCTTTTAGAGGTACGTTGTGGTGGTGATATAAAATAGACTGCGCAAATAAAATAACGCAGATAGGAAAATGTTACTTCTGAAATCACGTACTAGGTGAAAAAGGGGGTATAGCAATCCTTGAGGGATTGATTTGTGATATGCATTGAGTTAGACTTGGATAAAAAGAATTTGACTCATAGTAACGTCAAACAATCCTTCGAGGATTGATGGGATAGGTTGACCATTTTTGGTCAAGAATTCATTGTCAAGATTCATCCTAAAAGGATGACTTAGAGAATTAAAATCCTTAATCTACCTTCTGGGCAAATAAATATACAAAATAATGAGGGCTATAAATTTAAATATCATATGCCCAAATCTCATGTCAAAAAGTTTCTATAGCCGAAACTAGCACTGTAAATATGTCATAGCCTTTTAACTATTATCACATGCAAGCTAAGGTTTAGCAACGACAGGTGCAACCTAACCATATTGAGAATTCATGCTATTTTCCCACTTATAAGTTGGGTGATAAATCTCAATAGCTATGGCCTATAACAAATCATAAATTGCCAACAAGATAAATAACAAAATCTCTTATGTGAACATAATCAAGAGATTATATGCTAAATGTTGTCAATTAAAGAGAAGCACATGCAACATGTGATATAATTGTCCCTTATGTCTTGGACACCAAACACTCAATTGAGTCATGCACATCCATTAAATAAAGAATATCATGTTTGGTACACACAAGGCATGACATGACAAGAGATATTGTTTATTAATTCATAAATTAGAAAAATGAGAGAAGTACCGTTCGCCGAATAATAATGAGCACATGTTCGCTGCCGGGCCCATTCATTCCTATTTCGGGGCGTCAAAAACAGCACTTTTCCAAGCAAACTCTCATTTTATTTCATAGTTTCATATCTCAACATGAAAACATCACAAAATAGCAAGATATACAAGCTGAAAACGGCAGAAAATTTTCAGAATTTTGACCTGGATTGCAGAATTTTCTGGGGGAAAAAGGTAACACATTTTGACACAAAATTTGGCAGATATGTAGTTCAGTAAGTCTAGAATGTACATAAAAATTTTCATGTCAATCCAAGGTGTGAAAGTATTTTTTCTGAAATTTTTCACAACATTGCTCCAGGCAGAAAAATAATTGGCAACACACTGCCAAAACTTTACAAATTTTTCTGGAATAACCAAAGCATATTTTTAACAAAATATTTTTACAGACATCAAATATCACGAGTCTAGGTTCTCCAGAAAAAATTTCATGCCAAAAGGAGTTCAACAAGTATTTTTCACGAATTTAATTTTCAAACTGCGCCGGTCAGAATTTTCAGGCAGTGATTACTATGTGTAAAAAAAATCACAACTTGTTTGCTTCAGGCAAACCAACATGATGTGAGTCAATATTGACTTTTGGAGAGTAGCATAGCATTAGAAATAGAAGTTGAAAATTCATTCATGAGTCATTAGTCACCTTAAAGATCAATCCACATTCAGGGTCTTCCAGACCTTATTAAAAAAATAGCCCAATGACCAAACACTTAGCATAATTTTGTCATGTACTACTACTGGAGTACAATACGACCATTGACAATAAGACCCGCATACACCAAATATCCTTCAGGGATTGACTTAGGGTCTATAAATCCTTTTAGATCAAATATCTATAATCGAGGGTTGGTGCAAGATAACGGGTGACAAATAAAAATAGTGCTCTTGATTTACCTTCTAGGCAAAACTATATTTAGAATTCAGACTATGACCACTTGTTGATTAAAACGATCCTTCAGGGATTGTCCCATAATAAACAGTGGCTTTGATTTGCCATCCGGGCAAAGCTTCTAGTAAGATTTATAATAAATCTTAAAATATATGGCGTATAGCAAACAATTGCTACCATCAAGAGCAAATCAGTAAATGCTCTTTTGTGATGACTCACATCCCTGTAAGGCATGAGATAGCAATTTGTGACACAACAAAAATTTGACACTTGACAACAAGTGCACCGACCATACAATGTATTTGGTGGTCACATCAAGAAAGTGTCACAATATTATGTATTTTAATTAAGCTCTCTAATTCTATGCATGCGCATCGACGGGATGCAAAAGCATATGGCATAAGCTACAAGAATTATTAGGAATATTTTATTATTCCAAAAACAGCCCACAATATAATTGAGAGAAAAAATGGGTATCAAGATAATGCTTAAGAACGATCCACTATATGGTATATTTGCATTCATATATGAAAGAATCGTTCAAGCAGAAGCATGCTCGAAGGCATGGAATAGAGATTGAATATTCATTGTATGAGGTCATGGTTAAGGTGGTGACGAAGAAAAATGAGCGGTATTGCCTTCTGGGCCTCAATACTCGTAGATGCCTCTTTGATGGTGTTTGGCAGTTTTATAGATGCAATATATTTCCGACATCAAACACCCAAATAAAGAAATTTCTTCCATTGAGTGCGAGCTCAGTGAATTCTCTTTTTTCAAGAGCAACTATTTTCTACCGAAAATAGTTTTAATGAGGACCAAGGAAAAAAACATATTTTATAAAAAAAAATATGGGACTTAGGATTTTTATGTAAGAATGGTTCAAAAATAAAGATGGTCCATTTATTTTAAAGGTGGTCCAATCCAAATCCTAAGTAGGAATTAACGCTTCTGGCGTTGTTTTTTTTTTTTTTTTTGTTTTTTTTTTTAGGAATAAAAGCAAAAATCATCCGTAAACAACGCGAAATTAATAACGCTTCTGGCGTTATGGGGCTTGTATTTACGCAAACGGTTTCGATAAAACGAAGAGACCTCCGCCAACCGCCATTATTGATCGCCGCCCTTGCCGCAGACCACCACCGGTCATCAGTAACGCGGCCACGATCTTCGTAATAGCCGCCGCTCGCCTCTACCGCGGCCATCCATAGGGCCATCCTCACAGCCCACCATGCGATGATGGTGCAGATCAGAAAAAAAATGGGGGACGATCGGCCGAAAAAAAACGGGATCTATTTTTGTCCCTCTCCGATCACTTCTAAAAATAGGGGCTGGACTGCTGGACAGCCGCCGCAAAAAAATAGCCGCCCCATGCCGCCGCTGCAACACCTCCGACGTGGCTCAGATGACAGGCGCGACGACGATGGAGGGGGAAGAAAGGTATGAAAAAAAACTCATTCTAAACAATTTCTCATTGTACTAAACGAATTATCATACCAAAAATAATTAATCAATCATATTTTTCATGCCAGTATGTAAAAAATAGTGTATATATTGAAAGCAATACAATTTTTCCGGAAAAAAAATATATATCATATGCAAAATTCCAGACTTAGTACATCTAGCAACTAGAATTTTAGATATTGCAAGAAAAATTGTACGCATATTTGATATGAAGTCACATATAAGCATAGGCCAAAAAATTTTGGTTCCTCATCAAATATTCATCAACATCAATATTTTTGGTTCATTGCTACGAAATATATGTATTTGCCCAGTAAACTTATTCATTCATGATATACATATTCACAGTAAGTATATACTTACGGATGCAGAAGTATATTATCAAAAATATATAATCATATGATCAAGTTTTCATAAATTCAAAAATGCATAAAGCATAAACACATGATTTTGAGGCATCCGGAAAATAATAAGGCATAAAAAACTCATAAAAGTTACCGTTCACCTGGATTGAGCGTGCTGATTACGTGTTGTATTGCAAGTTTGTTTGCAAGCCTTTAGCTCGTGAAGAACAGTAAGAACAAGAAGAAGAGTAGAGACAAAATAGAGGGTTTCTTATTCCTTTATACCACACCTATGATCATTACATTAGAATGACATATATATAATAACAAGTGTAACGGAATACAATAATGGAGACATAAAGGAAACCGTTACACAATAATGTCCACAATCATTACTATTTATAACAACCATCAAAGTTATCATTTATCAATCATTAATTTTATTTTTCCAGTTTTATTCAAACATGATACTCAACAGTCAAATCCTTATTGATTTGTATAATAATTCACATTTTAACCTTTATATTTCATGGATATAAGACATAAATGTAAATGAAGGGGAAATAGGTACCGTCATTAAAGTCGATGGTGAAACTAAACCGAATTATTAGTTGAGGACAAAATTATTTTTTTAAGAAATCACTAAGTCAAGAACTAAACCATAAATAAATTGCCAAAGATATTGTGGTTTTGTGGCACCAAGTTGTTATCCCATATATGAGGTTGTGGATTCAGGCTTCAATAAAAGTGGTATTAACTCTTTGTGCCTTTGAGAAAATTGTTATAAACACAGTCACTACTTCTCAAAAAACCCATAAATAAATTATACTTGTTTTGTTCATAAATAAATAAAATTCAAATTTATTTTTAATAATCATATAATTTTACAGTTTTCTTTATGCATTGAGCATAATTAATATTATATTCTAAGATCTTTAAATACACATAAACCGAATTTGCCCAGGATAAGATTAGAGCAGCTGCTGGAGCTTAGGTTTCAACTTCATGATTCTATCATCACCCCCAAACTTTGCTATGCACCAAAATAAATATAAATTAAACAAGAAAATTGGTCAAATAAATTGAATTAATTAACTAAATAATGCAATTAAACGTTCAACTAAAAAAGTTTTCTAACATGATGCCATATTGCCATGTAAGCTTATATTGCTTACGTAGATTGTACATGTGAATATCCTTGATCACCAGTATTGCGAAAAAAAAATAAATAAAAATAAATAAATAAAAAGGAATAAAAAAACACTCATGGGATGATTGTTGAAAAAATAGCAAAAATAGCATTTTAAATGGCTATTTTGTGGTACAAATATATGTGGGGTCCACTTTAGATTTGAATCGTAGTAAGATGAAGAGATTGATATATTGTACGCTCAAAACGAATAACGAGTGAATGAATGAATGAAAAATGATTCTCAAAGTAGACCCATTTGAATTGGAAAATAAAGGTGGAAAGACGTTAGAATGCATTTCCATGCTATAATTGGTATTCTTAACAAAAGACCTACTTCATATTGTAATGCATGGAACCCTGGAACATAGAGTACATCATTCAGCACTAAATCATCAGACAAAATCACTGAACCAGTAAAGGTGATAGGAACCTGTTGTCCATTTGGTAAATTAACATGCAAGTTGTGGATAATTAAGTGAAGGAGGCATACCTTCAGTCTGTAAGTTTGCTGATACAGTGCTGGTCAAGGGGTGAATTCAGACTTTCAGTAGTTAGCTTCCTTGTTTGAATGAATTCTAAGAAGCTTCTGAAATCATCTTGAGTAAAACTCATGTTCCTGTCTGTATTAGACTGCTGATTCCCTTGGATCTAATTTGCTTATGGCTGATTTCTTGACTTTGGTTGTAACGCTTGTCATGAGTGTGACATGAGTATCCACAATAGGTACACACAGATCTAGTCAAGAACACACTGCCTGCTGAATTGTTTCCCCTGATTGATGTAACTGACTTTCAAAAACTGTGTTTGCCATCTGGAACTGTCTCTCTTGTTGTGTTACCATGGAGTAAGCATCATTCACATCTAGCATAGGTCTCATCAACATGATTTGATTCCTAGTTCCTGTGTATTTCTCATGCAGTCCAATCAAAAAAATGGATAGTTTGTCCATTTCAAGTTGTTCATTAAGGTCATCAATCTTCTTCCCGCAATCACATTTGGTGGGGCAAGAACAATACATCATAGGCCTAAGGATGCTCAATTCATCCCACATCAATTTCTGCCTAGTGAAGTACTCATTCAATGAATTGTCCCCTTGCTTGGTTTGATAAATCTCACACTTTATCTCAGCAATTCTAAACAGATTCTATTTGCTAAACCTTCTCTTTAGGTCATTCCAAGGTTGGTGACAGAGAACGGACAATCCAGGAAGCAACTATGTTTTTGCATCTTTCCCAGGCTATATATATCTCTAGGTCATCTGTGGAAGGTTTCTTAATTGCTCCATTAATGAAAGCAACCTTATTCTTACAAGACAAAGCCATGGTCATGGCCCTAGCCCATGTGTGGTAATTGGATCCATCTAAGGGAAATGAAACTAGTTCTAGGGCTAGATTTTCATTCATATGTAAGTAGTAGAGATTTGATTGATTCTGAGGGTTGAATGATATCTCAGATGTGTTCAAACCAGTTGCCGAATTTCCTGCCGGAGCTGGGATTCCAATTGTGTTGACTGGATTCGGATGATTCCCAAGTGCAGGCCATGCGGTTGCCATGGGAGATTGATCGAAGCTCTATTGTGTACGCAGTACGCTCTAATACCATGTTGCAGATTGAGAGCAGAGGAAAAGGTGAACTGAAAATGGTATTATTCTTATGTGTTTACAACAGGAAAGAAGAGAGAGCTTTATACAAAGAAAAGAGCTAACTGCTTTTAACTAACTAGCTAACTTTCAGCTTGTAACTAACTAATTAGCAATCCGAATAGTGCTAACTGCTATACTTGCTACAATATACAAAGGACAGTAGATTAACAAGAGATTATATTCCTAAAACAGCTTGCAAGCCAACTCAAATTAAAAAAAAAAAAAAAAAAAAAAAAATTAATCTTATGTGACTTATGTAATCTCATCCCTTTCCCCTTAATTGCAGTTTTTTACTAAATTATATTAAGATGCATTGTTAGAAACTTTTTTTTTTTTTAATATAGGGCTTTAATTAAACTATCTAACTAATTTAATTATATAGAATATTTGGTCAGTTGGTCACAGCGGTGAAGTTTGGAAACAATGACCTAGGATTGAGTCTTATCAGCTCCAATGTGGGACGTTGTTACCATGATTTACATTGAGGAAGAACTGTTGTCAATCATATACGGAGTATCTTTTATTTACGCGAAAGCTACCAATCATACATTTTGTCATTGTAACTTGTTCATGGACAAAATAAATGAACATTATATTATTAAATAAGTTGCAGCTAAAACATATTGAAACTGATACCCTGAAAGTTTACAAAATATGTATATTATTGAAGTTGGACTGCATATTTTAAATTATATTTTTATTTTTAATGCAGTTGTAAATACAAAACTTGAATTTTATATATCTAAATTCAAAATTGGATTATAATTCAGTATCAATGTAAAGGTTTCCAGATCTCAAACTTGGATCATATGAATTTAATCTTCACTGAAAGGTTTCCAGATCTCATATGATTAGCTAGATTTCATTCCTATGATGCCTTTTGGACAATATCAGCAAAATTTCGATATGATTTCTGAGGTGGTCCATCCTTCAAACTCTTTTATTTACATATTATATTTATATATGGAAAAAAAAATTGTAATTTATGCCCGTCACAAATATATCAATTATCAATGTTACCCTTGAATTATTTGGCGAGGAGAACAATCAGTTACTATCCAAATGTGTACACTAAGGGGATGTTTGGTTCATGGAGGAAAATGTTGTTTTCTTGTGTTTGGTTCATGGAATTCATTTTCCATTGGAAAATGAATTCTTCAAATTTGAGGAAAACAAAATCCTTGGTTGGACCAAGGATTTTGTTTTCCATGGAAGATGGGAAGAAAAACTAAAAGTGAGATGGAATGCCTATTTTACCCTTGTTTATTTTTTTTAATTATATTACTTTTATTAATTTGTAGGGGCATATATGTCTTTATACTCATTATTCCTTACAATTCCAAATCTAACCAAATTAAACAATAGAATTAGTATTCCCAGTAATTCTTTTTCCACCAACCAAACAATGAAATTTATCTTCTTAGTAATTGTTTTTTCATGGAATTTCAATTCCACTTCCCTTAAATTATTTTCCGCGAACCAAACAAGCCCTAAGTAAATTTCATTAATGTATAATAAACAGCAAACCAATAAGAGAAGTAAACCGCCCTAAAAAGATCTTGTGTGACATGCTCAATTGAAAAGGGATTGACAAGAATCAAATTTGATCGAACCTTCAAATACGAGAATTGTACTCCACCTATTAAGTCAAAAAAAAAAAAAAAAAAAAAAAAAAAAAATCTTTATCATTCACCCAATCAATTAAAGGATGTGTAATAAAAATATATAATATGTAGTAAATTTCTGCATTATTTTTTATTTATTTCCACACCAAATTATATGGAAAGTAGGCCCATGTTAATTTGATGCATTGGTGCTATTTGTTGTGACACGAGTCTCCTTTAATTTATTGCATTCAACGGCATTTCTTCATCTAATTATTCGAAAATGATATATTTAATATTAATATTATGCACAGATAATTAATGTTTCAATTTCATTTGTCTAAATTATTTTAGCTAACCAATGAACATATGGTCTAGTGGCACAAAATGACTCTCTCAAATAGGAGGTTATGGACTCAATCCCTAATAGAGACGGTATTAACTCATTGTATTTCAGTAGAATAAAAAAGAGTTATGAACATTACTATATATATATATATATATATATATATATATATATATATATATATATATATATATGTCTAGACGGTAGAATTTTGACTAATAATGTAAAAAATATTTTAAAATTAAGTATTTATGATATTACTGTTATTTTTTATAAGGAAGGTCTCAGATTGAAGTCTCCTCAACTGCAAAATTATTTATTTGATACTATTGATAAGTTACCGTGATCTCAAAATTAATTAAAATTGGTTCTAACATATTTCCCACATCCATAAAAAAAATTTATGGAGTACTAATTTAAGAGTAGATTTAAAGTAAGAACATAAACATGTAGGCTAAACTGCACTCATACAATTTTCAGTATTAAACTTTAAAAGATTAATTAGATTGCATTAGAAGTGTTGACAAAAGAATGACATTTTTAATATTTCTTATATTTCGACCCATTCTTATACAGTGAATCATGGTTCACATAGTGCTGTGTGGACTATAGTTGTTAAATAAAACTATAGTAGAATTAAAATGATACTTTAATTTAGTGTTACTATAATGAAATTAATGTGTGTGGAAAATTAAACTAAAACACATAGCTCATTCAACAACGTATATTGCCAAATGAAACTGTAGTATAATTAAAATGATAATTCAATGTATGTTGTTATAATGAAACTAGTGTATATGGAAAATGAAACTAAAAAACAGAGCTCATTCAACAACGTATATTGTCAAATGAAATTGTAGTATAATTAAAATAATAATTTAGTGTATGTTGCTATAATGAAACTAGTGTGTATGGAAAATGAAACTAAAAAACAGAGCTATTCAACAACGTATATTGTCAAATGAAACTGTAGTATAATTAAAATGATAATTTAGTGTATGTTGTTATAATGAAACTAGTGTGTATGGAAAATGAAACTAAAAAACAGAGCTCATTCAACAACGTATATTGTCAAATGAAACTGTAGTATAATTAAAATGATAATTTAGTGTATGTTGTTATAATGAAACTAGTGTGTATGGAAAATGAAACTAAAAAACAGAGTTCATTCAACAACGTATATTGTCAAATGAAACTGTAGTATAATTAAAATGATAATTTAGTGTATGTTGTTATAATGAAACTAGTGTGTATGGAAAATGACACTAAAAAAATAGAGCTCATTCAACAACGTATATTGTCAAATGAAACTGTAATATAATTAAAATGATTCTTTAGTGTTGCTATAATAAAACAAGTGTGTGAAAATGAAACTAGATAGATGACATGCACCATTCACTAATCTAGATAAAGGGTTCAATTGGTTCTCAGGTTCACATCTTAACATAGGTTCTCATTTGAATTAATTAATTAATTTATATATTTATATATATATATATATATATATATATATATATATATATATATATAGAGGGATATACATGAATGGTATTTTTAAAGCTCAACAACATCCACAATGAGTGACTCATCGGTCCAAAAAATGCTTATTCATGCATATTAAATGCCCACAAAATTATAATCCCTGATTAGCATAAGATCAAAAGGCTCAACCAACCTTTTTAAAAAAGAAAATACAAATTATAACAAAAACTTTAAAAGACAAGTAGGAAGTCAATTTAATCCGAAATCAATGATCATTGATTTCGGATTAAATTGACTTCCTACTTGTCTTTTAAAGTTTTTGTTATAATTTGTATTTTCTTTTTTAAAAAGGTTGGTTGAGCCCTTGATCTTATGCTAATTACGGATTATAATTTTGTGGGCATTTAATATGCATGAATAAGGTCGAAAAAATTGAACCTGATAAGAAAATCAATCATATTCAATTAGTTCAATTGTTCAAATACACTAACTTAAAATTGAGTAGGTTGGTTCAATTGACATCTTTAATCGAAGAAAATAATAATGAAGTTGAAGTAAAAGATTCAAATGTTGGGGGAAAAGAATCTAGCATTATGCAAAATGTTTAGATTTATGAATGATGATCTTGTTTGAAAATTGAATTAATTGTTACATTATGATTTCAAATTGGAATTTGAAATTAGAGATCTGGACCGATTAAATAATGTTTTAAATGTATATTTAATTATTTATTTATATAAATATGTTAGTACTTTATAATTAAAAATTTAGGATGTCAATTTTAAAATTAAAAAATTTAGTTGAACACGACATAAAAATACAATAGCGCCCCCCCCCCCCCCCCCCCCCCCACCAAAAAAAAAGAGTTAATCTAGTTAGTAGGTTATGTTAAAATCAAGTAAAATAGTTTGATTGACATCTCTGAAAAATAAGGCATAACAATTAGAAAGATTATTACAATTTTATCTAGCGATGAAAAAGAGTAAATATTAATTTTAGTCTCACAAGTATTAATAAAATGATAATTTTGATCTACATGTTTAATTTTTATAAATTTTTATCCACGACTATTATTTTAGTACCAATATTCATCCATGATTATTGTTTTAGTGCCAAAATTTATCACGCCAATCACTCATTCGTTTAATACATGTCGAAATCTAAAATTTTTAAGGGTATTTTTGTCTTTTTCAACTTTAGATCCCAATTTGAGCATGAATAATAAGATTTAAGTCCTAAGATCGATCAAAATTCGCAGTTCTCCTCCTCATCCTATCTGAATTTGAGGATGGGAACTGTGAATTGTGGTCGATCTTAGGGCTTAAACCCCTTTATTCATGCTCAAATTGAGATCTTAATTCAAAAAAGACAAAAATACCCTCAATAATTTTAAATTTCGGCATATATTAAACAGAGGAGTGACCGATGTGATAAAAATTGGTACTAAAATAATATTTGTGGATGAAAATTGGTATTAAAACAATAGTCATGGATGAAAATTGGTAAAAATTAAACACGTGAATCAAAATTGTTATTTTACTAATACTCATTGGACCAAAATTGGTATTTACTCCGTAAAAAACGAATGAATATTACCAAAACTGGATTGTCAAAAAACATAAAAATAAGCTATAAATACTCATGTCATAGTGTGTTACCATTCAATTTACTCATAAATTAATCTGACCCTTGGTCATAGAGGTGAAACTTTGGAAGAATGACCAGGTATTGAGTCTCACCAGCAGTAGTGTGGGAGCAACCTCTCAAAGTGGGGGGGGGGGGGGGGTGGGGGTGTTCCTTGAGCACAGTGAGCACCGGTCTAGCCTCTGTGGTTCATGTGCAGTTGAGTTACCATGATTTACATCCTCCCAAATGCTCTGTCGGGTTGGGGTTTAGCCTTTTGGAAGAATAAATTAATCTGACCCTTTATGAGCTTTTTTATTTTTTATTTTTTTATTTTTTTATTTTTTTAATTTTTAAACTTAGATGATCTCAGTTTCATCGAACTAATCCTAAGTTCATGTTCAGTTGAGTTACCATGATTTACATCCTCCCAAATGCTCCGTCGGGTTGGGGTTCAGCCTTTTGGAAGAATAAATTAATCGACCCTTTATGAGCTTTTTTTTTTATTTTTTATTTTTTATTTTTAAACTTAGATGATCTCAGTTTCGTCGAACTAATCCTAAGCTCACAGGACCCCGCTTTTAGATTCACTACAGAGGTAAATCATGAGTCGCGCAATCAATCCACTCGTCAGAACCTAGTCTTTAACCTAATACAAAGACTAGTCAAACAAGAAATATAAATAATAACATTGCTAACACGCACAAGGGATCCAGCGAATTATTGTGTTGACCAGGGTCCAAAACGCCGTCATTTTGACGCTAAAAAAATGTGCTTATGTGTTACAATAATGAACCTTCTGAGATAAGATAATATATATTATGAGTTAAAATAATATACTTTATGTTCAGATAATGTACTTTATAAATTAGAATAATATATTTTATGAGTGTTTATATGTTTTCGGTGAACAAAATAATGATTGAAGGATCCAATCTTCACATTCCAACATGAATCTTTTTCTTATATATGTTTTTAGTGAAATTTGAACCCTCATATTCGCACAAGGAATTCATCCTTCATGTACGTGCATTCCAATCTAAACCTTTTAATATTCTTGAATTCTTTTTTCATATATGTTTTTAGTGGGATTCAAAATCTCACACTGCCACCTCTTTATAATGCGTTTTTAATGGTGTCGCAACCAACTTTTTCAACTTGCAAAGTTGAAATTAAAGAAAATAAAGAAAAAAAGAAAAGGAAAACAAAAAAGGCGGAAATGGCATTATTGTAACTTCACTACCCCCACACCCGTTATAAATAAACCCCAACTTTCTAACACAATATATCAGTAGTCGGATAAAATCCATAATCACTAACCTACGCGCCGCCTCTACTCGCCCTTCCAAACCAGGGTCAAAATGTCGTCGTCTCAAGAACTCATCTCGACCCACCGCGAAAACGCGGAGATATACACCGATCCGGCGGTGTGCAAGGAGAAGACGCTGGAGCTCCTCCGGGAGATCAACATGCCGTCGGGGCTTCTCCCGATGGACGACATCCTGGAGGTCGGCCGGAACCCGGAGACCGGGTTCGTGTGGCTGAAGCAGAAGAAGGCGAAGGAGCACAAGTTCAAGAAGATCGGAAAACTCGTGTGGTACGACAGCGAGGTCACCGCCTTCGTGGAGGAGCGCCGGATGAAACACGTCACCGGCGTGAAGTCCAAGGAGCTCCTCATCTGGGTTACCCTCTCTTACATCTCCATTCCCGACCCCGACGCCGGAAAAATCGTGTTTGCCACCCCCGCCGGCCTCTCTAGGTCCTATCCCGTCTCGGCTTTCGAAGAAGAAGAAGACAACGAGAAATGAACGGCTAGGCCTAGCCGGGGGGGTATTCCGGGAAACGAATAAATTATATTGAAACCCTTCCCCCCATTTTCTTCTTTTCTGTGTTTTTTCTTTTAATAATTATGATGAATGATGAATTATATTCCATATTTGTGTTTATTTCTCCTACTATATTACAATGTAATATCTTTATAAATACTTTCTCAATCTATTAAATTATAAAAAAGTCACAAAAATACTATTGAACTAAAGACATTTACCTGGTGTGATTAATTACAATTTCCTGTATTACGTCTCCATTTCAGAGAGTTTGTAATTACTCTCTTTAAATTAAAAGAGATACAACTACTATAACTTTAAAACTCACAACCTCTGAATCTCCATCTGGCCATTTTGTGTAGCCTTGACAAATCTATGGTTACACCCAAAATAAAAATAAAAACTACATGTACTAGGGATTTCTACAACTTTTTATCACATTTTGAATACTCTCAATGATAGTCATAAATATCAGTTAATGTCTAATTTAGTTCTCGATTAGAGTAGTTGTTCTCGATTTAGTTCTAAATGAGATTTTTGGATTTAATTAGGTACTGAACGTCAATGGTTTTTACCTAATTGAGTCTTATGTTAGGATAGTTTGATAATTTTTTCTCTATTAATATTTAATTTAATATTCGACTATAGTTGTTTTACCTAATTTAGTCTTCGACTATAATGATTTTACCAAATTTAGTTCTCAACTATAGTAGATTTTATCAATTTAGTCCTTGATTCTAACTGTCAACAGATGAAATGCCTGACAGAGGACACAATTAGGTAAAATCATCGAAGTCCATGACTTAATTGTGCACAAAAAGTGCATTTATGACTAAAAATATCACCATAATCAAGGACTAAATTGAATATTAACTTTGATGAGTTATACTAGGGATTTCTACAAGGAAAATGCAGTGCGTTATGCTGTGCATCCGTATGCACCATGCATGGTGCATGCGGATGCAAAAACGACGTCGTTTTGGCGTCTAACTTAAAAAAAAAAAATTCAGAATTGCATAACTATATATCCATAATTTCATAACTACACTTCCAGAATTGCATAACTACACTTCCAGAATTGCATAACTACACTTACAGAATTGCATAACTACACTTCCAGAATTGCATAACTATACTTCCAGAATTGCATAACTACACATCCATAACTTCATAACTACACTTCCAGAATTGCATAACTACACTCCCAGAATTGCGTAACTAAACTTCCAGAATTTCATAACTAAAAAATCCAAAATGAATGAACTAAAAATGAATAATATAATGTTATTTCTGGGAATCGGAAACTGATTTTTTTTTTTTTTTAAGTAGGGCCGCGTTTTATGCAAAACGACGTCATTTTTGCATCCGTATGCACCATGCAGGGTGCATACGGATGCACAACATAATTTGCAGCCGAGTGCTACATGTACTCCCATATTGTACTCCCAACTTGTACTCCTACACACTAAACCTTGATGTAGACACTTGTATTGGGACCCATATGAAAAAATAACTTAACAGAATCCGTCACATCATGGAGTAAAATTTAGGGAGTACATGTAGTAGAACCCTTTCTACCAGGGTGTTGCTATTTGTACCACCTTATGGTGTAAATAACCTTGGAATTCTAAAAAGATGGAAAATGTCAACAAGTTTTATAGGTGGTGTAAATAGTAATAGGGTGTAAATATGGATATTTACACTACCCTAGTCAATTGTATTTTTTTTTTTTTTTTTGAAAACAGTCAAATGTAATTTAATTACACAAAAAATTAGGTATTGCAATTAGAGTTTTTTTTAAAAGGTATTGGAATTAGATATATTATTTTAATAAATTTAAATTAAATAATTAAATTTAAAAATTAAAACATTAAAAAAAACAAACAAAAAAAACCGTCAGCGAGGGTTTTATTTTTATTTTATTTTATTTATTTATTTATTTATTTTTTGGAATGAAACTATTGGTAATTTGGGCGGCAAAGAATACTAAATGGACTCATATGACTCAGAAATCGTTCTCCGTGGCGATTTGCTACTTTGACTGAAGCTTACGATGCAGCCGCTGGTTACTCTAGGCTTCAACAGTTGCACTGAGATGCCATGCAATAGTTGCATCGAGATGCCATGCAGGGAATGAAGAAAAAGAATGAGGGTGTAGATTCACAGCCGAACAAGGGACACAGGTTCAATCCGACGAGCAGGTTTGACAACCGAGACGAGGAAAGGATGAACATGACTATGAGACAGGGAGTTGGAGCTGGAGGACCACTGAGTGAGAGAGTTTCGGTATGCCCGAGATGTGGCAAGGACCATCCTAGGACCACTTGTGGAGGATTGCCCGTGGTTTGCTTCCAGTGTGGGAAACCGGGCCATAGAACTACTACTTGTCGTTCTCCGAGGACTGAGGGATCTCATGGTATGATCCTGAGCCAGCCACCCAGAGTTCCGATCAATCAGGCGTCGAATCAAGCTATGGGACGTGGTTATCCACCGAGAGGAGGTTCGCACAGAAATGGGAATCATGAACGAGGTGGAGCGCAGCAAGGACGTACCGGAGGAGCTGGACCAAGGAGGATCATGGTCATGGGACAGACTCAGGCTGGAGGCCGCAATCTCAGGAAAGGTAACACTCTAACTTGGAATGAGTGTATTGATTCTTGCATGAATGCTTAATTGGATGTGCATGCTTGAGAAAATTTGTTACAAGTTGTTGCAAGTTGTTAAAAAACATGCTAGTCTAAGAATTTTGAGAATTTAGAAGTTAATTGAAGCTGTTTTAGAGAAAAACTTAGACTTGAATGTTATGAATTAACAAACAAGAGATTAGAAGAATGGAAATAAGTGTAAGTAGGGATTAATTCGATAAGGAACGGTTAAAGTTTAATTAAGGGAGTTGTTTACCGAAGTAGAAGTGAAAACAGGGAAAACGAAAGAAAGAAACGATGAGAAAAGACTTGGATAAGGGTTTAATTTAAATTTTGAATTGGGACAAGCAATTCCCGGGAGATATTTGAAAGTCAAAGGATTGACTAAGAAACCGAGATTTATTAAAGTCGAGGACTATATCCAATTTTGACCCGATTTGAAGATTTGACAAAGTCGGAGGACCGAAAAGAGTTGGGGCTGGATACCCGACCCGGGCAGCGGCCTTAGGCGTCGGAGCGGGACGGACTCCATTCCGTGTAACGGAACGTGGTCACGGACCACGTCATGGTCCGTGACCTGAGGCCATGTCAGGCTGAGCTGACAGCGGGCCCCGCACCGGGGCCCATAGAGGGCGATTCCCTAGCCCCCATGCATTCCTTTTTTCTCCGCTCAGTTTTTCCCCTAATCAGCTGCAAGCAATTTTTCCCATCTTCTTCTTCTTCTCTTTTTCGCTGCTCACTGCCTCAACCCCAACCAAAAACCTATCTCCTTCAAATGTTTTCCAAAAGTATATTCTATAGTACTTTACAGGGTTGAGTGTGGTTATACTTAGCTTCGTGCTAACAGGTGTTTTCCTATTTGTCTATGTGTTGCTTGCAAAACCCCTTTTTGGTGGGCCCAGCAGTGAGAAGTGATCGAGTTAGACTAGTCTTTTAGATTGAGATGTCTAAAGTCTTTTTGACTTATTTATGTCGTTATCCATCGGATAGAGGACGGTATTGAGGTTAGGGTTCGTACATAGTAGTGATACGCGTGCACCCAGTGATAGGCACGCATGCACACCGACGGCCATAACTTGAAAACACCATGCACTCTATGATTTTTTGGGTTTAATATACGTAATAAAATCTGCCAAAAAAAAAAAAAGGAATGGAGAGAATACAATGTTGGGGGGAAAGCTTCGTACAGAGTAGTGATAAGCACACACCCATAGATAGACACGCATGCACACCAGCGCCCAAGGCTTGAACACATTGTGCACCCTACGATTTGTTAGTTTTAATACATGGAATATTAGCAGTGCTACCAGAGGCAACTGATTATACTTGTATTCACCCATATCACAGTTTTGAAATATAGGCAAACATCATAGTGAAGGTGAAGCAACGGAGTGCAAAACCCCAACACATACCAGACCATGCTGAAGCGGCGTAGCCATCGCAAAATCACTGCGCGCAGGAACGGCGCACCCCCCAGCTTGTACTTCAGCACACCGACCCTACAGTAGACGAACATGGAACAACACCACATTCGGAAAAGTAAACAAATTAAACAAAGCCCACAGTCATCGTGCAGCAACGTTAATACAAGGGTGCACACAAAGACGGGAAGAATCCATGTGTTTGGAAACACAAATTGACACACATCCATAACTAACTAAGTACAGACTATCATACATACTAGCCCCGAAGTCACAGGTGTAACAACCGGATGAACAGCATGCGCAGGTTCAACAGTTACCGTCGGGCCTGCACCATCTGAACCAGCCCCAGGCTCACCACCATTTGAAACATCCCCATCTAAAACCTCACCATCAACAGCACCCCCCCCCCCCCCCAAGCCATCACCACCGCATACATTACCACGACCACCCTATCGGGCAAAAATACACAAAAACAATGAGCAAAAAAGCGGAAAAAATAAAAAGACCAAACAACACAGTTTGTAACCCACGTAATTTAACCAAGTATACTGCACAAGTGCATGGGATATGGCCAAACAACCTTAAAAAACAAAAGAAAGCAACCTTGGCAAACTGACCTCCACATTAAAATCAGGCCGACCAGTATTTGCCGGGACCAAGTCTCGCAGCACAGCCTCAATAACACCCCAACCATTATCTGCTATATCCTGCGTAATACCCAAACTGAAGGATGGCATATCATCGGGTCCAGCGTCATGCTGATTTGCATTAACAACCCGAAGCGACTTGATGGCATCAAACACCCATCGTAACACATCGCCACCGAAAACACCATCCGGCCCTTGCTTCACTAACTCTGCAATCTCTCCCGCTATCCTCATTGTTGTTTGAATTACAACATCACCAAATGTCTAACCCAACAAAAAGACAACAATAAAAACAAATAAGTGCGGAGCACAAGCCCAAGACACATTGAACGTTAGGTGCACACGCAACACAAGATGTGTGCACACTTAAAACCATAAACAGAAGTAATCCAAACAAAAAAACCCACATACCATGGGGCCATATTGAACAGGCAGCAGATTATCCCCTTCATCCCCCCCACCACAACCCTGCACCGGGGGCTCAATGCCACCAAGGCCAAACCCACCACCCCGAATCTCAGAGAACTCACGTTGACGTAGTAAGGGTGACGACCACCCACAAAGAGTAGGTATAGACCGAGGGACAGCGCGAGCACCATGCACAACCCGATCTACATACAGCAACTGAAAAAACACCAAAAATAAATACAAGACAAAATGTTACGATATTAGTTGGAATGAATAAAAGAACATACAGAACACGAAACGAGAAAAAGGTTAGCAACAATACCGTAATGAATTCAGCCGGCCCAAGAAAGAACTTATGTCGACCAGCACGCCACGCAGCCTGCGTCTCAACCAAAGTGTCAACCACAAGCTTGCACCAATCTAGGTCACGCACACTTGACACATCATCAAAATGATGAAAATACATCTGGTTCGAGTAGCCGTTACACATACAACAAACTAGGGACGACAACACTAACATAAGGAAATGGCATTTAAACCAAAGTCCACCATCGACTTCACCAACCATCCTATGACTAATCTCGGCCGCAATGATCCTATGCTTCCGCTTCTGAACAAACCCCTCCAATGTTTGAGGGTGTTGCAAACCTTAAGCTTATCCCGTTGGACCATCTTAACACGACCACGTGGAAACCCCAAAATCAACCCGACGTCACTCTCATCTACAACCAATGACCTCCCACCACCAAGATGAAATGACAATGACTGCGAATCAAAATTAAACAACAACCATCGCGAAAGACACGGTGGCACATCCTCAACCTTGAAGTCAAGCAACGCCCCAAACCCAAGCTCCCGAATATCAGCCTTCTGTTGAAAGCTCAGGTCCTTCAAGGCGTTTACCAATATCACAGTTTTCCCCCTCATCTTCGCCCTAGGATACATAGCATCTTCCTCAACGGTAAGCTCATACTCGGGTGCATCCTCCTGTGGTGGCTCTTCCTGAATCCTGGAATGTAGCACCCTAGGCGGTGGCTCCACAAAGTCACTATCACCATCTGATACTCCAGAAGGACCCGCATCCGATTGTGCGCGCCTGGATTTTTTAGCTGCAAAGAGAGCAACCACAAACAACCATATGACCCCCCCAACAATCCCAAACAAAAAAGGAAAATCCAGCACGACCAAAACACACAAGCATATGAACGAAATATAAGTAAAATACAAACCTAACTAGCTAGACCATAACAATGCACAAGTAAAAAACAGCAAATGCACCCACCTATCCCCATGCGTGCACACAACAAACACAATAGTTTACATTCCTACATTCTCACTAAGGAATCCTTTATTACGATTACCAATGCCTCTCAACTACAAACAGATAATTACAAACCGATTCAATAGACTAAAAAGGAATACAACTAAACCAACAAGGAACACCACGAGCATAATATCGGGAAAACAAACAACACACTCAGCAAGATACTACGCACACATCAGCAGGCAGCAGTGCACCCACCTGAGTAGAAAAAGAACCTAAACACCTAAACCATACAACACAAAGCTGAACGAATTTGTAAATAATTTGCAAGCACATGCTCTTAGTATGTTAATAAAAACCGGCATACTAGATTCTATACATCTACTAACCATTATGTTAACATTAATGATGGTGGAAACGACATCCAGTCTGCAAGTAAGCATTCTACCCGGCAGTTATTTCAAGACAATTTGCAAATTTGGATTGTAATCACTACCAACGAACTAGCAAGCACCGTACAGACAAATATATTACGAAAATAACATTCTTCATAATCTCAAGCCAGCCTATACCTAATCTGAGTTGTAGTTCCAATCCAGCAGCAGAAAGTGAAATAAAAAAAATAAAAAAACAAAAAAAAGGTTCAAAACTGTATTACAGCCACCCCAATCCCCCACCCCCACGCAGAGACACAAACAACTCGCTTAACACAGACAAAAACACATTTTGAAGCAGTTTACACTAAAATTGATAGAAACAGTCCAAGAAATGATAAAAACACACACAACAAACCTGCCGCCACTTGCCCACTGTAAACCCCACACCACTCCAACCGGCCCCGGCCACCCCACAACTCGGATAAACAGGGGAATACAACTGTTGCTTTAATTTTCACTAAAATTACACACCACCGTCTAAAACCTTGAAAAAAAAAAACCCAAAAAAAAAACCCTAACCTCACTACCGCAGCACAAAACCCCAACCCTGCCGTGAACTACCTGAAATAGCACCACCACAACCACACACCCCCCGCCCAGAGAAGGAACCCCACATGCATAAGCACCGACGCTCCCCCCCCCCCCCCCCCCCCCCAAGCAAAAATAACGCAAAGTAGAGACCCGGTAGAAACATACCTCGACCGACACCATCCGACAGTGTTCCCTGATGCTTGGCACCACCTTGACCCTCCCCGGCGATCATATCTTGCTTCTGCTGATGACGACGACGACGAGCAACGTTGAAGATAGCTGCGGATGCTACACAGAACGAAAGAGAGAGAGACCGGGAAACTCGCTAGAATAAAGACTGAGTATTAAAATCCTACCACTATTGAACCGCTACCCCAAATACAAAAGCCCGAAAATACCCCCCTTAAGATATAACACACGCCTATATGATTAAAAACTACAATAAATAATCAAAAAAATCCTGTACATCCAATCTAAAAAACCAACAACCCGAATGAATCCACACTGTTTGTATTTCAAGCACTGTTTGTATCTGAATATAATCCTACATATATATATATATATATATATATATATATATATATATATATATATATATATATATATAAATATATGTATGTATATATATACATATAAACAATCATACATGTGTACCCCATTGTTATATATATGTATCTAGTTCAGGTCTTGAGCGGTTGTGCACCTGTGGAGCAGCAAATATTTACTTAGAATCTGTATTTTTGCAGCGGGATGCACTACTTCCTACTAGTCCACGGGGAGGACCGCAAGACACCCGGGATGACCAAAGGCCACGCGTCATTCACCACTGGGTCGTACCTAGTGCCGTTACGGTATGGCAACTTAAGTAGTGCACAGATTGCCTTTATAAAATTTCAAATTTATTATAATTTTTTATAAGCTTTTCCATAACATGCTGGACTAAAAAAATATTACACTTCACTTCTTGGAAAAAAAACTAGAAATTGGTAGCAGTCTTATATGAACTTGCAGGTAATGACATAAAACCAAAATGTAACATGAAAATTAATGCTAGAAATTGATATCACAGTCTTTATTTCTAGAAGCTCTATCAACCATTTAGACTACAAAAAAATATATAGTGATAGTAAACATTATGGAAATAACATTAAGTAAAAAAAGATGTATATTAAAAAATAATATTCACATATTAATGATTTAGAACTTAGTTTTGAATAGTTAAGACTTACACTCACAACATTCACTTCCCTTCAACAAAAGATGTGATTCCTTTGTCAAACCTGTGGTGAACCAAAGGTTATATATATGAGGAAAAAAATCAAAATAGTGATCACAAAAATGATAAAAGTTGTAAAAAAGGAAACAATTGTAATATTGCTCGAGTGGATTATGAGTGAAAAGAAAAGATATTTACATATTCAATATGAGACCTGTTGCTTACTATGCTGCATACTCCACACCAGTTGGGTTGCGCCTCCAACAATAATATGTTGCAAACTAATGTTGAACAGTAATATACTTTTTCTTGAAAAAGAACTGTAAATTTAGCATACTCTTCAGATATAAATTAAACAAGACATGTAAATACAAGTAAAAAATGTTCTACTGTGTTTTTGTTTCATTAAGTTAAAACCTAAATGTATTAGAATAGTATACTTTCTATTAAAACTAAAGCACTCTACAGATAATAACAAGAAAAATGGATATGTAATTTGATGGAAAAATTACAGTATTCTAAAATGGGGTGGTGACAAAATTATAAAACAGTTGGAGTGCACTGCTTAAGTTGAAAACAATCTTTTCTTCGCAGGGGATGTACTGCCTCGTACTAATCCAGGACAAGTAGCACAAGGCACTCGGGGTGACCAACGCCCACGCCATGGTCATTGTGCACTAAACTAGTGCACTAGATTACGATATTTCCAACTGGTATATGTTGTATATTGTCATTTGATGAGATTATTAGGGTTTGTAACAAATTTGTTTTTTTTTTGCAGGTGGATGCACTGGTTCGTGCATCGGCGGCATGGACCTGGAAAACTCCAGCCCGAGAAAATGATGATGTTGCACGTTCTCGACATCCAACCGTCCCAGATACAAGCCCGGACGTGGTATGGTTTCTACTCCAGGGCACTAGTTTCAACCCGGTGTTGAGCCATATTACGGGTTGACTTTGCTATATTGTGTCTCATTTGCCAATCGTTTGCTTGTAGGGGTTTCACCATGAGTTTGTAGCCATGACTAGGGACCTACCCGCGATAGCCACACGGATTGCCGAAACAATTCGGAAAAATCCAACACAAGCTCGGGAGGACTGAAATTTCCAAAGGGTCTGCAACGTGGCGAATTTGTTAACAAGGTTGTTACCGAAGGAGACACCCCAGACCAGCCCCCCACCAGCTGAGCCACTGACCGAGACGTCCGGCTATCCATACGACAATCTTTGGCAAGACTCGCAATTTTTAAGGGAGTTGGACCGAGTGGAAGAGGAAGCAAAACAGGCAACGGCACCATGCCAGGCGGAACAGGTGGCATCGCAGGACACAGGGGGGTGCGAGGCACCAACGTTTAGCCTAGGATTAACACAGGAGTTTGCAGCCCCGAGGGCTGATCAAAATATGGCAGGCCCATCAACTGTTCACACGCCAACTCAGCAGGTGCGGGTATTAACAGGTTCAGCCATGTGCGGTACACCGATTTTGCATGTTATTTCTAACTTCCAGGATGTAGGTACCCGTGCATCCCCCCGTCCTGGGGAAAACACCCCAGTGCGTAGCGCCAAGGGTGAGAGCTGGCCCGAACTGACAATGAAGGACCACTGACGTGCCGAAATACCACCATTTTGGCTTGTTTTTTCAGCACCGATAATGGGTACCCCAACATTCCCTTACTACCGGTGTATGTCATTTGGATGTGGGTGTTTAACTCCCCGCACGGTGACAGGTAAGTCGCATGAATCTCGTGTACGTATATATCCAGGGGTAACCAAGCCGACTCTGACAACCTCATTTTGTTAAAAAATTAAAAAATAGGAATGAAGTTTTGCTCCACCATGCCACATGCACAGCGAGATGATCGCAATTCTTGTCATTAAAGGCGAGGACGAATGTCAATAATGCAGTGGTAGATGCATGGTGTTCGGTGCTCAATGGAAGAGAGCAACCGGGGGGACGGGAGACGCCTTCTCGGCTGTTTGCATCGACATCAGCTACGGTAATGTGATTCATGCAATTTTATTTTAACTCTGTTCAAAACAGACAACAAAAAAAATGTAATACCTTAATCCAAATCTGGAAACTGAAATACACTGTAGAAAATTTACACGAGTTTATTCTTTGTAGTGCACACCCCACACTCAGGGGATACACCCACTGAGCACCTAATAATGCACAAACAAATACACCTAGAGATCCACAACAACACTCACGGATGCACAAATGCACCATTCACCAGTTCCCGCATACAAATACCCTAAGGAATACAGAAATGCACCACTAATTTTATAGAGTTTTAGCATGCACAACTACACTCAAAGATGCAAAAATGCACCATTTACTCGTTACCTCATACAAATATCCATAGGAATACACAAATGCACCACTAATTTTATAGAGTTTTAGAATGCACAACTACACTCAAGGATGCACAAATGCACCATTCACTCGTTACCACATACAAATACCCATAGGAATACACAAATGCACCACTAATTTTATAGAATTTTAGCACTTTAGTTTTATATATAGCCACTAACTCTTATATGTGGCAGATTGGGACAGTGGTGAGCATCTCAGCCAGTCGGGATGAGAGGGTCTCGTGGTTTTGGCGCCGTCTTAAGGCTGAATTCTAGACCACTAACCACGTGGGGACAGCCACGTTGGACATGGTAAGCCGTGAAACGTGTTCAAATTAGGGCATCTTATTGGCAACGCAAAACAACGAGCGTAGTCTAACCCCGCTAACTTGTGTTGTGTAGTATTTCTTCCCCATATTCCACAAGGCACAGTTCTACGTGATGTGTATCAGTTTTAAGCATGCCGGGTTTGTCATCACAGACAGCTCGTCGACGGTGAACATGGGTACAAAGATGTATGGTACAGCTCCGGAGAAATTGGTAAACATCACACATGCTCAACACTGTATGTTATTATTTAAGTATACTCATGCCCCTTTTGAACTAATGATTTATTGTAGAGGGATCTACTGGCCGCATATCTAGACAACAAACAACACACTGTCCGGGCTCTACAATTGAGGAACATGCAGCCCGAGAAGATGCAATTGGCGTGGTCTGACACCCCCACCAACAGTGACTCTAGAGTCTACGCAATGAGACACATGGAAGCCTTTGTTGGACAAGATCCCAGATGTTGGCAGTGCGGTCTGGGGACGGGAGATCCCGGGGTGATTGAAAATATGCGAAAGAGGTTTCTGCACAACATCTTGCTTAGCACGGTGAATGGCAACATGCAAAATATTTGCACACGAGTAGGGGAGTATGACAGCCGTAGGATCGAACAACTACTGAAAGGAGCAGTTAAGTAAAGGTTGGATGTGAGGTAGAAAAATGGATAATATAAATAACGTAGAAGTAGTCGAGGGGTTGGATGTTAGTTTTGGTGGGAAAGGTCGGGGGCTTACTAACGTACCAGTGCATTAGAGGGGACAATACGATTATTCATTGTTTACCACTGTGTGGGTTATTGCATGGCCGGAGCCAATTGCAATAGTTTCCAAACAATGCAACTGTCCTACCCCAATAAATTAAAATTTATTGAACTGATGTAGGGTCCAGGCTTTTTGGTGCAACAATGTGCATAACAACATGACGCAAAGAAATGAACACAGGATAACTCACTATTAACCAACAGTAACTTAACACTACCAAACACCATACTATATAACTTTCGTTGTCTAGGAGATATACTACTTAAATGCACACTGTCACTTTGGAAAAATGCATACTCACAAAGTGACAAAACTACAATCCAAGGACAGTCAACTGTTTCTAAATGCCCATATTAAATGTGCACAGATGCCATATTTTAATTTTGGCAATCAATTTAATCAATCTATTTTGGTTGCAAACAAACAAATGCTCATACTACCTCCATAAATGCACACTGACAAACTGGAAAAATGCACTCTTAACTGTAAAGAAAAATGCACACTGAGCAATAATTTAAATGTACTCCCTGACTACTCCAATTAAATTGTTATCAACACACAGGCCACACCATGTAGTCCACAAAATGGAAAGATGTACACACACACACAACTAGGGCCTAAGCAATGCAAAGAATCTAGCTGAGTCCCACCACAACTGTTTCTCATAATACCTACTAAAATGCTCATAGGCAGACTTGAAATATGCACACTGATCTAGTTGGAAAATTCACACTCAACAATACAATCCATGCACATATAAGTTTGCCACCCCCCAAAAACAGACATACATTTACAATTCCAATCTTTAACCTTGGCGTCCAAGTCTCAATCGAAACGACAGTGGCATGTGGGTTGGAATTGGTAATTACGCGGTACCACTGCACGGACCCACTGCAGTGCATAGTATATGCAACATAACTCAAATGAATTAATATAATGGACCCAAACTCTAGTGGCTTTATTCATAACCAGAAATGGGTGATATAAGTATATAATTAATAGAATGAAACAAAACTACAATGTCGTTACTAATAACTAGAGATGATTCAAATGAATTAATAGAATAGACCAAAACTCTAATGGCTTTAGTCATAACCAGAAAAACTACAATGTCGGTACTAATAACCAGAGATGATTCAAATGAATTAATAGAATTGACCAAAACCCTAATGTCTTTATTCATAACCAGAAATGGACCAAAACTACAATGTCTTTACAAATAACCAGAAATGACGGAAAAAAAATATATAATTAATGGAATGGACCAAACGGGTGCACTAATCACTTCAACGAACAACTACGGGCATTATGATGCGTGTACTCACAGCACACCCTGCACTTTCTGATCGGCCTTGCCACTTCTCTCAATGGCTAATTCTCGTTGGCTTTTAATTCACTTGTCGGTCCCTTTGTTTTTTGCTTGCACTGGCAATTTAATGGTGATGGATGTAGGAGGCTGCACAACACACAACGCCGCAATGGCAACACAATTCCCCTTTGGAGGGTTAACACTCATACCATCGCCCAAGAACTCATCCCTAAGTTCCTTTATTACCTGTAGCATTCGCGTTTGGCGGGCTGTATTACTCCCAACCAACGTGACACAACCGTGTATCTTAGTCCATAATCGGTTAGGCCCAAATTCAGAAGGAGGACAGTCCGAACATCGTGCACACCAGCTAGCTATTCTTTCCTGCTTACACCAGCGTGCTGCAACGTACTGCCCCGGCAAGCTCTCCAACTGGGCATCCCTGAACACCAGAAACATATGCCGGCAAACCAGCCCCAATCTTTCGAACAACTTGCAGCTACATGCCGCACTAATTCGGTTCGGATTATATTCAACAGTGTGGACAATGTCATACTCCCCTTTAATGTCGTAACGAATGCCCTCACCATCTTCACGGATTCCAACCACTCTACAGTAAAAACATGCAACTTCGATCTCTATTTGGAGCTCATAAAATACTGTTAGGGTGAATACTTGCGCCGTGTGTTGCTCCAATGCTAAAGGAGTTTTCAACTCAGGCAAAGACCCCTCACTCTCAGCGTTCAGTTTAGATTGTCTGTGCTGTTGAGTCTCCAGGACACTCTCGAATTGCAGGTAGAACTGACCAGACTACAGTATGAGCGTGTGATATTCCCGTACGCGTTGTTCTCTACTTCGGAATGGGATGTGGTGCGTAGGACCCCGCTCATGGGTAAATCTAAGAAATACGAGGGAATGCAGAACTCACGTTCTGTGTATAATTTGGTGAACCATCGATGACCCGTTAAGTTGTATTTCTCCATTAATGATTGCCATTCCGTTTCAAAAACCCCCAATGTCTGTGGGCTCATTCCACACAATGTTGTTAAGCTTTTTGCGGAAAGTCTGATCGTTTGCTAATTCGGCCCCTAGTTTCTCATTGAGTTTGGTCATGATATGCCACATGCAGCAACGATGGCGGCACTCCGGTAGTACCTGTGCAATAGCGACCTTCATAGCCCGATCTTGATCAGTTACGACACATAGGGGACTATTTCCCATTGCTGCTTTAAATCTCTCGAGAACCCACACGTATGAGTCAGTGTCTTCTCGAGTCAGCAACCCCACTACAAACGTGATGCACCGTTTGTGGTGGTCTACCCCGGTAAAAGGTACGAACACTATACTGTACCTGCATCACAACAAGTTGACAAAGAGGATAATTAGAATGCACGATAGGTGACCAACATAATGCGTTGTATTGTGCTAAGCTGCCAAATAAGTGCACTGACGCGTAGCTAGCATGCACTTTAGAACAATACTGTTAAAATACCACTAAATCCTACTACCAAAAATATAGAAGCAATTATGCTGTCTAGTGGATAAGTAATACCTTTCAAAATGTTCCCTATTTCTTATATCAATATCTTCCTACGCTACAGATAAATCTACCTCTGCAAGATAATATTTTTGTAGTCTAAAGAAATTTCTGGACATACTGCACTTCAATTAAACTACATTTCATGTTCCCATTTGCATTAAAAATTGAATATGTTCTATGCTTTCAGGTTCAAACAATCAAGCAGGGATATCTTTTGAAAAGACCTTCAAGTTTAGGGGCTGATTAGAAGAGGAGATTTTTTGTTCTTGAAAGTCTTGGCAACTTATATAATTATAAGCACAGGGGTCCCAGATTAGGGGTATACGAATTATTCCTTTTGCTATCTTATATGATGACTGAATAAAATGCATGTTTTTGTTTAAGGCTATAACTTGACAGCAAACTCTCTATCTCACAACTTTAGTACTTAATTATTCATTCAATTTAAGGGTGAATAATTGACAACACATTCTAATTAGGTCCTGCATAGCAGTGCACTTAAGAATTAGGAATTGAAGAATCAATAAATCGCATTTCCACATTAACGTAGTGCATTGCAAATTATAAGCAATGAAAATTTAATAAAGAAACATAATAAAAGTGAACCGCAGTGCACTTAGGAATTAGGATTTGAAGAATCAATAAATCGAATTTCAACATTAAATTAGTGCATTACAAAATATAAGCGAAGAAAATTTAATAAAGCAACATAATAAAAGCGTATTCTGAACTAATACTACCAATCATTCATAAGTCACCTCTTAAACAATAAAGCTAAAAACAAATTTAATACCGCAACATAATAAAGCGGACCCAAACTCTAGTGGTTTTATTCATAACTAGGATTGGTGATATAAATGTATAATTAATAGAATGGACCAAAACTACGCACGGTTCAAAGTTTCCATACCTGTTCGTACCATAAGTTGCATCAAAGGAAATAACATCTCCGAAACTCAAAAAACTTTGACGGCCGGTGTGGTCAGCCCAAAAAAGTCGTGCAAGATGATTTTCTTCATCAAGATAGTAATCAATGAAGAAGTTCTCGCAGAGATCACGCTTTTGTTTAAACTTGTCAATGATCATCTCTCCATTTTTTTCGTCAACGTATGACTGCAGGTCTCGTTTGAAATTATGGAAATCCATATCTGTTGCACCAACGTTCGCAAACGACCCCACCAATTCGTTGTATAACCGAAAGCCTTTAGACCCACCCACGTTAGCTTTAATGTAATTCGTAAGGAATGCTTGTTAGGCCACGTCGAGTTTCCGATTAATTCGCATAAATAGCTTCGAAGGCCCGGAGCACATTTTGTGGGTGTGTTCTGGAACAAAAATGGTAACAACAAAGTCCACGCCTTTGTCTTGTGTGATACAAATCCGAGCATTACAATTAACCCGGTTTGATACCCGTTTCCTACGTTGAGTGCTCTGACCACCACTGCCACCCTCTACAAGGTTTGGCCTGCTCCTACCACCGCCCTTTACGCCTTCCCGGCTGCATAATAAATAGCACGTTGTGATTTTGCCATCACGACCTCGCTTTAGTGTGCCTTGCCTCACAAAGAAACCACATATTCTTGCATAGTTGATGTAGAAATAGACGCCTTCCGCTAGTGTTTTGAAGTGGTGCCCGACAGCCTGTGTAATCGCGGTGTCCACAGTAGGCCACCAATATTTGACAGGTATAGTGATATACCCACCCGTGCCCACACTCTCCTGCTCCCTGCCATATGTAGTAGGAGCATGTACAACATCATGAGGGGCAAAAACCTAAAATTAATTTGCACTCATGCGCACTGCCCAAGTTTAATTTCATGGTATTCTCAATGATATATTGCACGGCTTGTATGCCTGTATTAATTCAATCACAATTTAAACTACAAGTAAGCCGCAAATATATACATAAATAAAAAATATAAGAAAAATGTGACTTGCAACTAAGCAGGCTGTAAGTTTAGGTACCAGGAATGCTAAGCACAGTAATTTTAATATAAGAAAAATATAAGCACAATAATTTTAATCGTGTATCACCCTCTTGCTCCATGCCATATGTAGGGGGGACGCAGAATTGCAATGGACGATCGTGAATCAGGATGAGCAGGGGGAAAAAACCCATTAGGAAGCGGACCTGCTGTCTCTCTCATACGATCATACTAGGGGGGTTTCAACGGTGTCACTCCGTTATAGTTGCGGGGTGATATGGTGGTCGCCGGTTCGTTCCTACTCATCACGTCGCCTAGTCGATCAGGGCTGCAAATCGCCACCGCAAAAAAAAAAAATACACGCTTAGTAACCGAAAAACACAGTTAGAATTTCAAATTTGGTTATCACAAATTCAAAATATGCACACCTACATAACGGTGCACAGGAACTATACTACCCCCTATTTTCCACCATCAGATCGCCCGAATCAGTGCACCACATCAGTCTCATTCACATTTAAGTAGCTGTGTGCACTAGAAAAGCACTATATATATATATATATATATATATATATATATATATATATATATATATATATATATATATATATATATATATATATATATATGTATATATGCATATATATACATATATATATATATATATGTATATATATATATATATACATATATATATATATATATATATATATATATATAGTAAATCATAATCATAGTGCAGTAACTCATATGAAAGACAATCAACAAGAAGATGGAGAGGATTATCAAACTACTCCCTACAACCAGACGCAGAAACGGCTTCCCGAACAACAAATGGGCGGCACAATTCGTAGATCGCTTTGTAAAATAGAAGTGTACACCATTCATCGTGGATGCAACTTCTTTAACATCGCCAATAATTAAATAAAAAACAGAGCTAAAAGAATCTAAACATAAAGCATGACAAACTAATTGTGAATCAGTCTCAATATCAACATCACCCATTCCCGTTCCTTTCAACCAACTTAGCGCCTCACAGATATACACCGCATCAGCATCTTTTACACCATAGTATAGCCCATGATATGCACTCCTTTCGCGACCAAGAAACGACCCTCATCATCGCGGAAAACCTATTCAAGACCCATAGTATTATTCTGATTATCAATGGATGAATAAGTATTGAGCTTCATCTGTGTAACACCCCGTGTTACGATCCCCAAAATCAATTAAATCATTTAATCAATTACCCAAAAGAAAGAATTAAATCACAATAATTAATTAGGAAAGGCCCACCATAGTCCGCGGGCCCTTATCCCTAAACCCAATCCTTAGTTCCAAAAGAAATAGAATTAGCAAGCCTATAATATTAGTTCCTAACTAGGACTCCTAAATATATAAATAGGGGGCTTGAGAGGCACCTAGAAACTCCCCACCACAATAAACGTTCCACCACCCCAAAGAGCTCCAAGAATCCCCCTAGAAGAAATCAAGAAAGCAAGAAAGCTTAAAGAAAGACCCTTCATAGCCAAGGAATTAACTAAGGCTAAGAGGTAACCCATGTCTCAACAAAACCTATTTTCATAGTTATGATTTCCCCCGTAGGTTTTCCCCATATTATAGTGTATTGATGATTTGTGATGTTATTATTGATGATTGATGGGATAATTCCATGGGTAATCTTGACATCGGGAGATTCTTGATAACTATGGTGTTCTTAACGATTATGTGGAGTTCTTGATGATTATATGGTGTTCTTGATAATTGTATGGCTTTCTTGATGCCTATGTGTTATTTGTACAGAATCTTGTAATTAGAAGACGAACCGTATTCTTGTTGATATAAAAGTAATTAGAACCCTAGGTTGATGTTCTTGTTGGCGTTCTTGATGCTTATGTGATATTCTTACCGAATCTTGTAATTAGAAGACGAATCGTATTCTTGATGGATTAAAAATAATTAGAACCCTAGGTTATATCGTGGAATTCGTATGGTGTTATTCTTGGTATATTTGGTGGGATTTCGCATGATTGGGTGTTTATTATGTCTAGAGAAGCATGATAGGTTATGTGCCGCTTGATTCTTGATTTTGATCCGTTAAATTGTCTACGTGTGTTATCAATTGCGTTTGAAAGTGTCTAAGCATGGTCTCGGGTTCCACGAAGGTTCCCGGGGCGTTTTTGGTGTTGATGAGTCAGTGGGGGGTAGGTGGGGGTAGGGGACCCGCCACCTACCCGCGGTAAAAAAGGGGCAGTTCCGGCAGCGGGCAGCCGGCGGGCGGGCAGCTGCCCGTTGACGACCCGCTGCCCGGAACAGTGTTTACCGGCGGGCAGCCGGCGGGTGGCCCCCCACCCACCGGCTACCCGCTGGAAATTCCCACACTTGGGACCCCGACTTCCCCGTTTGATGTTTCCTCCGACCCCCGTGGTGTCCCAACGGACTCCGTCTATCGTGCCTATGTCTAGTTTGATGTTTCGGGTACCGTTCGTAGGTTGTATAAGTCTTATATATTGCATGCTAGTTGAATTGGTATCCCGCTGACCTAGGTGAAAGGAGTATGAACCCCTTAGGACTATTCTTAGTATGTGAAGGATCACGCATAGGTTTTGTTATACGTTTTCTCCCCCTTCCCAATGTGTTAATGTGGGTTGCATGTGCTTGCTATATGTTATGTGTGCATGCTACTCCGACTTGGTTGAGATCAATCGGGCTATACGGGCAGTCGGGTGGGCTGAGAACCATATCGGCTGTTAACCAGGCCGGTAGAGACCGGTCAGGTATATAAATATTATATAGGACTAAGATCCACTATACGGGCAGTTGAATGGGTTGAGAACCATCCCAACTGTTAACCAGGCTGGTAGAGACCGGTCAGGTATATAAATATTATATAGGACAGAGGTCCACTATACGGGCAGTTGAATGGGTTGAGAACCATCCCAACTGTTAACCAGGCTGGTAGAGACAGGTCAGGTATATAAATATTATATAGAGTTGCGGCTCATCGGTCGGTTGCGATCGACCCCTCCGTGCTGTGAGACGGGGCAGGGTGCTGCGGGGCCGTGTCAGAGCTATATGTGCTGACCCTCATGTATGGGCATGCGATTGGTCCTGTGGCGCCAACAAAGTGTGCTATGTGATGAGAAATGGATGAGTTGTGTTTATGAGTATATTGGGGGATGTGACTATGGGATTTATGCTGGGGATTGTTTATGTTGGGTTATGATTATTAATTGTGCTCAGCTTTATCTGTCTTGCCTGTGGTATACGCTTGTTATAACTGTTGCTTGTGTCTAGCCTTATCTGTTGAGTCATTCCCAGTTTTAAAAGCTAGAGTCTCGTAGGATATATCTTCATGCTTCAAAATGGTTTTGTATATCTATATATATCTCTATACGTAATGTATTTCAACGCGTTGGAGTGGGTTACCAGCATCTCTCGCTGAACAGATATATTTGGCTTTCAGGCACAGACGAGTAGATCACTGGAGCGCGCTAGAAGCTTGGACGTAGCTTAGATAGTTTTTCCCTTTCGGCCTGCGTGCCATGATTTAGTACTGATACTATTTGAGGATATTAGTCAGTTAGCCTGTGCACCTGAGTTCTCTAGCTCAGGTGTGGCATAGCACCCCATACTCTTGTATTATGTTTTGGGATTCAACGAGATTTCACCTTTATTTTATAAGTTTTAAATATCCTGAAAATCTGGGGTGTTACAATCTGACCACGGGACGACGCCATCCAATTCTCCACCACCACCTGCACCCCATGATTTATCGGCATTCTCTATAACTTTTATTTATTTTAACTTTTTAAATTAAAAGCTCACTTAAAAAAAAGGTTTGGATGAGAGCTAATCGAGTTGTGTATTAATTAGAATAATACAATTTACAGATTACAAGTATATATAAGAAGGAAGTCTGAGAGAGACTGGATAGGAATCATAATCAAACTCAAATAAGAAACGAGAACCGAGGTACTCAAATAATACTCCCCCTCAAACACAAGGTACACTGGTGACTTGTAGCTTGTCCCTAAGAAACGAGAACCGAGGACCGGGTTATGTTTTGTTCCTTTATAATTTATTTTCAATTCTATCCTTCACATTTTTCTTTTTTACCTTTATTTTAACATTAGTCCTTAATTAAAATTAAGAGTTTGTTAGTAGAATAAGTGTCTCATTAAATGCTTTTCTTTGGTATCCTTTGTGTACAAGGTAGTATATGTTCTATACTTTTTTCAATCTATTGCATGTCAAAGAGTCATGACCGCACCACTGAGATTCGGTCCTGTGACATTCCCTCAAGGGAGCTACAGAGGTGCCATTTGAGCACATGCAAGGTGCTTGGCTCATTTTGAAAAAAAAAAAAAAAACACACACACACACACATACTTACTTTCAATAAATATAGTTTAATTTAATAATAGTTTGTAATTAATGAATAGTTTATATCTTTTTTTTTTGAAACACTCATATGATTCTTTACGTGATAGTATATGTTTTATAATTTCTCAATTTCTTTCAACCCAAAGAATAAATACCCCACTACTTTGAAATGATAATAGAAATGTCATCACACTACATAGTAGTTCACAATGTGTATCTATTTTAATATGATTTTCTTCCTTTGAAAATTTAAACTTCTATTTATTTCAAATTCTTTTTTAATTAAAAATTTACTTTTTTTTTTTTTTGGTTAAAGAGTTGTTTTTTCGTTTTATATCTTTTTTGATTTGGAATATATGTATCATTGGTTTATTGTCAACAATAAATATTTTTGTTTCATTTATTATGGTATCAATGTTAAAATCTAATTATTAAAAAAAAAAAAATTAATAAATTATGAAGAAAAACTAATTGCATTTATTAAAAGCTAAATCTAATCTTTTTGAAACACAGTATTTACGAATTCAATGCATTTCTTATTTTAAATTTATGCTATATAATTATATTTTGTATCATCAAAAATTAAAATTTCCTCTTTTAATATTTATAAGATTTATGTATTTCTTTATTATTTATTTCGATCATTTAATTTTACTAACTTTTTGTTGTTCTTTGAACATTATTTAATCGCACATAGTGAGTATTTATAACGTGTGTGTGTGTAGGGAAATGATCATATGAGAACACACCGACCAAGAGAAAACTAAGAACCAATATCATCCTTGTATCTAAAAAAAAAAAATCGAACGAATCAGATTAAATTTTAGAAGAAAAAATGAGATACATTATCGTAATTAACTAATTATCATCAATTTTATTGTGCAATTTTAACACTATATTGTGAACTTCTCATGATTTCTCAGAAATGTACATTATGTTGTTAAAAATACACATACAATAAATATTAAAAAATTTACTCTATAGTATTAAAAATTACACTTTGCAAAATGTAAAAGTACATTGCACTTAGGGGTTTGAGTTTTAGAGTTTATCACAGGTTTTTGGTTATATTTAGTTTAAGGGTTCACTTTTTACTACTTAGAGTTTAACATTTACGATTTATGTTTAAAATTTAATTTTTCGTTGATATTTTTAAAAGTTATCCAGAAATGCATTGTTTGTTGTTAAAAAGTACACAACATATTATTAAAAATTGTACGGTAAAGTTGGTGATATTTACAAAAATGTCACTATATTTAAAAAAAAAAAAAGATTAACTTGATCAGTCCGATTTTTATAAATGAAAGACTGATATTAATTTTTTATTTTTTTTATGGGGGTGTGTTCTCATGAAATTCTAAGTGTTATACACACATACATAAGATCATCTTTGACTTTAGTTGAGACAGAAGAATCTTTTAATTGTTATTATTGCATAATATTGTAAGAGGAGTTATTCCGTATATGTATTTTTTTCCACCTTTCCTATCTAATTTCAACACCTGGCTGGGTGAGGGTTCTAACCCTCCACAAACAACAATGTAGAAATGACTCAAATGAGTTGTACTAATTTGGTTTGGGGTTGGGATTAGATTCCTAGTGGATAAAATGATGCAGTTTGGTATTGAGCTCGAAGTTATATAGGCTTAATTTATCTTTTCATGAGTCTAGGGAAGTAGATTCATGAGGTCTATAATATAGTTTGATAAAGTTGAAAATCAAGGTTATAATAATAATGAATAAGGTTCAAATTGGTCACTGAACGTAACCTGAAAATGCATTTAGGCCATTGAACAAAAAAAAAAAAAAAAAAAAAAAAAAAAAAAAAAAAAAAAAGAAGAAGTGCAATTAGGCCATTGAACACTCCAAAAACGTGCAATTAGGCCACTAAACACTCCAAATGTTTGTAATTTCAACAGATAGCAGGTTACCATCAATTTTAGCAGGTTACCTGATTCAGTGGCAGCTGAGTTGGCATTTTTAATAATTTTTAAATAATTTTTAATAATAAATTTTTTAAAAAATTGAAAAAAATGAAATAATAAAATAAAATAATAAAATAAAACGAAGGAGTGGCCGGCGGTCACCCCGTCATTTTTTCAATTTATTATTAAAATTATTTAAAAATTATTGAAAATGCCAACTCAGCTGCCACGTAAGCAGATAACTTGTTAAAATTAATGGTGACCTGCTATCATGTGAAATTGCATAGATTTAGAGTGTTTAGTGGTCTAATTGTACTTTTTTTTTTTCGTTCAGTGACCTAATTGCATTTTCAGGTTATGTTCAGTGGCCAATTTGAACCTTATTCCTAACAACAACAACAACAACAATGCACTAATAATAATAATAATAATAATAATAATAATAATAATAATAATAATAATAATAATAGTAATAATAATAATAATAATAATAATAATAATAATAATTAATTCTCAAAATGGTCCTTTGATTATAACTTTTTTCTCAAATTAGTTTCTTGACTTTTAATTATACTTAAAGTGGTCCTCCAACTATTGAATTTTAAGTCAAAATAGTCTCACGTTAGATTTGGTGTTAAATGAGTGTGAAAATGAAAGGCAAAAAAAGACAATTTATATTGTTGTTTAAATTTCAACAACTTGTCCTAGCTTGTGATTGGAAGTTGAAGAGTAAATGCATTTAATTAATTATCCAACGGTGCATGCAACTTCTAGGAGAGACAGTTTCTTTAACCAAAAAAAAAAAAAAAAAAAAAAAAAAAACGGAAAAGATAGTTGGCTACGGCTCTGGCATGTCTAGCTGTAGTTGAAAGTTGGAAATTGCATAAAAGTTAAAATGTTTGCAATTAGAAATTGAAAGCTGTAAAGCACCTTGTGCTCAGATGGCATATAATGACATTTCTCATATAGGAGGTTATTAGGTTGAAAAAATATGTTTAAACAGATACTACAATATAATAGAGTCAGTAGCATTCAAAAAAAAAAAAATTGAAAGTTAAATTTTTTAAAATTAGTTTATTAAAAATAATCGTATTTGATAAAATTAAGTCTTAAATAAGTTGATAAACGATATAAACAAATATTTGTGTGTAGTAATAACAATTTTAAAAACTATTTTTTTTTGGAAAATATTTAAGTAAAAAAATATTGTAATATACTAAATAATTCTAAGTATTTAATTTAATTTGAAATTAATTGAAGAATAGTATTAATAATTGTTATAATATATTTGTATAGTTTACGTTATAAAATTAGATGTAAAATGCATTATATAAGTTGGTTTTAATATTCTAACTATTTAATTAAATAATGATAGTATATGTTTTTTTTTTTTTTTTTTTTTTTGTAAATTTATAAGAATAAAAGTAAAATAAATAATGAAAAGTTTTATATTTATTACTCAGACACTATTTTATAATATTTGAGAATAAGTACAAATAAAAGCTTAGTTTAAGTTGAAATTATTTTATGAAATAGAGTTTTATAAATTATTAATATTGAGTTCAAACACTTTACGTATCCATTAAAGACAATTTATCATTGCATCAACCAAATTTCTTTCTCTTCCGTCTTTTACGATTTATTAAATTTTAGAAATAAGTTCCGTGGTGGCAATGCGTGAAAAAAACACAACTCAGTTTGCATTTCTACACAACCAAAATCAACGTTCTTGCCTTCTTTTACTTATTTCATTTTAGTTCTTCTACCTTATTTCATTTTAGTTGTTTGTCCGACAAGATTTTTTAAATTTATGGGTTTTACGAATGTGTGTTGAATATATAATATATAAACATAAACATGTAATTTAATTATCAGCTTAACCTTTTAGTTGAGATGAAAACATGAAATACATATTTCAATTTTTTCTTTTAAATAAAACCAACTCATCCATTAAGAAATATGAAAAAGATGTTGGATACAAGTGGAAAAAGTAACGTTCCAGGCAGAGAAACCAGACTAAGAATCTACAGCCCTAGCAAGAGTATGGACTAACACATGCATTCGCTGATCTAGGAATAAAACGAAAGGACACTAAATCAAAATGTCTAACTAACATATGATATCTCTCAATTAACACAACCAGCATAGGATTAATAATATAATCTTGGGATGGAACATTAAGGAGATGAGACATTAAGACAATCCAACTCCATTGTAGCCGTTTGTGATCGTTCCTCTTTCAGCCAAGACAAGGCTTCTTTAACAGCCAGTGCTTCTGCCGTGTGAGGGTCGTCCAGAAAGCATAACGGACCATTCTTAGCAACCAAATACTCCCTTATAAGATAGAAGGACAACACCAAAGGAAGCCTGCCCACGATCCAAGAAAACCACAGTGCCAACCCGGTAAATTAAATTACGCAATCACATGCCAAAGGTCAATTTAATTAGTTTATATGTTGCTTGGAGTCCGTCAACTATCAGTTTAGACTTTTAGTTGAGATGGAACACATGCTTCAATTGTGAGCACGAAAGGTTTTATCTCACTAGCAATGAAATTCAGAGCACCACCAAAAGTGGTTCTTGTGGAGGTTTTTTTCATAACAAAAAATTTGGGATGGGGTTTTTAACTGATAGGGGTGGGTTTTTTTCTTTTTCAAAATTTATTGTGTAAAATCAAAATTTTGTGCGACACATTGAGTGAGGAAATGGGAGAATGTTGTAGCTCAACTTGTGCGTGAGGGAAACTGCTGCGCCCAACATAGCGCATGGCACGAGCAATGCTGGACGCATAATTTAATATATATATATATATATATATATATATATATATATATATATATATATTACCTTTTCTTGTGAACATTTTTTTTTATTTTCCTCCTTTTTCCTCTTCTCTTTTTTACATGGCACTAAAAATAAATAATAATAATAATAATAATAATAATAATAATAATAATAATAATAATAATAATAATAATAATAATAATAATAAATTAACAAAAAATTTTCATTGTTGAAGTTTCTCTTTTACTCAGTTCTCCGTTCAAAACATATTTTTCCGTGGTGTTAGACCCCCGAGGACTAGTCTGTTTCCGTCACTTTCTGGTTTTTAATGCGCCCAGTCAATGGCTCCACCGGGACCGTTCAATGAACAATATAATGCATTAAGACTAGGAACCCTACGTGTCTACGTGGTTATGATAATGTATTAAGAGTTAAGACTGGGACTTATCTCCATTTATATCAAACCGACCCAATTAAGAGGCAAAGTACTGGCCAGATTGATTTTTCTATACGACAGGAGATTCAAACTCCCGACCCTCTCTTAAAGGACGAGACGGTCACTCACGCCAACCAAGCTGATTTACTATAGTGCTAATTAATTGAATAATAACATGCATGTAATGAATACAAATGTACAGTCCAATTATTAACTTAACACGTTTTATAGATGAGATGAAACACATATTTTAATTTGGTATCATACCTAACTCCATTCCAAACGTTGCTTATAAAAAGAGACTAGGTCCACATATTGCTTAAAACCCGTCAAAAGTAATCGACTCATACACATGAAGGGGCGTGTTGAACATATAATATATAAACATAAATGTGCAGTCCAACTATCAAGTTAAATGTTAAGATGGAGCGCATGTTTCAATTAGCCTTCTTTGTTAAATGTGAACTGATATAAATTTAAATTGAGAACCAACTGTATCAAATAAATGAAAACAAAAAAAAAAAGAAAAAAGAATGAAAGTCAATGATGTAATGAGGCAAAATTAAAAAAATATAATTAAAGAGTTAATTCCATTTTTAGTCCTAGATTTATAGGTGACAATACACTTTTAGACCTTTTCTTTCAAAATATCCACTTTTGATCCTAGTATTATTGTGACATGACCATTTTTTGTCCTCCATCAACAAAACAACTTAAATTTCGCCAAATACAAGACCATTTTAATCTTCAATTTTGATTTTTTTTTTCAAAAAAATAAACATAGAAAATATAGCGAGTCAACCTACTTTGTATAAAAATGATCGAAATGTCTTTGTATTTAACGGCATTTCAATGATTTTCTTGCCGGAGGACCAAAAATGGTCATGAATAATACTAGGACGAGGATGTTACGATAAAAAACGATTAAAAGTGGACTGTCACCTATAAATCTAGGATAAAAAATGGAATTAACTCTATAATTAAATGTGTCAATTTTGCAATAGTTGATGACTAAAAGTAAAATTTGTTATAATATTAAGGAATAAGGGTCAAACCACTCAACTGCACATTAAAGTGCAATTAGGCCATTGAACTAAAAAAGAATGCAATTAAGCCATTGAACAACACAAAAATATGTAATTTAGCCCAAAATGACCTGTTTACCTGATGTAGCAAGTTACCGATTTTAAAAATAAATTTTTAAAATAATTTATAATAATTAATTAATTAAAATACAAAAAAAAAAAAAAAAACAGAAACTGCCGGTTGGAGACGATCCGTCTCCTGCCATGGAGACAAAGACCTTCGTCTCCATGGCTATGGGTTTCGTCTCCTGGCGATAGAGACGAAGGTCCCCTTCGTCTCCGGCAATGGAGACGAAGGTCTTTGTCTCCATGGCTGGAGACGGAAGTTTGTCTCTGGCCATGGAGACGAAGCTGGCCAGAGACGATTCGTCTCCGGCCGGCAGTTTCTAATTTTTATTTTTTTTTTGTATTCTAATTAATTAATTATTATAAAAAATTTTAAAAATCGGTAACTTGTTATATCAGGTAAACAAGTCATTTTGGATTAAATTGCATGTTTTGTGTTATTCAATGGCTTAATTGCATTCTTTTTTAGTTCAATGGTTTAATTGCACTTTGATGTGCAATTGAGTGGCCTATTTGACCTTTATTCCTAATATTAAAGGAATAATCTCAACAATCAGGTATTAATTGTATCTTTATTATTTTGAGAAAAAATAACATATTTTATCAATATGCTTAAAATAAAATACAGGTGGTAGGTTTGCATGATTTAATTTGAAAGCACTATGCATGTGATTGTAATGTTTATGTTGACTATGCGTGACACGGATTGAGATGGAGATGCAGAGTATTAATGAGAAACTCGTAGATCCCATAAACAATATTAAATTCATCAATATTTAAGACAAGCTTCAAAAAGTTTTGGATCAATGATCTTGTGAACTTGGTTCAATTTTATTTTTTTTTCAAGTGAGAAATTTGTTGTTTGATTCCTGAGTGAATTATAAAATAATAGCATATTTAATACTTACATTATACACAACGCTACTTTTAGTCATTGAATTGTCAACGAAGTGAAATTTTTTATCCATTCATAGTAGACGTGTCAAAAAAATTTATTACTTCTCAAAAATCTTTATTCACCGGAACTACTGCTGAAAGTTTAACTCATGTTTATTTTGATTAAATAGCAGTCCAAGTCTCCAATTCCAGTCGTTAGTGACATAAACCACATACCATTTACCCCCATTACGTTGATTTTTTTTCCCCCCATTTTCTATTATATATAGGGTAATAAACGTTAATGGTATACATTTTTGTGTTTGTAGTTACTAAATTCTTCTCCCAAAAAGTTAAAATCTTCAACTCCCATGGTCCTCCAAATTCTGGCCTGACAGAATATTTGTAAATCAGGGTAACTCAATGACTTAGCAGATGAGGCCAAATGCCGGTGTGCACAAAGGTTTTGTTCACTTTGGACATAATCCCCACAATGTCACTGTCGAGTTGTTGGATAATTTGCACTAGCAATCACGTAGGCGAACCTCACTATTGCTCAGACTTTTAATAGGCAGACACGAAATTATATATATATATATATATATATATATATATATATATATATAGGAATGGATTCTATTCGTCCACGTGTCCAGATCTAATGGATGAGAAACACTTTAAAAAAAAAAAAAGCGTGGTGGCATTTTCGTAAATAATTGAACATCGAAGTGCAAGTAAAATGTAATACAAGTGCATGTAAAATGTATTATAGGTGCAAGTAAAAATTTACACTGAGCATCAATACTAAGTGCACTTATAGTTCTAAGTAGTTGCACAGATAGTTATAAGTATTTGCACCTTAAGTGCATGAATGTTTGCGGGTGATTTTCAGGGATATTACTACCCGCTGAACTCAGATCAATGAATGTTAACAAGGCAAAATTACATGCACTTATATGTGAAAGTAGGTGCACCTATAGTTAAAAGTAGTTCCACCTATAGTTATAAGTAGTTGCACCTATAGTTATAAGTAGGTGCACCCAGGTGCATGAATGTTTGCGGGAAGTGAATGTTAACAAGACAAAATTACATGCGCTTATAGGTGAAAGTAGGTGCACTTGTAAGTGATTTTACTTGCACTTCGATGTTCAATTATTTACGAAAATATCACCGCGCTTTTTTAAGCTATTAGATCTGGACACGTGTCGCGTGCTGATTCGTTCGCATATTCCTTCTTGTGCACTTATTCGCACCTGAGTGCATCCCTATATATATATATATATATATATATATATATATATATATATATATATATATATATATATATATATATATATATATATATATATGTTCAATTATTTACGAAAATATCATCGCGCTTTTTTAAGCTATTAGATCTGGACACGTGTCGCGTGCTGATTCGTTCGCATATTCCTTCTTGTGCACTTATTCGCACCTGAGTGCATCCCTATATATATATATATATATATATATATATATATATGTATATATATATATATATGTATATATACATATACATATATATATATATATATATATATATATATATATATATATATATATATATATATATATATATATATATATATATATATATATATATATATATATATATATATATATATATATATATATATTTTGATGGTTTTTTTCGATACCGGATCCACCATAAATCGGGTACAAAGAATATAGAACGGAATACACGACTGGTACGTTTATCACCGAGGGCGTGAGGCCCAATTGATATGCGTAAAAAGCCCAACAACACCAACCCAAAAAATGAGAGCCCAAAGAATAAATAACTAAATATTCAAAAGACTAGGGAATAAATATAATAAAGTAAAGGAATGAGGGACCAATATGTAAATATACTAATGAAAACCTAATTACATTACTAACGAGATTCGAACCTAGGCACACCGGTAAAGAGGGAGGAGATCAGACCACTATACCAAGACTGCAAATGATGCATGGGGGATGCCCTTAGACAGACCAGACCCCCCTTAGCTAGCAGATGATACTGCACCCTCCATTAGTACGGCATCCTAGGAATATCGCCTTCTACCCGAAACGCGTCCCACGTCACCTGTCGTGCGACTGCATCAACCCTCCCTCCACTAATCAAGTGCCGCGTACCGAAGACACTTCCACGAACGCCCCATAGAAAAAGGAGAGCACCGCGCGCGCCCTTGTCAAGGCGCGATAGGCGACCGCGCCCCGATGGGGCTCGGTGCCATGTCATGCCCATGGGGTGCCTGGCGGCGCAACCAGCCGCCACCTAGGGCGACTGGCCCACCCGTGGCGCCACGGCCCCGAGCAGCGAACGCACCCACCGGCGCTACGAAAGCCGCCAGCGCCCCCCTTCTTCCCCTGGGTTCTTCGCGGACCACTCTGCTTCATAGCTTGCACCCTTGGGCCTTGCACAGTTGCACCACCCTCCCTTCTATTTTTCACCCTTCCACCACTATGCCTGGCCTCAGCCAATTAAAATATACAAGATTGAAGCTCACTTCCTCATAACCCTATCATATATATATATATATATATATGTGTGTGTGTGTGTGTGTGTGTGTGTGTGTGTGTGTGTGTGTATATATATATATATATATATATATATATATATATATATATATATATATAAGATGGTGAGAACACTTCCCCGTGTAAAAAGTCTGGACAAATCCGCACCCTCCATCATGAGAAACCAAATGCTAGGATATTATTACCATTACTAAACTTTATGTTTGAAATAGTTGCAAAATGAATATCGCTCTTAAAAGTTTTTAATAATTATATAATTGACCGTGTATTTTTTTACTAAAACCTCAACCATTGATGAACCCTGATGGTTGGCTAGGATCAGTCATCAGTTTTTACAGGAAGCCTATATCCTCATTTGGAGTTAATTACCGATTTGATCCTCGACTATGAGGATTTCACCAATTTGGTCCTTGACTACTAAAATTTCTCAATTTGGTCCTTGACTGTGCAATTTTTACTCGATTTGGTCCTCATTGTAATTTGCCGGTCAAACTTAAAGGGCAAATTGGAAATTTTAAAAAAACATCTTCTTCTTCCCTAACTCTAACTCGTTTGTTTTGTATAGCTAGCTTATCAGTCGAGAATGCAGTCCAACACAGGCGACTCGGTGGCTTCGACGCCGCAGTCGAAGCACCACCAAAACCTCGCCGATGATGGCATCTCCATGCAGCAACTGCCACGTGTCTGCTTCATGTGCAGTTTTGACGGGAAGATCCTTCCCCGGCTGCACAACAATCAGCTCCCCTACGTCGGCGGCGACACACACATAGTCGCGTTGAACCGCCATGCATCTTTCTCATCCCTCCTCATTAAGCTATCCAAGATCGCTGGCACGGCCAACGTGGTTGTGAAGTACCAACTTCCCTACGAGGACATCGACTCGTTTATTACTGTTACGATGGACGAAGAGGTGGAGAATATGATGGAGGAGTATGACCAGGTGGCGCAGAGTCACAAGTCGGCGGCGCATCTGCGACTTTTCCTTTTTCCTATCGATGTCGATTCAAGAACCAGCACAATTAACTCCATCCTCAATGGCTCGACTAAGCGCGAGCACTGGTTTGTCGACACGCATCATCTCTTCGTGAACCCATTACAAATAACAACCACTTCATGAACATTGATGTAGAGCTATAGTTGTTAGTTGAAATACAAATGATTTCTCAAGTTTTCGATTGTGCGATTAGGATTTGATATTTGGGAATTTGGAAATTCTAGAAAGAGAATGTTTTGTGTGTCTGAAATTAGGCAAAGCGTGGAGATGAAAATGGATAGCCGAGAAGGGAAATAAAGTACAATTACAACTATGTCCTCAATTTTATTGCTTTAAAAATGCTTGTTTTACTATTGGACCAAATCGGGTAAAAATGGCATAGTCAGGGACCAAATTGAGGAATTTTGATAGTCGAGGACCAAATTGGTGAAATCTTCATAGTCAATGGATCAAATCGATAATTAACTCTCCTCATTTGATCTTGTCCCTATATACATTGCAATAACGTAACATTTCTACAGTCTATTCATTCAAACCAAACAATAGAATACAATTCTCATTCTTGCCTATTTCATTTCATTACTTATGTAATAACATTCATATTCCCTTAAAATTTATTCCATGAACCAACTATGCTCTAAAAATTAAAGATATCAAAATTGTAACTTTTTAATTTTTAGCTAAAAAATATTATATATATTTAACTATTATAACTCTTCATATTCGTAAATTACACGGTATTGCAGTACACAATACAGCCAATACTACACATGCATTAAACGATCTATCCTAGGGTGGATGGATCCATGAGATAAAATCTAATCAAATTATGCAAAAGATTAAAGAATTTGTTGAAGTAGCATATGCATATCATTAACTCCAACCTGAATTTGTATACACATCATCATACTCATTAAATGCTTCCCACAAGTTAAAATGTCACATCGTCATTTCTTACAAGTTATAGCAATGTTATTAATGAATTGGATGGTTAGAGTACAAGCAAACACATGTGAAACACTCGTAATTGGGAGGATTAGTATTCTAATTATGTATTATTTTCCAACTCATTGAGCCTTGAGCCACAATAAGGTGTTTACTTTGGCAATGCGTGTTTCATATTTATTCGTGTCAAACATGTTAATGATTTTATGCCATAATCTTTATATAATAAAGCATAATTTAGCCACAAAATTTTCTCTCCAAAATATAAATGCATTTTGATAGAAACAAGATTAACAAGTATGGATGCATTAATTGTGTGGGTAGATGTATTTATACATATTTTTTTGAAGTTATTATGTGTATTTATATTGTATAAATTATATTTTATTATTATTGCTCTATCTCTATATCTATATATATATATATATATATATATATATATATATATATATATATATATATATATATATATATATATATTAAAGCATAATGAAGTATAGAAAAAAGTTTCACTACTGGAAATTATTGAATTTCCGACTACTTGAAAGTGATCTTAAATCAAGTTGAAAGCAAAAAGTGGTCGGAAATAGCAACAAGGGTTTTTCCGGATACCAAAAGTGGTCGGAATAAGGCTTTCGACTTGATTTAAGATAACTTTCAGGTGGTCGGAAATTTCAGAATTTCCAATAGTGTTTATTGTGTTCAAATTTATTGGTAAAGTTTTTATATTTAATATAATTTGTGTACATATTCATTTAAACCTCAATTATAATTAATTTGACTCCACATATATAAAGTGGAGAAATTAGATATAAAATAAATATAGTTCTTACATAAATAATCTTTTCCAAATGAATAAATTTTTGGTGGAGATTTTCGACAAATATCGCCTGTTATTTTATTTACATGTTTTAGTTAAATACGTTAGTTATATAATTAAAGTAGTTATTTCAAATTCAAATTCCTTTAAAAAAAATCAAATTCAAATAATAATACAAGTAACAATAAACTTTAAAATCAACATAATAATAGCATAATTAAACTTTTAAAAATATTAAATATTACATTGTATAGTTATACTTACATTTTTAATCAAACTAATTCTGAGCTCAACAACTTAAGTATGTTTTTCTGTTTTCACAACCATTACTTTCTTTGCTAATTAAAAGGATGTCAAAAATTTAATTGGTAAATTTGATAAATTAATAATAGTCCATGCATCGCACGAAACAATTACTAGTAATAAGACTAAACCAAAACCCATTATTTTTACATCATGTTTTATGATGTATAACTGTATCGTGTCAAAAAATTGTCTTGTTTAGTATGTATGGTACATCCAATTTTGATTATAAGTTAGCAATTGTTATGCCATAGACTGGGTTCATTTTACATTGTAGATACTGGACCAAAATAACATTCATATTATGTACATTCAGTTAACATATTATATACTTACAATTAATAAATTATGTACCTATTACAACAAAAATAATTATGTACATACAATTAACATATTATATACTTACAATTAATAAATTATGTACCTATTACAACAAAAATATATTCAATTTATTTATAGGTACATAATATATTAACCAAATGTACATAATATGTTAATTTCAAGTATATAATGTCATTTTGGACCAGCGTCCACCTCGCTGGTGGACCCTGGTCCATGTATAATTTGCCGTAATTAGGGCTTGGGCCATTTTCAATATTAAACTTAGGGGTGATGGCATATTTTTTTGTGGACCATAAATAAAATATATATTTTTAATATAGTAAATGTAAAATATTTATATACTAAATATCGAATAATTGTATAATATACAAAATAATGTAACTTCAATACTTAAATAATGTATATTAAGTATACAAATAATATGCTTATAATATATTAAAAATATACCTTTAATACACAAATAATATATATATATATATATATATATATATATATATATATATATATATATATATATATATATATACAGAGAGAGAGAGAGAGAGAGAGAGAGAGAGAGAGAGAGAGAGAGAGAGAGAGAGAGAGAGAGAGAGAGAGAGAGAGAGAGAGAGAGAGAGAGAGAGAGAGAGGGGAAGGGTTCAGGTGCAGGTATAACTTGTCGTGCAGTTGTGCGGTTAGATATGAGTCGTTGATCAAATTCAGATAACGGCTCAAATCAATGAAAATTAAAAAAAAAAAAACAATAAAAAATGTGTTTCTGGAAGAAAGAAACATAAGCTAAAAATGACGCACCTTAAGTGTTAAAATGGCGCACCTTCAGTTTATAACACGGACACACTCACCTTAAGCATACGAATCACTCACCTTAAACACACAACCCACGCACCTTAAGTACAAACCCCACGCACCTTAACCACAAAATCCATGCACCTTAAGTTTCAATAACTACTCACATTAAGCACACAACCCACACACCTTAAGCACAATCACCACGCACCTTAAGCACAAATCCCACTCACCTTAAGCACAAACCCCACGCACCTTAAGCACAAAACTCACGAACCTTAAGTTTCACCAACTACTCACATTAAGCACAAAACTCACGCACCTTAAGCACAAACCTCACGCACCTTAAATTTGACCTAGATGCAAAAATACCAAATTGCCATCGCAATTTTTTTTATTTTAAAATTTTGGTAATCCTGGACGTTGATATAAGCTAGATTAATGACTCATATTTAACCGCACTTGGGGCTGCCAGCCGCACCAGAACCAATTATATATATATATACATATATATATATATATATATATATATATATATATATATATATATATATATATATATATATATATATATATATATATATATATATACATATATATATATATATATATACATATATATATATATATATATATATATATATATTTTGTTGGGTAATAAGGTGGAAAAAAACTCCAAAATAATAATCCTATGGAAAGATTATTATTATATGGGAAAACAGAAAATCTGGGAAGGAAAATGTGGAATATTTGGGTAAAGGTTAGCACGAGTTTGAACAAATTGTTCTTTTCCTTAAAACCTTATTTGCTACCTCCAACAAGTGCTAGGAGCGTTGTAGCCTAGGTTTCCCAGGATAAAACGTGCTATGATTCTTTGTTTAAGCACCCAAACAAAGAACGCGACAAACAAAGCAAAGTGAGAACACAGTTGGGTAAAGAAGAGAGTAGAAGCAGAGTGTTTGGGAGCTAAAACGTACTGGAATTTCTTAGTTTACCTCTCTTTATATAGGGCTATTGGAGTGATAGCATTCAACATGGCAATTAAATTGGTATTAAAATTAATTGTGTAACACCTGCAACAGCCATGTCCACTAACTAGGATTAAACTTAAATTTAAAATTGGAATTACTAGAAAATTAATTCCGAAACAGTTGAGTTTAATCCCTGAACAGTCACTGCCAGAGAGGATGAAACGTCCTGACCAGAGAACGAATCTGGTTGCAGAACTGGACAGTTTCAGCTTCAAGGCCGAAACTTTGAGCTGTACAGTTTCGGCCTTGAGGCCGAAACTTGTGGTGTTCAGTTTTGGCCTCAAGGCCGAAACTTTCTTCTTCTGTTTTGGCCACAAGGTCGAAACCATGGCTACACTGAATAATTGTACCACAAAATAGCCACTTAATAAGCCATATGCCATTTTAAGCTACTTTTTCCAACAATCCCCCAGATGAATGAAAATTGATTTTCGGGGTATTTTAAAATCGGAAACAACTGTGATCAACGGTCGATCCCTGCATAGGATAGATAGGGTCACACCCTTTGAACCTTCCCTCATGAAGATACATTTACTCTACTGGCTGTACGGTAGAACGCGATGTCTTTGAACCGACTGCCGTTTGCATAGACGATGACATATCTCACACAGGAACCTCCCAACCATGCTTTGTTCTCATGACTGTGCCCATTTTGGTCATGGGTCACCATTCCTGGTTCTACAAGAGTTTGTGAAGAATTGTGCCCATCAATTCTCCTTTGAAGCGAACCTCACTTCTCTCTCACATAGGTGATTCTTTTCCGAGTACCCCGCATACTCACACATGTCAACCGACATTCGAATCACTAAAGCATTTAACATGCTAACCTTGTGCGGTAGCCCCTGTTTATAACGAGGAGTGGTAGGGAATCCGAGATCCCTACAGTGACACACTCCGTTCCGTAATTTAGTTGCCCCATTGGACCTATGTGTCAGCTAGGTTGCGTGTCTACTATAGAACTTTTATACCAAGGGCTTTAGACCCATTCCTCGTCTCAACTTCTCCACAGCTACTCTACATAACCCTTTGGTTAGCAGATTGCTATATTGTCTTTTGACTTTACATACTCAATCGAGACAACACCAGTTGTGAGAAGTTGTCTAATGGTTTTATGTCTACGACGCACATGTCTATACTTACCATTATACATATGATTCTGTACTCTTCCAATTGCGGCTTGACTATCACAATGCACACACATTGGAGGTACAGGTCTTTCCCAATTAGGAATATCCTCTAAAAAATGGCGTAGCGATTCAGCCTCTTCACAACATTTTTCCAAGGCTATTAGCTCAGATTCCATCATGGATCTAGCTATCACGGTCTGTTTAGAGGATTTCCATGTAACAGCTGCACCGGCTAGTGTAAACACATAGCCACTCGTGGACTTAGAGTCCATAATATCAGATATCCAGCTAGCGTCGCTATAACCTTCAAGTACAGCAGGATATCTCCCATAGTGAAGTCCAAGGTCTCGAGTATACCTTAAGTATCTCATAACCTTCACTATTGCCGTCCAGTGCATGGCACCGGGGTTACTCGTATATCTACTGAGTTTACTAACCGCAAAGGCAATATCCGACCTAGTACAACTCATAAGATACATCAAACTACCAATAACGCGGGCATATTCTACTTGAGAAATACACTCCCCATAGTTCTTGGTTAGATGAATTCTACGATCTAATGGCGTCCTAGTCCTTTGATGATTATCCTTGTTAAAATTTTCAAGGATTTTATCAATATAATGTGATTGGCTCAACACAAGACCGTCAGGTCTTCTAATGATTCTGATCCCAAGGATTAAATTAGCCAAACTCATATCCTTCATGTTAAATCTCGCATTTAACATGTTTTTAGTAGACTTGATCATCCGATCGTTAATACCAACGATGAGCATATCATCAACGTATAAACAAAGAATAACATAGCTGTCTATCGTTTCCTTAACGTAGACACATTTGTCACTTTCGTTTATTTTAAACCCATTAGTTAACATCGCATGGTCAAACTTCTCGTGTCATTGCTTAGGCGCTTATTTTAAACCATATAGCGATTTAACCAACTTACACACTTTCCTTTCTTGGCCCGGAACCACGAACCCTTCGGGTTGTTCCATATAGATTTCCTCATCTAATTCGCCATTTAGGAAAGCAGTTTAAACGTCCTTTTGATGAACTTCCAGATTCCGCAACGCGGCTATGGCAAGTATCATCCTAATGGAGTTTATTCTCGTCATGGGAGAATACATGTCGAAGTAATCAAGGCCCTCGCGTTGCCTGTAACTCTTGATTATAAGCCTAGCCTTATACTTCTTGATGGAACCATCGGGTTTCATCTTCCTTTTAAAGACCCACTTGGATCCTAAGGGTTTACTACCCGGAGGAAGATCAACAAGTTCCCAAGTGTGATTCTGTAAAATAGAATCCACTTCACCTTTAATAGCCTCTTTCCACATTGGTCCTTCTGTAGAAGTCACGGATTCTACATATGTTCGAGGCTCGTTTTATATCAAAAAAGTTAGAAAATCGAGTTCATTTTCTATTAGACAAGTTAGAGTACTCGAATCGTACTCCAACAAGTAAGTTAGAAAATCGGGACCAAATGACTTTTCAACTCTTGCCCGCTTACTGCTTCTCGGCTTGAGCTCGGGTTCTCTCTCGGATTCTCCGCTATCATTATCCATAGCTTCGTCAAATGTTCGTTTTGAAGTACCCGGTCCCTCGTTGGACCTGCAAGGAAATACATTTTGAAAGAAAGATGCATTTCTTGATTCTATTATCGTGTTCTTATGTATGTCCGGATTAAGGGATTCGTGTACTAAGAACCGATAAGCACTACTGTTATGTGCATAGCCAATAAAGAAACAGTCCACCGTCTTAGGACCTATCTTTACTTTCTTAGGTGTTGGCACCAAAACTTTGGCAAGACACCCCCACACTTTCAGGTATTGGTAGGAAGGTTTCCTACCGTTCCACAGCTCATAAGGAGTCTTACCGAGCTTCTTGCGAGGTACCTTATTTAAAAGGTACGGTAATTACTTGTCAAAATTGCATCACCCCACATACCTTGAGGTAGGCCCAAACTTATAAGCATCGCATTCATCATATCTTTCAATGTACGATTCTTTCGTTTGGCAACACCGTTCGATTGAGGTGCGTAAGGTGCCGTACGCTCGTGTATGATACCTACACTAGCACAGAAGTCACCAATAGGTGCTTCGTACTCACCACCTCTATCTCTTCTAACCTTCTTAATCTTACGATTAAGTTGGTTTTCAACTTCATTCTTATAAAGAATGAATTTTCCCAAGGCTTCATCTTTGCTTTTAAGCAAATACACATAGCATTAACGTGTGCTATCATCGATATTTATTACCACCTCTTGTTTGTATCGATATAAAATCGCACAAATCACTATGGATTAATTCTAGTGGTTCAGTTTCCCTTTCAACCGATTTGAAAGGTACTTTCGTTAGTTTTGCCTCAACACAAATTTCACACTTGTTATTTGTGTTAATTTGAAAATTTGGAATATGGTTCATGTTAATTAATCTACGTATAGAATTATAATTAACATGACCTAGTCTACCATGCCACAAATTGGAAGACTCAAGCAAGTAAACGGAAGTAACTTTGCTCTTATTCATGATAATAGGCATTACATTGAGCTTAAAAAGCCCATCCGTTACATAACCTTTGTCCACAAACATTTCTAACTTAGACAAAACAACCTTGTCTGACTCGAATACCATGCGAAAGCCATGCTTGTTCAGCAGCGAGCCAGACACCAGATTCTTCCTCAGCTCTGGAACATACAACACGTTGTTCAACGTCAGTTCCTTCCCAGAAGTCATCTTCATAACCACCTTGGCCATGCCTTTCACAACAGACTGAGCAGAGCTTCCCATCCAAACCTTCTCGCCCTCAACGGTCTCAAAGGTGTTAAACATCTCCCGGTTGCAACACAAATATCTTGTTGCACCAGTATCGATGAACCACTCTCGTGGGGTAGAGTCCATGAGGTTCACCTCGGTCACCATAGCCGAAAGATTAATCTCGACCTCCTTGTGACTGCTTTCTTCAACCATGTTGGCTTCAGAATTCTTGTTCTTCTTCTTTGGAACTTTGCATTCAGAAGATTTGTGGCCAGACTTGCCATAATTGAAGCATTTTCCATGAAACTTCTTTTTGGTAATGCCTCCATTCGGACCTAGCTTTCGCTTGTCCTTCTTGTTCTTCTTGGAGCTTTTACCATGCTCTACAACATTGGCCTTAGCGCCAATAGTGACAGAATTTCTCCCATCATTCGTCATGTTCCCCTCTGTTACGAATAAAGTGTAATGATTTTGATATGCCAAATATGTATTTGTAGATCCCCCAATTTTATTTTATAGGTCTAGTAGAGTCTTAGACCATGATCGGGAAATTATTTAAGTTGCAAAAGAGAAAAATAGAGGAAGATGCATGAAAATAGAAGAAGAAGATATAAAACCTAAAATCAAGAATTTGTTTGGAGAAAATGACAAATTGAAGAAGAAGATGAATGATATGAAAATCACGTCAATGCTACTCAATAAGATATCCCAGAAGAATTTTCATTGAAGAAAATTAAGATTGGAAGATTGCATGAATTTGAGTTGGAGATCAAGCATCTATGGAAAGAAAGGAGTACATTAAAGATGATTGGAAATTTAACTAATAAGCTGTACGGACGAAGTGGAAGATGCCTGATTTATTATGCAAAATGCCTAAAGTTTGAATCTCACCATCAATAATTTTACAAGGTAAAATTTGAGAAGCCAAAATTAATTAAATCTGATGGAGTTGGGCGCTAGTTTAAATTGGGAGCTAGTTTCAGAGAAATTGAGAAAAATTGAAATTGGGAGCCAATTCTAGGTGTAGTATGGGATGCAATTTCAAATTGGGGACCAATCAAAAAAAGACATTGAGGAGCTGGGAGCTAATTCCGAAGTCAAGGTCAACATTGGGAGCCAAGTCAAAGTTAATTGGGAGCCAATCAATTACAATGGAGAAATTCAAATTGGGTGCCAATTAGAAGTCAACTCCCAATTACAATGGAGAAATTCAAATTGGGTGCCAATTACAAGTCAATTGAAATTGCGTGTCAATTACAAAGGAGAAATTCAAATTGGGAGGAAGTTCAATGCCAGTTTGAGCTAATTGGAAGTCAAAGTCAATTGGGAGCCAATTACAATGGAGAAATTCAAATTGGGTGCCAATTACAAGTCAATTGAAATGGAGAAATTCAAATTGGGTGCCAATTACAAGTCAATTGAAATTGAGTGTCAATTACAAATGAGAAATTCAAATTGGGAGGAAGTTCAAAGCCAGTTTGAAGTCTGAGAACACCCAGACGTGAGAATGAAGAAGATGAAGAAAAGGAAAAATACTAGTCTAACTAGTATGGGATTAAACAAGTCTAACTAGTATGGGATTAAATTGAAGAATATTTTTTAAATCCCAAAGATACAAGGACCACTTCAGAGTTGATCAGAGAAGCCATTCTACACAAAACTGAGACCCAGATATTTCCAAGAAACGTGAGAAAACCAGATGAATATCAGATGAAGTTTGGGTACTCATTTACATGGAGATGAAGCTCTATCAACGGCTACCTTATATTTTCTGACACTTTGCCAGAAGATAAGATAAGATCTCTGACAAAAGATACAAAAATTCAAAAATGAGATCGTTTCTTTCCAACGGACAGATTCTCATTACCAGCTATAAAATGATGAGATATGAAGACTTGAAGAGAGCATAGAGTAAAGACGAACTGAATAGAAAAGATCAAAATATACGAGCAAAGAGCTAAGAGCTAAAATCTCATTTGGTACAGAGCATACCAAACGAAATCTTCAAGTGTGAGAAAAGAAAAAGAACTCAGAGAGCTTCAAAGAGAAATATTCTGAGAGTTCTTAAACAGAGCAAAACAGAGCATAAAAATCAAGTGCTTTACTTGATACACTCAAAGAGAGAAAAGACTCAGAGCGTTCAAGAGAAATCATTTCAGAGTGTTTCATCTTCATCAAAGAGACCTGCGCATCATTGAAGATCAACTACAGAGTCTCAGAAGTTGGAAGCAAGACAACACTTGTTTTGGAGCAAAACAAGAAAAGGGAGGATAGTAGCACGGAGCTGTGAAATCCTAGATTGTCACACGAAGCTGTGAGATCCGAAGCAGCAGTGACGGAGGCACTGGGCGTGATTAGTGCGGGCTTTGTGATCAAAGCACTAGATCACGGGATATGTTTCTACCGGAGTGTGGAAGACGAGGGGAAAGTAACGCGGAGTCGTGAAATCTTGGGATAGTAGCGCGGCGACGTGAAACCCGAAGCAGCAGTGTGGTGTCACTGGGCGTGATTAGTGCGGGCTTGGTGATCAAAGCACTAGATCACGGAATTCATTATATCTTGGAACCAAGAAGTGGTGGATATAGTGAATTGCTCTTGGAGAGAAGAGCAAGTGGAGTGGGAGGATTACACCACCTCCGAACCACTATAATTGTCTTGTGTTCTTTACTGCTTTATTTACTTACTACTCTTTACTTGCTCTACACGAGATATATACTCACACAATCTCACACACACTTTATCTTTATTTATTTCCGCTGTAACCATACTCTAACAATCTAGTTAAGAGTTTTGGTTTATCTCTGGCTTAGCAATTGTTGTGCTGTACGAAAAAGTTTGAAAGTCTATTCACCCCCCTCTAGACTTTCACCTTACCTCTTTTGGGACCAACACCCTCCTCAATTCTGAGTCGCTGGATCAGGTCCTCCTGGTTCATTTCCTTTATGCTTAAGGTAGTTCTTGAAGTCCTTCCACCCTGGATGCAGTAAGTGGATAACAGATCCCACTAGGAAGGCTTCACTCAACATCATGCCCTCGTCACCGATTTCGTCGAAGATCAATTGTAAATCTTCTACCTGACTTAGCACGGTCTTGGAATCAATCATTTTGAAGTCAAGGAATCGGCCAAACACAAATTTCTTTGCGCCGGCATCCTCACTTTTGTATTTATGATCCAAGGCTTCCCATAGCGCTTTCGTTGTGCCAATCTTGCTGTAACAACCCAAAATTTCATTTTATAAATCCAGTGTTAAGAAATCCCAAAGTAGCTTTTTCACCCCATTAAAAATTTTTTCGAGCAATCGGTGTTTGAATAAAATAATTTTGTTCCATTTTAAAGTTAATTCAACACCAAAGAAATGAATTTCATTCGAAAATTCTAAAGTTTTCGGGTACTTTGCATACCAAGATTTAAATCGAGAATTTTACCCGAGTGAGACCGGGAGAATTAAAAATGAGATTTTGAACAAGTGTTCATCTATTTAGCTTTTGGGAAAATTCACTTTCAACCCCAAAGTAATAAAGAAATATCATTTTTAGTCTATGGTTCATGATGCATGGTGGACCACAAGACATCCAAAAATCCCTTATAAAGTCATCTTTTAGCTTGGGGAAATTACCCCTTTGCCCTCAACCAATCATTGTGTATCATCCTAGGGTTTTGAAACCTATATAAACCCTTCATTCCATTACATTTTCCTGATCTCATTTTCATTGCCTCTTCCTCACATTTGTCTGCCAACATCCAAGGAGAAAAACTTCAAACTAGTAAGCTTGTTCATCCTCCTTTCTAGCATCATTTCTCTTACAGGGCGTTTGGTTGGAAGGAAGGAATTAAGGAGGAAAGGAATTGTAATTCGGTGGGAAAAGAATAAGGTGGAATAAAGTAGGAATTACAATTACATTGTTTGGTAGGGAAGAATAATGAAAATGGGAGAAGTGATATAAAGACTAAAATACCCTTTGTGTAATAATATTAATAATAACATTCAAGGGCAAATATGTATTTTCCTTCCATTTCCCTTTGGATGAATTCATTGAATTTCAATTCATAGGGGGGGACTTATGAATTGCAATTCAATAAATTGAGGGAATTGCAATTCCCTCAAACCAAACAATGTATTTTATCATTTCATTGAATTGCAATTCAACTCCAATACAATTCATGCCAACCAAACACCCCCTTATAGTATTCTTTAGTCTTTAAGAATATAGGCTAAGGATAGAAAGTTTGTTGGGAAGTGTAGGTGGTGAAGGAGGCTCAAGCTAGACCAAGAGGAAGAAGAGATCCAAGCAAGAAATCTAGTCTACAAGAGGTATAACCCCATGGATTCCTCTTTAGATTTGGCTATGTGAAGCCTAGTTTTGAGTAGAAATGGAGTAGAAAATATGAGCTTTTGATGTGTTTATGTTTAGAAATGTTTTGGTATGTGTTTATGAGTTGTTGAGATTGTTTTGGACATGTTTGGACAAGTTTTTGCAGGTGAAAGGCTATCTGGTGCGCAACACAGTGTGCACCAGACCAGAGTGGCGGCCCTAGCTGCGGCCCATCAGAAGGGTCGCCGGCTAGAGTCGTGCCACCACGGGACTAGGGCATGGCCCTAGAGAGGGCCGTCACCTAGTCCTAGCGTAGTGACGGGTCTATAGGGGGGGACCATGAAGAGTCCCGCCCCAAGTCCCTGAGTATTGTTCTGAAGAGATGTTGTGCAGTGGCCGGGCCCTTGTGGCTTAGCTACGTGTCGTTTCGGACCGAGTGTTACGGGCCCTTGTGGCTCGGCTCTTTGGGATCGTCTTGACGCACGTCTTGCTTTGATTTGGTTGAATTTGGATTAAAAACGAGTATGCTATGAATGATTATGTGAAGAAATGTTACACAGTGCATATTTTGCCTAACTCTCTATGTTTGAGAAATTGTTGATTTTGTGATCAAATAATGTCCTTATTGAGTAAAGAAGCATGATCTTTTAATCCATGAGAATAGAAGCATACTTGTTGAGTGGAATGTATAGAAATTGCTAATTTTGCAAACCAAGTATGATGATATATCCTTGAATATTTCATGTTAGTTTATACATGATTTAGAAGCATGTCATAGAGCATTTTGACATTTCACATGAGTCATATTTCGGAAATGCATAAGGGACCAACGTGAGTCCAAGAATACGTTCAAAAACCATGAGCATGTGGTATATCATTCTTTGATGCATTGAGAAGTACTATAATTGTTGCATGCATGATATTGATGCATGAGAGATATATTTATGTAATATTTATATCGGTGAGGTTTTGGAGGATACCGTTTGGATTATGTTCCTCTCGGGAGATGATTATGGACATTGCGGTCCCAGAGTATGTAACGCGGCGTATTCCCACGTTACGAGGTTGGAAACTTCTCGCCGGGCTTGGAATCCTGGTTAGGGGGTGTGCACACTAATAGTTCGATACCTGATTCCACAGAGTTTGAATCACGAGATTGGTCCCGTAGACGGTAGGAGATATTGGGTAGGAATTATACCGTTCCAGATGGGGTAAGTCACACTTCTGTGACACCCTAAGCCGTCTACGAGTATAAGAGAAAGAAAGAGAGTCAACAGAGACTCAAGAAATAGAGTCAACAGAGACTCAAGTATGAGAGTCAATATAGATTCGATAGAAAGAAAGAGAGTCAAGAGAGACTCGAGAAAGTAACAAAGAAACCTCCATAGAAAGTACTCTATTTTATATATGAGTGTATGATAAACTGTTGCACTAGATTGCATAAGAATATGATTATATTGTTGCACGAGATTGCATAAGAACATGAGTATATTGTTGCACTAGATTGCATAAGAGTATGATTATATTGTTGCACAAGATTGCATAAGAACGTGAGTATATTGTTGCACTAGATTGCATAAGAGTATGATTATATTGTTGCACGAGATTGCGTGAGAAGCATGATCATAATGTTATACATGATTGTATGCAAATAGAATATCGTAAAAGATTGTTTAATGAGAAAACTAACTGGAGAAAATCCTTGAGTATGATTACTGTGATGTAGTAGAAGATCTACTTAATAAGCTATGTGATAAGAGTGTAATTGCATGTGAACACTTGTTACCTAATTTGCAAATATGACCCGATCTGTAAGCATGGATTGCTTGATAAGCTATTTGAAAAGTCTACATGTTGTTGAATATACGTGATCAGTCTTACACATATATAAGCATGCCAGTTGATATTATAGGGTGCAAGCATCTAGAAAGTATGTGATAATCTAGAGATACTTTGAGATTAGTTTATTGATACAATGATATCAAACGTTTTCCATGGATATGCTAGAATGCTTTACATGGTCGAGTGTGGTTATACTTAACTTCGTGCTAACGGGTTTTTTTCCTGTTTGTTTGTATGTTGTTTGTAAAACCCCTTTCAGGTGGGCCCAGCAGTGAGAGAAGATCAAGTTAGATTGTCTCTTAGTTTGAGCTATCTAAACTCTAGTTCTATTTTATGATGTCTTTATGGAATTAGACTTATGACCTCATACTTTATGATGATGTTTGTAGATTGTTTTGAGGTGATGTTTTCCCCCCTTACTTTTCAGTATTTACCTTAGTACCCAGACTTAATCATATGTTATAGTTTTACCCTTTTAGCTTGTGCAATCACCAAGAGTGGTGGTTGTGGCGGTGACACCCTCACTACTTTTATCTAGTTTTTCGCTGCTTAGATTATGTTAATGTCTGTTTAGAGAGTTAATTTAGAGTTAAAAAAGTGGGGTGTTACAAATTGGTATCAGGGCGGTACGAATCGCAGGAAACTTAGGAAGATTGACCCTTATGATTGAGTATAGAAACTCTAAGTGAAAGTCCTAGGAGGGACAAGTTGAGGAAAGGCCTTTAAGTTGAAGTCTCGAGAAAGACAAGTTAAGATGAGAACTCTATGTGAAATCCTAAGAGGGATAAGATTATGGGAGGAACCCTAAGATATGAAGACTGAGATGAGAAGGACTCTAAGTCCAGTGACCGAATATGAGAATCAGAGTTAAAAGAAACTCTAAGTGTCAGTTAGGAACGCGAAGAGATCGTGATTTCCTTTGTGTTTGCTTATATGTTTGTGCTTTATCAATGTGTTTAAAGTACGTGTTTCTATCTTTTGAAAGTGAAACAGAGAAGTTTTTCAGTGAGAAGCTAAAGTGGAAGTCAAAAGTTGAGATTGTGAAAGCTAAAGTTTGAAATTGAAAGTTTTATAAAGGTGCTAATGTGAAAGTATACGAGTTTATACTTATGCCTTGTTTATATGATTTACCAATGTGCTTGTTATCCTTTGATATTTGCTTTGAGTAAAGTAGAGAAGTAAAGAGAGTAGTTGAAAGAGAAAAACCAAGAGTTTGAAAGTTTAAGCTTAGAAGGGAAGTTGTGCTTGCTAAGTTGTTAAAGTTGAAGAGATGCCTTTGCTTGCGTTGTGCTTTGGTACTGTGAGCTTTGCCTTAGAAATAAGAAAGCTAGAGACAGTTAACTCTTAAGAGCTCTAACTTTGTTTTTTCTCTTTCACGTTAAAGGTGGTGAAATGCCACTGAGACGGCCCTATGGGGATAAGTCACCTTTTGGTAGCAAGTACACCCTTGGCTTGTCAATTCAAGGGGGAGTTAAGAAGAGAAAGAACCGGTCGGGACGAAGGAAAGAATTTGCCAAGGGTCAACGCAATCAGCCACTCAATGTAGTGATTGTAGAAGAAGGGGCACAAGGAAGAGTGCTCACCACTCGTTTGGATCCCGCTGTACCAGTGGAGCTAGTCACATGGGTGCTCCTAGTAAATCACGTACCTACAGTGGTACTCTTCGATTCTGGAGCTACCAACTCTTTCATATCCTCGGTGATGGTGGATGAGTTTGGATGGCAGCCTACCAGTCAGAGGAAGATGAGCATTCGGCTAGCCTCGGGTAGACTGATTGATTGCAAGGACATCCTGGAAGGTTTGCCTGTGGAGATATCGGGGGTAACCTTTCCCGGGGACTTCATTAAGATAGAATTGGAGGGTATGGATGCAATTTTAGGAATGGACTGGCTGGCCAAATACAAAGCCAAGATCGTATGTGAGGAACGGAAGGTAACAATGAGAGGACCAAAAGGAAAATACGTATCATACAAATGTAATCCGGAACCACCAGGCATGCGAGTGGTATCTATGGCTAAGATGAGTGTTAGGAATAAAGTATAATGGTTTTTATATGCCAAATATGTATTTGTAGATCCCCCAATTTTATTTTATAGGTCTAGTAGAGTCTAAGACCATGATCGGGAAATTATTTAAATTGGAAAAGAGAAAAACAGAGGAAGATGAATGAAAATAGAAGAAGAAGATATAAAGCCTAAAATCAAGAATTTTTCTCGAGAAAATGACAAATAAAAGAAGAAGAAGATGAATGATATGAAATCACGTCGCTATTAATCAAAAATATATCCCAGAAGAATTTTCGTCGAAGAAAATTAAGATTGAAAGATTGCATGAAATAAACTTGGAGATCAAGCATCTATGGAAAGAAAGGAGTACATCAAAGATGATTGGAGATTTAACTAATAAGTTGTACGGACAAAGTGGAAGATGCCTGATATATTATGTGAAATGGCTCAAGTTTGAATCTCACCATCAATAATTTTACAAGGTAAAATTTGAGAAGCCAAATTTAATTAAATCTTGGCGCTAGTTTGGCTTTGGGAGCCGATTTCATAGGAATTGAAAATGGGAGCTCCCGATTTCATAGGAATTGAAAATGGGAGCTAGTTTCAGAGAAATTGAAATTGGGAGCAAGCTTCACATGGAGTCAATTCAAGTTGTAGTATGGGATGCAATTTCAAATTGGGGAGCAATTAAAAGAAGCCGATTTCATAGGAATTGAAAATGGGAGCTAGTTTCAGAGAAATTGAAATTGGGAGCTGTTGGTTTTCGGGCCCAGGGAGGTCCAACACAACCTTAGTTGGTGGATTCACCTTTCACACAGGGTTGTAAAAGAAAGGGAAGTATTTCTAATGGCTTCAAGTGTGTCTCTCTTTTCTCCTGGGATCAACTTGTCTCTATTACAAGGGTGGAGGAGCCTTTATATAGCAGGCTCCCCTCCTGCCGACTTGAAGGCCATTAATGGCTGACTTCAAGGCTAATTACAACCACCGAGCCATTGTGTGCCGTTACCGGATCGGCTAATGGCTCTTTGAATCCGTAACAGTCTGACCGAGTTTTGCCTTGAATGCCTCCAACGGCTCCGGGGCCGGGTCTTTTTAAATGAGGCCTCTCAACGCTCGCTTAATGGCTCTGAGCCATCTCTCCATGGACTTGGGCCTGGGCCGACTCCTGGACTCGGCCCAAGCTTTCACTAGGCTTCTTCCACGGCCAGCCCACGTTCTTTGTCTTGGATTCCCTTCTTGGGCCAACCTTTCTTGGGCTGGGGTTCTCACCCCATCAACTAGTCCCTCACTTTTCCACATCCGGTCCGCTAATCCGGATTTGGAAAAGTAGTAACTGATCATCTCTTTCAATCACCGGATCCATACATTCAATATCCCTTATGACGCCCGGATTCTCTGCCATCTTCCCGGATTCAACGGAACCGTTTGGATTCTCCTAGCTCTGCGCGGCTCCTATAAATTGTCTCGTACTCTCCTCATCTCATCCACTGGTCCACCATGGGTCGCTCACCTCTAAAAGGGAAGCGGATCGATTTCGGCTCTCCTCGACGTCCCCTTCCTTTGAAGCGGACTCGACCTGAGAGGGAAAGCAAAAAGAAAGCTTCTCGACCGACTTCTCGGAGATCTCCTGCGGGTGCCACCTCCGCAGCTCCTCAACCACCGACCCTGCCTCAGCGAGAGGTCGTGCCATCTCTGCTCCGCCCGCCGACTCCAACAACCGCCAGGGCGAGTTCTCAAGATGGGTCCTTCGTGGAGGTGGCCGTCCCTGAGCAATTGACTTTTCGCATGACGTTCTCTATCCCACTGGATGACCCGGACGGGCCAGTCACGGGCCTGATGGATGATGAGGATTACGCTCGTTACTTGGAGACGTATCCTGATGAGGAGGAGCCTGTGGACCTACCGCTCATGCCGTCCTTCTGGGATTCGTTCTGTCCCTCTCCCCTTGGGCCATCGGGGGGAATGTTCTTTGGAAGCGACTCCTCTTCACCCGGCGAGTGATCACCTCGACCAGTGTCGGCTTCGTATTTCCGAGGGGCTTACTTAGGAGCATTTTAATTATTTCTTGTTGTAATAAGCTCCCGACTCGTTGTATCACCCTTTTTCAATAAAATGCTATCTAACCGACTTGTCTTATATTTCGTGCTTGTCGTGTATACTTCTGGCTGACTGGTTGAGGAGTCGGCCACATCGTCAGGCTTTTTTCAGTCTGACATCTGCAAGATTCCCCATATCTCGGGTGAATCTAATCTTTTCTGCGCGGCGTGCGATTCTCACTCTTCCCAGGCGGATTTGATGGAACTAGTCTCTGACAGAGATTCGCGTCATCCGTCTAATCCAGTTCAGTTATGTCAGTTACAATTTCTTCCGTGATTCTCACCAAGGTATTCGCTTCCATAGGGCTATATAAGGACCCTCCATGGTTCGTGCAAATCACAATATACCTCATTTTCAAAAGCGCGGAACTATGAGCTACAGAGACGGTGATCGCCGCTGGTCTACCCGCAACCAGGAGCATGCTCGACTGGAGAAGCTGAAGCAAAAGAGGCTGGCTAATGGAGGGCGTTTGGTGGGCGACTCGGCTTCAGACCCCATTGTGGTGCCCCCGGACATGCTGGACCTGATGTGTACGGAGCCGGCTGTCGCGGAAATGGAACCAGTGGCGGACGACCCAGTTCCAGAGGAGGAAGAAGTGTGGGAGGTTCCTCCGCTCTTTGGGGTGGCTATGTCTCCGAGCGCCCTAGAGAGGCCCCTGCAAATGATCGACGATGGGAAGCCGGCTGTATACCTAGACGAGGTGTCGGAGCCTGAACCGAGTCCTTTGCCTTTCCGACCTCAGTACTTCTTGGAGGGCCCTCTGCCTGCTCGCCCGTCAGAGGAGAAGGAAGCCAAGCCCTGATCTACTTTTCCCTTGTATCTTACCTTCGGCCGAGTCCTGGGCCTTGTACTTTTCGTGTTTGTCGAATAAATTGTATCCTTTCCTATTTTGCTTGATGCTCATCCATTCCTTGATCAACTTCCAACCCTCCCCCATGGGAACTTTTCTTTGTTGAGGAGTCGCCAAATCTGGTTGTCCGACTCTGAGACCGGAATCTTTTTGTGAGCCCTGCCCGTGTCGACTGATGGACCGGGTTCCATCGGACCTTTCTGGAAACTTCCACCCTAGACCCGGTGGGCCTAGAGGCCGTAGCCTACGATGGGCTTTTAGCTTAGCAGGCCGGGTTACTGCCACCGGTTCACTCCTAGGGTAGACGCGCCGCCCGTAGGCTAGCCCTAGGTCTGAACCGTCTCTCCGCCTTCCGAAGCATTAATTACGCCGTCTTTTCACCTCTTATCACCCTTCTCTTCTCCAATGAGAGGGTGACGCGTGGCCGTCCATTGGGATTCCCCCCCTTTTAAATAGCCATTTTCCTCTCTCTTCTCCTTACTTTCTCCAACTCTCCATACTCAGTGCCAAACACCTCCGATCCTCTCTGCAATCTCCTCTGTAAAACCCCAGATTTTCGAAACTTTTGAAACTTATATAAAGAAGGTAAAATCTCATTAAATCCCAAAACATAATATAAGGAGTACGGGGTGTTATGCCACACCTGAGCTAGAGAACTCAGGTGCACAGGCTCACTAACTAATATCCTCAACAAAGTAAATGCATAAACATGGCACGCAGGCCGAAAGGGAAACTATCTACTTCTACGCTCCAGGGTTCTAGCGCGCTCCAGTGTCTACTCTTCTGTGCCTGAAAGCCAAATATATCTGTTCAGCGAGAGATGCTGGTAACCCACTCCAACGCGTTGAAATACAATACATATAGATATACACATAGTTATACGAAAAACCATTTCGAAGCATGAGATATATCCTAAGAGACTCTAGCTTTGAAAACAGGGAATAGACGCGACAGATAGAGCTAAGCACAGACAACAGTTATACCAAGCATATACAGTTTACAATATGGGGAAACAGGCAGGGCAGATAAAGATAAGCACAGTTAATATCCATAACCCAACATATACGATTCCCGGCATAGATCCCAAAGTCACATCCCAAGACACTCATAACAACAACTCATCCATATCTCATCACATAGCACACTTTGTTGGCGCCACAGGACCAATCGCATGCCCATACATGAGGGTCAGCGCATATAGCTCTGACACGGCCCCGCAGCACCCTGCCCCGTATCGCAACACGGAGGGGTCGATTGCAACCGACCGATGAACTGCAACTCATCATAGTGTTTGATCGCAACCAAACAGTGGACCGCAGCCCAAGAGTATGTCATCTGACCGCAGCCAGGAAATATGAACCGCAGCTCATGTAGAAATGTTTGATCGCAACCAAACGATGGACTGCAGCCCGAGAGTGTAAATCTGACCGCAGCCAGCTTCTGAACCGCAGCTCAGGGACAACCAATCCGATCGCAACCGGATTGGGGTATCATGCACACATAACACATAGCAAGCACATGCAACCCACATTAACACATTGGGAAGGGGGAGAAAACGTATAACAAAACCTATGCGTGATCCTTCACATGCTAAGAATAATCCTAAGGGGTACATACTCCTTTTACCTAGGTCAACGGGATACCAATTCAACTAGCATGCAATATATAAGACTCGTACAACCTACGAACGGTACCCGAAATATCAAACTAGACATAGGCACGATAGACGGAGTCCATTGGGACACCACGGGGGTCGGGGGAACATCAAACGGGGAAGCCAAAATCCCAAAGTGGGGTATTTTCCAGCGGGTAGCCGGTGGGTGAGGGTTCACCCGCCGGCTGCTCACCGGTGGCATAATTTCGGGCAGCGGGTGCCCGGCGGGCAGCTGCCCGCCCGCCGGCTGCCCGCTGCCGGCGTTGTCCATAATGGCCGCGGGTAGGTGGCGGGTCCCCTACCCGCACCTACCCCCCACTGACTCTTTTTCACCAAAAACGCCCCGGGAACCTTTGTGGAACCCGAAACCATTCTTAGACACTTTCAAACGCAATTGGCAACAACACGTAGACAGTTAACGGATTCAAAAGCAAGAACATACGGCACATAACCTATCATGCTTTTCTAAACATAATCAACACCCAAACATACGAATTCCCACCCAATATACCAAGAATAATACCATACGAATTCCACGATACAACCTAGGGTTCTAATTATTTTTAGATCAACAAGAACACAATTCATCTTCTAATATCAAGATTCGGTAGGAATATCACATAAACATCAAGAACGTCATATAATCATCAAGAACCTCTTAATACCATCAAGATCATCAAGATCACTCATGGAATCATAACACCAATCACCAAGATCAACATAATGAATCGTCAACACACAAGAATATGGGGGAAATCCTAAGAGGGGAATCATAGCTATGAAAATAGGTTTTGTTGAGACATGGGTTACCTCTTAGCCTTAATTAATTCCTTGGCTATGAAGGGTCTTTCTTTAAGCTTTCTTCTTTCTTGATTTCTCCTAGGGGAATTTTTGGAACTTCTTGTGTGGTGAGGGATTTGTTGTGGTGGGGGTTCTAGGTGCCTCTTAAGTCCCCTATTTATATACCTAGGAGTCCTAATTAGGAACTAATATTATAAGCTTGCTAATTCTATTCCTTTTAGGGCTAGGGGTTGGGTTTTAGGGTTGAGGGCCCACAGACTATGATGGGTCTTTTCCTAATTAATTATTGTAATTTAATTCTTTCTTTTGGGAAATTGGTTAAATGATTAATTGGTTTTAGGGGCCGTAACACGGGGTGTTACACTCTCCCCCCCTTACGAGGGGCTTCGTCCTCGAAGCCCGTTGTGTTAATCCATTCTTTCACCCCTGGACATCCCGCATTTTGGCCTCCTGGTTAGGAATGTGGCCCCACGTTGTGTCTTAGCTGGGGTAGACTGGACTTCCGGTGGTGTGGTGATAGGAAGGTTTGGGTCTACCTCAGTCTCCTGCTCCTGAGCTGGATGTCCTGCGAGTGTCCAAGGTGGCCTTGATTGCTGCCACCCTCTGATCTAGTGCGCGTGTCGTACGGATCAAGGATGAGAACCCTTCCTCCATGATTTGGTTTTGCCGGTTGAGTTGTGCGAGTATGCGCTCATTGATCGAGCCCTCGTTTTGCTCCCTTGGGTTCCCTCCCGATCGTGGGTGCACCGATGGGTTAGGCTCGTCATCCTCCTTCTGATCCTCATTTCCCTCCTGACCCCCACAATCTTGCATTGCTCGTTTGAGCTTTTTGTTGGAGATGTCCAATTGGTCGACCAATTCCCTTCGCTCTTCCTCGGGTTTGAGGCAAATTTCTTCGAGGGTGAGGTAATGCCCCCCTTCAATGTAGTAGATATCATTGCGGCGGAGGTTCTGGGCGTTAAAGATCATGCCATTTGCGGCCTTGACCTCAGTGTGGCTTAGGTTGACCCCCTTTTTCTCCATGATCCAACTTAGGATCATCCCGTAGGGTAGGCTAAGTCGGTTGCTTGTTTTGCAAAACTCCATGTGTTTTAGCATGAGGGCCGGCAGGTTGAACTTGATTTTGTGTTTCAAGAGATAGGCAAAGGTTCACTCTAAACTCCCCATGTCCTTGCTCTTATTGTTCGTGGGCAAGAGGCTATCGGTCACAATCATAACCAATATCTTTTGCTCCGCCGTTAGCCACTTCCTATTTGGTCGTGTGGCCGAGGTGAATCCTTCCTCTTTCCCGAGTAGGTACCCGAGATAGTCTTTGTACCCCGTGTTTTGGGTATCAACCCACCCCTTTCGGTCGTAGTTTGACACACCCGTGGTGGTCAATTTCAAGAGCTTGGCCAAGCGGCCTTCGGAGAGTATAATTTCTTTGCCGCGGACCTTGGTGGTGATTTCTAGCTTATCACCCCATTTGGTGGCTACTAGGTGTTGATAGAACTCTTTCACCAATTCGGGGTACGTATCCCTCTTGATGGTGAGGTATGTATCCAAAAGGCCTTGATAATTAAGCATATCGACCAATTCCGGGGAAAATTGGTCGGGTTCAAGGGCTTTACCTCCTATTACGGTGTAGCCGGCGTTGCTCCATTCTGGGGTACGGGTTCCGAGGGGTTTCTTCGGCATTTTGGGGTAGATGACACTTTTCCGATGACCTTTCCGGCGGGTCTCCGGCGCGTTTTCTAGCGAGTTTTCCGGCGGGCAATTTTCTCCGTTTGCGAGGGAGGCAACGACGAGCTGTGTTCCGGCATTGGCTCGGCGAGGGGAGGCGACGGCATGCTGGTGGCGGCTGGTCTTGTGCCGTCGACGTCGCGTGGCAGCGGGTTGCTGCCGGGTGCGGTGTGGGCGGTCGGTGGTTGATCGCCGGCTGTGGTGCTGGCGTGTGGATGGGGCGCCGCTAGTGGGTTGCGGTGGCGGGCGAACGTCGGTCGAGGGAGGTGGGTGGTGGTGCGACGGAGTTTGCGGTGCTGAGGGTGGCAGCGTTGGAGGGGAGGGGAGAAGATGAGTGTTAGGAATAAAGTGTAATGGTTTTGATATGCCAAATTTGTATTTGTAGATCCCCCAATTTTATTTATAGGTCTAGTAGAGTCTTAGACCGTGATCGGGAAATTATTAAATTATGAAAAGAGAAAAACAGAGGAAAATGGATGAAAATAGAATAAGAAGATATAAAGCCGAAAATCAAGAATTTGTCTGGAGAAAATGACAAATTGAAGAAGAAGATGAATGATACAATATTCACGTCGCTACTACTCAAAGAAGATATCCCAGAAGAATTTTCGTGAAGAAAATTAATATTGGAAGAATGCATGAAATTGACTTGGAGATCAAGCATCTATGGAAAGAAAGAAGTACATCAAATGTGATTGGAGATTTAATCAAAAGCTGTACGGATGAAGTGGATGATGCTTGATATATTATCCGTAATGGCTCAAGTTCAAAACTCACCATCAACAATTTTACAAGGTAAAATTTGAGAAGTCAAATTAAATTAATCTGATGGAGTTGGGTGCTAGTTTAAGCTTTGGGTGGCAATTGAGATGCAATTGCACTTGGCTCCCAACTTGAATTGGGAGCCGATTTCATTGCACTTGGCTCCCAACTTGAATTGGGAGCCGATTTCATAGAAATTGAAACTGGGAGCTAGTTCGAAGCAATTGAAATTGGGAGCCAGTTTCAGAGAAATCAATTGAAATTGGGAGCAAGTTTCACATGGAAATCAATTCAATATGGGAGCAAGTTTCACATGGAAATCAATTCAATATCAATTCAATATGGGAGCAAGTTTCACATGGAAATCAATTCAGTATGGGAGCCAATGTAGAATTGAAATTGGGAGCCAATTGAGGTTGTAGTATGGGATGCAATTTCAATGTTGGGGACCGATTCAAAGAAGACATGGAGATCAAATTGAATTGAGATGAAATTCAAATACGAGGAGAAGTCTGGGAGCCAATTTCAAAGTCAAAAGTCAACAATTCAAATTGGGAAGCAATTGAAAGCACCAGGAGCAGTTGGGAGCTAATTGCAAGTCAAAGTCAATTGGGAGCCAATTACAATGGAGAAATTCAAATTGGGTGCCAATTACAAGCCAATTGAATTGGGTGTCAATTACAATGGAGAAATTCAAATTGGGTGGAAGTTCAAAGCCAGTTTGAAGTCAGAGAACACCCAGACGTGAGAATGAAGAAGATGAAGCAGAACTTACAGTGAAAAATATTCTCACAAGGAAAATACTAGTCTAACTAGTATGGGATTAAAATAATGATTATTTTTGAATCCCAGAGATACAAGGACCACTTCAGAGCTAATCAGAGAAGCTATTCTACACCAAAACTGAGACCCAGATATTTCCACTCAACGTTAAAACAGAGGAATATCAGATGAAGTTTGGGAGCTCATTTACATGGAGATGAAACTCCATCAACGGCTAGCTTATCTCCTTCTGACATTTTTGCAGAAGATAAGATAAGATCTCTGACAAAAAATACAAGATTTCAAAAATGAGAGCGTCTCTTTCCAACGGATAGATTCTCATTACCAGCTATAAAATGATGAAGATGTGAAGACTTGAAGTAGAGCAGAAAACGAACAACGAACAAGAGAGCAGAAAATTCGAATCCATCAAAGGAATCGAATAGAGCAATTAAGCTTGAAAGAGCATAGAGCAAAAATCTCATTTGGTACAGAGCATACCAAAAATCTTCAATTGAGAAGTGAGAAAAGAAAAAGAACTCAGAGAGCTTCAAAAGAGAAATATTCTGAGAGTTCTTAAACAGAGCAAAACAGAGCATAAATATCAAGTGCTTTACTTGATATATTCAAAGAGAGAAAACACTCAGAGTTGTCAAGAGAAATCATTCCAGAGTGTTTATCTTCATCAAAGAGACCTGCGCATCATTAAAGATCAACTAAAGAGTCTTAGAAGTTGGAAGCAAGACAACACTTGTTTTGGAGCAAAACAAGAGAAGGGAGGAAAGTAGCACGGAGCTGTGAAATCCTGGATTGTCACACGGAGCTGTGAGATCCGAAGCAGCAGTGTCGGAGACACTGGGCGTGATTGGTGTGGGCTTGGTGATCAAAGCACCAGATCACGGGATACGTTTCTACCGGAGTGTGGAAGACGGGGGGAAAGTAACGCGGAGTCGTGAAATCCTGGGATAGTAGCGCGGCGACGTGAAACCCGAAGCAGCAGTGTGGTGTCACTGGGCGTGATTAGTGCGGGCTTTGTGATCAAAGCACTAGATCACGGAAATTCATTGTATCTTGGAACCAAGGAGTGGTAGATATAGTGAATTGGCTCTTGGAGAAAAGAGCAAGTGGAGTAGGAGGATTACACCACCTCGCGAACCACTATAATTGTCTTGTGTTCTTTACTGCTTTCTTTACATACTGCTCTTTATATATTTGCTCTCACGAAGATATACTGATCACACAATCTCACACACACTTTATGTTTATTTATTTCCGCTGTGCACCATACTCTAACAATCTAGTTAAGAGTTTTGGTTTATCTCTGTCTTAGCATTTGTTGTGCTGTGCGAAAAAGTTTGAAAGTCTATTCACCCCCCCCCCCCTCTAGACTTTCACCCTACCTCTTTTGGGACCAACAATGAGGTTGGGTGATTTGGGGAAGAAGGAGAAGGGTTTTTGATTTGGGGATTCTGTGGGTTTTAGGGATTTGTAGGGGTTTTAACAAGGGAGTGTTTCCTTGAGGTTTTAAGAAACACTCATGGGCTAGTGGTTAAGTCTTGGTTATTTAAGTGGGAGGTCTAAGGTTCCATTCCTAATGGTAGCATTAGTTTTCTTGATGGTGTGGTCTTTGTCTTTTTCCTTCTTTTGTCTTTTAGTGGTGGAGGGCTTGGCTTGTTGGTATAACTTTAGTTCCACCCCCCGTAAGTGGGATCGAATTTCGATCAAACCTTTATTTATAATAATTCCGAAATAACTAAGCTAAGTAAGTAGTTCTACTAAGAAGGTGTTTACAAGGAATTTGACGGTTGATCCTAGACAGAATTCGTTTTCTTGGTTTTCTTCCGCGGGGTTTACGTGGTCCTCGTCTTCGGGGGCGAGATTTCCTTCCTCGAGGTTTCCCTCGTTCCCGAGGTCGGCCTGGGTGCGGCTCATGACGAATATTTTCCCAGGGGCGCCGTAGTTTCCTTGGTGGGCGGTGCCCCCGTGTTGACCCATGGCGGTGGGGCGTGGCCTTTGGGGTTGAGTGCACTGGAAGGCCTTGTGTCCCTCTTCACCGTAGTTGAAGCATCGCCAGGGATTGCCCATGCAGTCTTTACCTCTGTGGCTTTTGTTGCATTTCGGGCAAGGGAAGCTCCTTGTGTTAGCTTCGTTGTTCCCTAGGGGCGGCCTTTGGTTGGTCAGATTGCTCGATCTTGTGTTGGTGTCATTTCTCGTCCTTTTTACAGGTGGTGCTCCACCTCTGGTGTTTCTCTTTCGTATCTGTTCCTGAACTCCGCGTTGGAGTAGTTGGATTCGATAGAGATTAGCGGCACTGGAGTAAGCCTCGTTGAGGGTCCGGGGTCTGCTTACCACTAGTGCTTTTCGGGCTTCGAAGTTAAGGCCCGATACGAATCTCTCTATTTTGGTTACCTCGGTGGGGACTAGTTCTGGTGCGAAGCGTGCTAGCTCGAGGAATCGTTTATGGTACTCCATGACGGTAGCCGTCCCTTGTTTCAAATTGAGGAACTCTTCGTACATGGATGTTTTTACGTGTGTTGGATAGAATCGTTCTCGTAGTCGCGTCTTGAGATTTTCCCAGTTGAACCCTGGTTCTTGTTGGTAAGCGGGCCCCTCATGGATCCACCAGAGATCGGCCTCGTGTCCGAAGTAGAACGAGGCTATCTCTACGCGACGTTCTTCTGGGCATTCCACTAACCCTAGAATTTTGTCGAGGGTCCGGATCCACTCCTCCAGGATCACGAGGTCCTCTTCTCCTGCGAACATGGGTGGTCGATGGTTTGAAACTTGTCGGGCGACGTCTGAGTTCGCGTTTGATGGAGGAGGCGGGGGCCTGTTGTTGCGAAGAGCTACGTCTCTTAGTGTCTGGGCGACTTGCGTTAGTTGTTGTAGTGTTTGGGTCAGGGGGTCGTGTGCGGCGGGTTCTGGAGTCCTTGATTGTCTTCTGTTCGGTGCCATGCTGTCGTCTTTCTAGGTCAATGTTTACAAGAACGTTAAATTATAGCTTGATGTCCTTCTTTCGATGTGATAGGCGGGGAAAAGTTTCTTTAGGTAGGGGAGGGATAAAGTGAGGGAGTTATGTGTAGGTTTCACAATCTCACCACGCGTCCTAAGCTTCCTGAGTCCTATGTCCCTAAGTACCTAGAGTTCAAGCCTAATGTCTTAAAGTTTAGTCTTAAAAGTCTTATCCTAGGGTTAAACTTAGGCTCTGATACCAACTGTAACACCCCAGATTTTCAAAACTTTTGAAACTTATATAAAGAAGGTAAAATCTCATTAAATCCCAAAACATAATATAAAGAGTACGGGGTGCTATGCCACACCTGAGCAAGAGAACTCAGGTGCACATGCTCACTAACTAATATCCTCAACAAAGTAAATGCATAAACATGGCACGCAGGCCGAAAGGGAAACTATCTACTTCAACGCTCCACGGTTCTAGCGCGCTCCAGTGTCTACTCTTCTGTGCCTGAAAGCCAAATATATATGTTCAGCGAGAGATGCTGGTAACCCACACCAACGCGTTGAAATACAATACATATAGATATATACATAGTTATACGAAAAACAATTTCGAAGCATGAAGATATATCCTAAGAGACTCTAGCTTTGAAAACAGGGAATAGACGCGACAGATAGAGCTAAGCATAGACAACAGTTATACCAAGCATATACAGTTTACAATATGGGGAAACAGGCAGGGCAGATAAAGATAAGCATAGTTAATATCCATAACCCAACATATACGATTCTCGGCATAGATCCCAAAGTCACATCCCAAGACACTCATAACAACAACT